>NC_045030.1:17039242-17041206 GCF_008632895.1 Mastomys coucha
AAGAGACTTGAAGTTCTTGTCAAACAGATCTTTTACTTGCTTAGTTAGGGTTACACCGAAGTATTTTAACAATATATCTTTTTAAAAACAAGTTCTGCTAGTGAGATGGCTCAGCGGGTAAGAGCACCGACTATTCTTCTGAAGGTCATGAGTTCAAATCCCAGCAACCCCATGGTGGCTCACAACCATAATGAGATCTGATGCCCTCTTCTGGTGGTTGAAGACAGCTACAGTGTACTTATAATAAATAGAGAATAAATAAATCTAAAAAAAAATCCAAAAAGAAAAAAAAAAAAAACAAGTTCCACTATGGACTCTAGGAATTAAGTCTGTAACACATGGGTCTTTTGGGAAAGGATAAGATCCAAGCCATAGCAGAAGTGCATGACATAATCATTGCCTGATTTCAAGGGTTGGGAAAGGGTTTAAGCCCCAGTTCTCTTTTGGATTCCCACCAAGTTGGCAAATATTTCTGTTTTCCATTTTTCCCTAAGTTGATGAACCTCCAGAATAACATACATGGAGTAAAAATATATATATATCGCTTTTGCTATCCATTTTCTGAACTGTCAATTTTTTCTTCCTTGTAAGTCTAACTTGGGGTCCAGTTGGTCTACTGGACTGTTTTTCAATCATTTGTCCCTCAACTGCCACCCTGACAACAGGACATAGGCAATGTAAACATAAGGCAATTACACATCTAAGCAGAGCTTTAGTAATGAAGGCCCTTGATTTGTAGCTTTTTGGATCCAGACCGGTCAAGGAAACCACAGGAAAACCTACAGAATCAACTAACCTGGGCACTTAGGGGCTCACAGAGACTGAACTGACAAGCAGGCAGCATACATAGGAGGGACCAAGGCCCTCTGCACATGTGTAACAGTAGTGCAGCTGTCTTCATGTGGGACTCCTAACATCAGGAGCAGGGGCGCCTCTGACTCCATTGGCTGCCTTTGGATCCCTTTCCCTTAACTGGGCTGCCTCGTCCAACCTCAATAGAAGATGTGCCTAGTTCTACTGCAACTTTATATGGCAAAGTGGATTGATATCCATGGGAGGCCTCCCCTTTTCTGAGAAGAAGGGGAGGACTGGAGAATAGGGAAGGGGAGGGGAGAAGGAGGGACTGGGAGGAGAGGAGGAAGGAGAAGCTGTGATAAAGGTGTAAAGTAAATTATTTAAAAACCAAAAGAAATGTCATGATCTTCCTTTCCAATTCGTATCCCTTTGATCTCCTTTTGTTGCCTAATTGCTCTGGCTAGGACTTCAAGTACAATATTGAATAGGTAGGGAGAGAGTGGGCAGCCTTGTCTAGTTCCTGATTTTAGTGGGATTGCTTCAAGTTTCTCTCCATTTTGATGTTGGCTACTGGTTTTCTGTATATTGCTTTTACTTTGTTTAGATATAGGCCTTGAATTCCTGATCTTTCCAAGTCTTTTACCATGAAGGGATGTTGAATTTTGTCAAATGCTTTCTCAGCATCTAATGAGATGATCATGTGTTTTTTTTTCTTTGAGTTTGTTTATATAGTTGATTATGTTGATGGATTTCCAATATCAACCAACCAGATACCTCAGAGCTCCCAGGAACTAAACCACCAACCAAAGAGTACACATGGAGGGACCCATAGCTCCAAGTTCATATGTAGCAGAAGATAGCCTTGTAGGGCATCAATGGGAGGGGAGGCCCTTGGTCCTGTGAAGGCTTGATGCCCCAGTGTAGGGGAATGCCAGGGCCAGGAAGTGGGAGAGGGTGGATGGGTGGGGGAGCACCCTCATAGAACCAAGGGGAGGGTGGATAGGATAGGGGGTTTGTGGAAGGGAAAACAGGAAAAGGGACAACATTTGAAATGTAAATAAATAAAATATCCAATTTAAAAAAGAAAGAAATGCCACGATCATCCCAAGTGCTGCAGTAGTGAGGCCACTAGATGGAGCCATTCACTGTACTTTCTCCTTCCCTGCCTC
>NC_045030.1:17042472-17043335 GCF_008632895.1 Mastomys coucha
AAACCACCAACCAAAGAGTACACATGGAGGGACCCATGGCTCCAGCAGCATATGTAGCAGAGGATGGCTTTGTGGGACATCAATGGGAGGAGAGGCCCTTGGTCTTGTGAAGGCTTGATGCCCCAGTGTAGGGGAATGTAAGGGGCAGGGAAACAGGAGTGGGTGGATTAGTGAGAATGGGGAGGGGGGTGGGATGGGGGGTTGGAGGGGAAATGAGGAAAGGAGATAAAATTTGAAATGTAAATAAAGAAAATAATAAAATATATATATAAAAGAAAAAGAAAAAAGTAAGCTAAAGAAATTGATGTTACATGGAAGACAAAATGGAGTTGAGATTTCAGTTTGCTGTTGGTTTTGATTTGTATTAAGCTGTGATCATGTGGTAACCAAAGAAAATATGAGAGGTGTTTTACATAATTTCTTTTAAATAAAATATAGAAATTGTATGCATACATATGGAATATATTAAACCAATAAATTTATAAACCTAGTCTTTACTAAGCCTTGATATTCATGCGGATGTCCCAATCTCTTTATAAAAATTAGTAATTGAGAATTCCTATTAGAAAATTCATCCCCTCCCACCCCATTTAATCAGCACAGAAATTTTTAGCACTCTAGACAACTTCTTTTTTTTTCATTTGTACCTGACTTTAATTGCCTTTAGTATTCAAAGAAGAAAAAACATTGTTACAAGGTCTAGTTCTTATTACAAAGGTGGGGACAGTCAAATGACAGTCTTAAGATCTTTGTGTAACCCATGCCTTGCTCACACCTGGGCCTTCTCTCTTCGCCCTAGGATGACATGAACAATACAGAGCACTGGGTGGGGGTGGGACTCTTGTCTCCTTTGAGCATTCCCG
>NC_045030.1:17068851-17092944 GCF_008632895.1 Mastomys coucha
CATGTGGGGCAGTGTAGGGCAGTGGTCTGTTCAGGCAACTTAAGCTCAGTCAAGTAATGGCCTTGAGCCCTGGAGCCTCAGTGGGCAGTTTTCTGACTGCATGGGGCAGAAGAAGCTCGGCTATAACTCCTGAGTCTTTGGTTCCTGCTTCAGTCACAACCCCTCACAGCTTCCCTCTGCCCCAAGATATGTGTGCTCTATCAGGCAGACAATGCTCCAAGCTCCCAGCATTCTAGCTGGACCCTACCCCAGTCATCTGACCACAGCCAGGCATGTCACGCCCCATACAATATGAGGGGCAGTTTGCCCCCTCCTTGTTCTCTTGCTCTTGCTCTTTGTCCCTCTCTTGCTTTTTTCTTCCTTTCTTGCTCTTCCTCTCTTGCCCTCTTCCTCTCTTCTCTTCTTTGTTTCTTCTCTTCTTTTCTTCTTCTCTTGCTCTTCCTCTCTTGCCTTCTTCCTCTCCTCTCTTGTTCTTTGTCTCTTCTCTTGCTTCTGTTCTTCTCTTGTCTTTTTCCTCTTTCTTGCTCTTTGTTCTCTTCTCTTGCCTTCTTGCTCTCTTACTTTCTTCCTCTCCTTTCTCTCTATCTTCTTCTCCTCTCCTTCCTCTCCTTTCCTTCTTTCTACTTGACTAGACTATTTCCTTTTTCCTATAATAAAATATCTCATTTATACATTGCCTCCTTCTTAACTAATGTACCATGCAGCCAAGGCCCCAGTGGAGAGAGAGAGGGAGAGCTCCAGGCTGTAGCAGCAGGCATTAAACAACAAGGACATTAAAAGAAACTTTTAACAAAGCTCTCATTAGCATTAGCGTATAACAAAGGAAGGCTAGCCCTCCTTCCTTTTCTTGGGGCTGCTGCACCCCATATAGGTAAGAATTTAGTCCCTATGAGATTACATTTGAAAGTTTTCCCCTTCTGCTTCCCAAGCTCAGAGGCAATCAGTTGACAGAACTCTATAATGTCTATTCTCAAGCTACTACAGGCTCCCTAGTTCCCTATAAATGGTATTTATCAGTCTATCTGAGAGACTTAGCCTATATCTAAATATCGCCAGTTTCTGCTTGTTCAAATCTGGAGATAATGTATGGGTCAAACAGATAGTCTCAGGGACACTTAGAAACAACAAGAACCAACTCAGAAGAGAGCCTACATGATGATTTTCTCCATACCTATGACAATGAAGGTAGCTGACACCATGGATCCATCATTCCCAAGTCAAGAAAGTGGAAGCCTTGCCAAATGGATTGTCTCTCAGACTGTGTATCCTTTTCATCAGGCCACAGACCCTTCCCCTTCCTGGCTATCCTCTATACTTCTGTCAGAGTCTTATGTTTTATACTATGGGTATGAGGATAGTGTAATCTCCAAACTCATGGACCTCAGGACTGGACTTGGATACTAAGGAAGACAAATACAGGGAAGGTATCAGCTAGTATGACTATAGACCAGAAACCCATATTCATCTTGACCTTTGCTCATTGATGTCTACTTTAAATGTCTGGTTGTATTGGAAAAAGGAAAGATGTGGGAGTTTATTTTCTGAGATAGGAATACAGAGTTTACAGTTCTATGGAAGCCTTATAGCTGGAAACAGAGAACCCATTGGAAAATTTTGGGTTGTAAAATAGAGGCTTCCTAAAAACAAACAGATGAATATATAGAAATTTCTTTCCAAGAAATACACTATAGAAAAATATAATCCAATGGCCATGAAATGAAAACATCTAGAAATTTTTGTAAAAACAAAACAAAACAAAACAAAACATTTCTTGCCTTTGGGTAACAAGGAAAGCCTGGGGAATCAATATTCTGTGCCACAGGATTGGATCCTGGGGATGGAATTGAACATTACCAGCCAGAAATGTACCAAGAATGCTAGCTAGGCTTAGATATCCAGTCCCACCCTAACTAACCTGTCTGTCAGCCCACTAACCAACAAAAGTCATTGTGACTGGGGCAACCCAAATTAGGATTAGAGGATTTATAAGGGGATGAGACTTATCTAATACCGAAAACCTTTAACCTAGGCACTTCTCCTTATCCTGATGCCTATTATTCTGTCTTATGGCTTAACTCATCTGGACAACAGCCCTATTACTGATACTACTTGGTGGGCATGTACCAATGGTTTGAGTAAATGTGCCTCTTCTGATGATTTCCAAACTAAGTAGACATGTTTATCAGGACCTAGAACTATTGAAACTATACTTAGATTCCCTTCTAGAAGTGGTCCCACAAAAGTGGAGTGAATTAGACTTACTTCTCACAAGATAAGGGGGACTATGTATGGCTTTGAAAGAAACATGTTCTTTCTGTGCTAAGTCATCAGGAGTAAAAAGCAAGCAAACAAACAAACAAACAATCAAACAATACCTCAAGGGAGAAAAAGAGACAAAGATATTAACTAGAAAAATAGTACCATTCTCAGGGTTTTTTTAGCCAATCAAATCAATAAAAGTATAGATTTAATAAAAGGAATGATCCTTAGGATGAACCACACCTCTTTAAAACAGGATGAGTCCATGATTTACCTCATTCACTAAGACCAGTGGGAAAGTAACAGGTCACTAAACTTTAGTAGGCATCCAGACCTTACCACAATTAGTTCCAAGATGGAAGTGCATTCAAATAATAAAAGTCAGCACATAGACAGCACCACTGGACAAAATGAAAACATAGACCTGGTCCATCAAAGTCCATAGTTCTGAGAAAGTCTCTAAATGAACTAACCTTGTTTTTTGGCTCCTGTAGTTCTACTTCTGAGCAACTATTCTTGTCAACTGAAGTATGTTACCCAAGAACATGTTTTGAGTACTTAAAAGTTCACACTAAGTAAGGCTCAGGGCTACACTGGCATCCTGGACACCAGTGTAGTTGCCAGCAGCAAAGAAAGGTTATCCATTCACTTAAATATATGTCTGAGTGGTCTTTTCTGGTGAATACCTCACAATAGAAAGGCCTGTCTAAATAGGACTCAATTTGTCCGTAAATTAATGCTGAATAGAACTTCATAAAAGTATTTTACTTGTGGATAGCTAAAAAAAATAGTCATCCAGGTGAAGGGAAAACCCAAAGACTGAGAGAGTTTCTTTGCCGCTTATTTTTCAGACAAAGGTTTAATATCCAGAATATGAAAGAACTATTATAAAGAACAGCAAAAGGCCCAAGTGACATATTAAAAAACTGGCCCTATGAATTTGAAGGGTAGTCAGGAGGAGTATATAGGAGGTTTGTAGAAAGGAAAGGTAAGATACAAATACAGTAATTATAAACTCAAAACTTAAAATGGGTCTGGAAAAGAGATGTTAATTGATGAAAAAATGTCTAAGAATAACTCAAAAAAAATGCCCATTGTCCCCAGTAATTAGGAAAATAACATTAAAACATCAAAAGAACATTAAGATTCCACCTGTCTGAGTCCAGTTAAAATGGCAAATATCACCAAAACAACCAACAACGGAGTGCAACAATGGAGTGCTGGGGTAGGGGATGTTGAATAAAGGGAATCTCAACATTTTGGTGGGATTGCAGACTAGCGGGGGTCATTCTAGAAATCAATGTGATGAATTCTGAATTCTGAATTATAAAAATATCTACCAGATAACTTAGCTACACCACTCCTTGGGATATGCCCAAAAGACTTGATTTACTTCACCTCAGATACAAGAGCTAAGAAATGGAAACAACCTATATATACTACAATTGAAAAATGGCTAGTGAAAATATGGTACTGGTATACTCATGAAGATTTCAAACTAAAGTCCAACTTTTGGTTGGTCAATGCAATTGTTTTTCATTGTCTCAAAATATACAACTAAATGAATAATTGCAATAAATCACATGGACTTCAAAAGAAAAATACATGATCTTCTCAATAGGTGCAGAAAAGACCTTTGACAAAATATAACATGGCTTTGTAGCAAAAGTTCTAAGGAATGGAGGACTAGAGGGAGTACACACAAACATAACAAAGCTGTATGTGAGAAACCCTTCACTGACAACCTAAATGTAGGAAAACTTGAAACAATCCCATTTAAGTCATGAGGACTTGGCTTGATAGTGGAGGTCCACTATCCCCAATTTCTGTGGTATACTCAGGAGCTTGATATGGGGACAAGAACATATGAAAAGAGGAATCATTCTGTCCCTCCAGACACCTTGTCAGCCATGTCCTGGCATTTGGCTCCCACACTACTGATCACTTAGGCAAAGTTAGGCATCCATTGAGAGCTACCTGGAAGTCTCATATCCCAGCAAACAACTCCACCCCAAACCCAATCAACAGGAAAGCTCAGGAGACTTGTCTCACTTTCCTTTTTTCCAGAGTCCCCAGTCACTCTCAGACTTATACTTTTTTGTTTCTTCTGTGGATACCTACCTACCTGTGGCTAGTCCTAAGCATACATACAATTCAGAGCTCTCTGAAGTGAATAAGGTAGACCAGTGAGCACCTCACACAAGGAAAAAGACGCAGTTCACATATGTTATACCAGGATACTTGCAACATATACCCACCCCTGTCTTCCAGGTCCCTCTACTGCAAAATGACCAGGCAATCTCACAGGAAGTTATGGTCGTAAAGTCACTCATTCTCCTCAGGGTCGACAGATCAGTGAGAGGAGTCCATACTGCAGCCATATGAGAGAATTGGTTTTGTCACCAGGCTGTATGCAAACATATCAGCAAACTAAAGACAACCACCACACTGACACCAACACACACACCACCACCACACCATACACAAACAGACACACACACACACACACACACACACACATACACACAGAGAGAAAGGGGGTGAGGGAGGGAGATATACACAATAAACACATAGAAATTTTTTTCTCTATCTCTTATTTTCTTCTCTCTCTCTCTCTCTCTCTCTCTCTCTCTCTCTCTCTCTCTCTCTCTCCTTCTCTCTGATCTCTGTCTATCCCTAACTCTACTTCTAACTCCCTCTCCTCTCCATCTCTTCTCTTCCATATCTATAGTCCTAACCATTGTATCCAGGGAAAAACTGCCTACCTATCTATTTATCAGAGGATTTACCATGTGCACTTGGGTAAATCTTCCTAGACCCACAGGAAACCTTCCTTCCCTTGAGGACTAAGCCTACAGAATTATGCCACCATACTGCCCTAAATTTCTGTGCTGTTCCTAGAAGACCCTCTCTGCCTCTTGGAGGCAGTACCATCATTGCATTCCAACTCTTCCTCTCTAACACAACTCGTAGAAGCATCCACTCTGCTTGAAACAAATTTTCCTTGTGGTGGACCTGATCTCTGTCACAGAGCTGTCATGCTGGCAAATTTCAAGGATGAGATATGTCAGAATTCATCTATGCTATAATGCAATTCATTTGCTAGACTAAGCCATGTGCATATACACACATTACAGGATAAGTATAGAACTTGTGCCCACAGTGGCTGACTCTGAAGGATTGTGCCCTACTTGGCTTTAGCTATAAAACAACCTGTCCTTCCCCATGTCTACTTTGAGATGTCTACCTTAAACACTACACTTTGTTCTCTTTATAACCTCACTGCTTGACTCTATGAGACATAGCTTCTTGTACAGCTGACATGGTGATTATACTAGACATATGCACGCATGCAAATACATTCACATATGTGTAAAAATACACACATAAACACATGTACACACATTCCATGGCTATCAGGATCACATTTGTGGGACAGGAAAAGGTAGCCTGGATCCCAATTGAGCTAATGCCTGAAACCCCAGAGATCCTGAAGGGACAATAGGAGTTTCGCTTGTTCCTAGGCATCAGACCCCTGTCACTAGCCACAGCCCCTAATAGATTTGTGGCCATCAGCCATGTAAGGGCAATCCCTCAACATGCAAAGGATGTGACCTGTAGTCACATAGGCTCAATACAGATCTCCATTTTAATGAGGAACCTAAATGCCTGAAGGGCTTCTTAGCCAATAAGCTTTCCTTCCCAGACATTCCTCTCTGCAAAAGGTATGTAATCTCAGGCCCATCCTGAGAAGTCTGGTATAGTTTTACTCATCCACTTTCTGCCATGACAATAAATGCCTTAAAACCATGGACTGTCTCTTCTCATCAGGATCTGCCATGGGGAGAAGACTTTTGCCTATGGAGCCACCATCTAATGCTGGGTTGTGAAGAGCAGTCTGTGTTCTGGGTTGAGCGAGGCTTACTTCTGGTGACCCAGTAGAGAATTCTACAAGGGACGGAACAATAAAACCATGCTTCCCAGATATAGATGGTTGACTCCATGAGTCCTCCAACTACATTATCCTGTGCTATCTACCATGTAGACAATGCCCCAAGGTCCCAGCATTTCTGGCTGGACTCCACCCCCAGTCATCTAACCACAGCCAGGTATGCCCCGCCCCACAGACAGGTAGCCCAGCCCACCATATAAGCGGCTGTTTGCCCCCTTCCTCTCTCTCCCTTCTTTCTTAACCTCTTACTCTTGTCTTAACTCCCCCTTCCCCTTCTCTCCATGTGGTCATGGCCAGCCTCTAGTTTTCTACTTTTCTCTCTCCCTCCACTTTCTAAAATAAAACATCTTTAGACCATGCATTGCTTCTTTTTAACTCAACTAGTCGTGTTGGCCCAGCGTTTGAAGCTGCTTCCCCTTACCTTTCCACTTTCTCCCTTCATTCTCAGCTCTTCTAAGGTATCCAGCATTGCCTGTGATGCCCTGGGGGCTAGAACTTGTGTTCTTGGCCTCTGTAAGGTCCAGCGACCCCCTGCAGCTGTCTTCCTCAGCTCCCTGCAGACTGGGATTCTGTGGCTTCACACAGACAGATGTCCACTCAGTGGAGTAGAGAGCACAGGTGTCTGCCTGCCCAGAGTAATGGAGCTCTGGCAGGACTTGGGTCCTTCTTTCCCATCCCTTTCATTCCCCACTGCCTGCTGATCAGCTTGCTCGGCCTGGCAATCTAATCTCCTGTAGAAGGCCTCTTTGCACTCCCAGCCATTACTAAGGCCCAATTCCAAGCCAACTATCATCATGCCAAGGACTTCCCCCATTCCCGTGTGATCAGCCAGAGCTTCCCACCACCCCTGGCCCTGGACTAGATCCAGCCTGTGTGCCCCTACTCCATTCTCAGCTCTTCCATGCCCTCTAGCGGTGACTGGATGTCCAAAAGTCTGAGAATCAGATGACCTTTGCCTCATCTCAGTCCCAGGGACCCTAGTGCCAGCTCCAGCTGTTCTGCATCTTAGACTGTGCTTCTCCACCCCTGTAGCAGTGTCCTGGGGCTTCCCTATGGCCCAACACATGCCTGGAGACAACATGGGGAAAAAGAAGTTAACTCTCACATTCTGCCTCCCTAGCAGCCAGGCCCTGTGGCAGAGCAGACAGGGGACCCATAACCCTACAATAGTGGAGGAACCTCAGAAACAATTCCAGTTCCAGAAGATCTGATACCCTTTCTAGGATATAAGTGTACTAGATACACAGGCACACACAGAGACAAAACTGCTTAAGGGTGGGAGTATACTGTAGTTGGTACAGTGCATGAGCAGAGAGCCTGGGTTTGGACTCCCAGTACTACTCAGCTATTAAAAACAATGAATTTATGAAATTCTTAGGGAAATGGATGGATCTGGAGAATGTCATCCTGAGTGAGATAACCCAATCACAAAAGAACACATATGTTATGCACTCTCAGATAAGTGGATATTAGCCCAGAAGATCAGAATAAACAAAGTACAATCCACAAATCACAAGAAACTCAAGAAGAAGGAAGACCAAAATGTAGATACTTCATTCCTTCTTAAAAGGGGGAACAAAATACCTATGGAAGGAGTTGCAGAGACTAACTATTGAGGAGAGACTGAAGGAAGGACAATACAGAGCCTACTCTACCTGGGAACCCTTCACATATTCAATCATCAAATTCAGACACTATTGTGGATGCCAGCAAGTGCTGGCTGACAGGAGCCTGATATAACTATCTCCTGAGAGGCTCTGACAGTGCCTGACTAATACAGAAGTAGAGGCTCACAGCCATCTATTGCACTGAGTACAGGGACCCAGTGAAGGAGCTAGAGGAAGGACCCAATGAGCTGAAGGGTTTGCAGCCCCTTAGGATGAACAACAATATGAACTAACTAGTGCCCTCAGAGCTCCCAGGGACTAAACCACCAACCAAAGAGTACACATGGTGAGATTCATGGCTCCAGTAGCATATGTATAGCAGAGGATGGCCTTTTCGGTCATCACTGGGAGGAGAGGCCCTTGGTCCTGTGAAGGTTCTATGCCCCAGTGTAGGGGAATGCCAGGGCCAGGAAGTGGGAGAGGGTGGGGTGGTGAGCAAGGGGAGGGAACAGGGGTTTGTTTTTGTTTCTTATTTTATTTTATTTTATTTCTTTTTTTCAGAGGGGAAACTGGGAAAGGAGATATTGTATGACATGTAAATAAAGAAAATATCTAAAAACAATAAAGAAAAAAGAAAAAAAAAAGAAAACATAAGTTGTTCCCAGGTCAAGATGCTCCTTTTTTGATTTATACTCCTTCCTTGTGGTTTTTTAACAAGGTTTTATAATCCAATTAGCTTAAAGGCCATCATTCCTTTACCCTGTCATGTAACACCAAGGCCTGGAAACCACTGTTTGCAGTTTTTTCACTTATAAGGCACATTTTTCTAGACCTTGGGGCTGCTCTCCTATCCTGATGCATCATGAAGATCTGTGGCCCCAGCTTGAGCTTGAATAAAGACTCCCATGTTCGTGAATTAGAGTTTCGGTTCCTGGTGGTCACTTTGGGGTTTGTGAAATCTGGACACAACATTTGGTGCATGCATGGGCCAGGAACCACCAGACTTCCAGGATCCCCTACCTGGATGGTCTTTTATGGCCTGTAAGTGTCTAGTTTGTGTATTGTCTGTGTGTATTCTCACATTCATCTTAATTTACAAAAGCCTCAAAGTGCTGGTGTAAGTGGCAGGAAGTGGCTAAGAACTGACACACTGGAGGGTCATAGCTGCCAGGGTCAGGAAGATGTTTTTTGATCTCCCCCAGGGTGGATGAGGTATCATTTTATAAGCATGCTACCTCCTTTCCAGGTGCCAACGCCCTGCTCAGACCTCTCCTGGTTTAGCTCCATGATCAGTCTCTACAGGTCTCACTCAGCCCCACCAATGGCTAGCTGGCAATTTTTCCTGAGAGCTGCAATCACTTCTCCAGCTCCCCCTGGCTAGCTTTGCCAAGCTGCCAATAACTGCCCCGGCTTTACTGTTTCTCCTCCTGCCAAACTTGGCTCCACAGGTAGAAAACACTAGGCAGTTTTATTATTTTAAAACTAGCCAGATAACTCCATGGCTGCTTGAAGAATTTTCTGTCCTAATCCTATCAGCTAACTCCAACCAACATCCTTGGCCCCTGCCCACTGAGGAGGCTACAAACTTTAGACCTTCCCAAGACCTTACATGACTGCAGCTTAGTCCTCATTCCAAAGCCTGATCCAAAATCTCTTCCTTCTCTGCATCCCCTCTCTTCCTTCTGGGACCCGGACATCCCAGTCTTTCTTTTTTGCCCAGCAATTTGCTTTCACCATTTTTATTGACACAATCAAGAACCAGTTAGGGAAACAACACCTCCCTCTACATGAGGTACCCACCAGTCAATCTGAGGAATTTGAAGGAGAGATCCACTCTCACTTCCTGTCTTCCCTGTGCTGGTTTCTGTTTCTGAGGCAGAAATCTGTGAATCTGAGTCTTTGGATTCATTTTTGTTTTCAGCTGTGGAATGACTTTTTTGTGCCTGTCTATTCTATTTCTTGTGTTGCTTGGTCTTTATTTATACTGGACTGTGACAGATGCCAGGGGACAGATTGTTTCTCACCTTAACCTTAATTTGACTCATTTTAAGGAAGTTATGGCCAGGGGCCACTTATTGCAGCTTGCAGTGGCATGCTTTTGATGTTTGGGGGAATGGGACCTTCCATTCCCCCAAAATATCAGCAGTAGAAGATAAAGTGTTTCAGAAACCTTCTGCTTTCCCTCCTGTTAGCACATTTCTTTGTCAACAGAAATGGACACAGGGTGAAGAAGGAAAACTGAGCCAGCTCCAGCCCCACCACTCTTCCCAGTAGCATCAGCTTTAGGGTTGGGAGGGTGACAGGGCACAAGAAGTAGGCATGCTGTGTCACCAAACACTAGGTAGCTAGAGAGTTGACTCAGCTGTCTGGAGAGATGTGTCAGCAGTTAAGAACACTGACTGCTCTTCCATAGGTCCTGACTTCAATTCCCAGAAACCACTTGGTTGCTTCCCTTTTCTCTCAGTACTGGATCCATGTTTTATGGGGCATGCTGGGCCCTTTTCAGCATGTCCCCCTACAGGAACAAGGAACCTGTCCAGAATCACAGTGGGTCTGGTGGCCCGGCTCACACAGGTGCAATCCGCCTTCCCCTCTGCCAAGAGCCAAGTGTAGAGCACACAGGCATCCAGGGTCCCTAGAAAGTCTAAGGCTTCTTGCCAGGAGAAATGCTCACTCCCTGTCTGAAAAGATGTAATCTCTGAGTTATGAAGGGAAGATCTCCACTGACACTCTCCTGCCACATTGTTCACTGACAAGCAACAACCATTCCCTTCCATGCACCTTAAGACACTCGGTGCAGTCACTTACCCAAAGCTCTTGCAGGTTCTCTTCACAGACAGAGGCCAAGAAACTGGCTCCTGGCCCCATGGGGAACCTACCCAGACTGGGATTTCAACACAGCTGAAGGTAGGGGTCATCTCCAGATTTACCACCAGCCTCTTTTGGTGTGTCTCAACAATAATTTGGCCAAGGTTTAGATATGGTATTTGACAGAAAATTGATAAAATATCCAGCAGTGTTTCTTGAGAGGATCATAGAGGCCTTTCTCTGCTATACACATATAGATGCTGAGGTAACAGAAAGTTCGAGCACAGTAGCCCTGGCTTTCATCAGTGAGTCAGCTCTGGACATTATGAGGAAATAATAGAGACAAGAAAGGTTAAGAGAAATGTCATTGAGGGATCTAGTGGAAGTTATAGAGAAGGTATACAAGAACAGAGAGCGTGAAGAAGAAAGCAGATTAAGACAGGAAAGACATTAAATCAAGATTTAGCCAGAGTCAAACATATCTTGGATCCAGGATAAAGGAAATGCCAAGCTTTAACAGATTGCTGGAAGAGAAGTAGCTAAAGGGGTCTTGACCCAAACTCTAGGACAATGGAAATGGCCAGTGACTTATTTATCAAAGAAAGTGGACTCAGTGACAGCAGAATGTCCACCTTGCCTGTGTATTATTGCAGTTATGGCAGTGTTGGTTAAAGATGTAGATAAATTAACTTTGGAACAGATTTTGATCCTGACTACCCCCATGCAATTAAAGGGGTACTCAAGCAGGCCCTGATGGATAGCCCTCTAGACTTTATCAGGACTGGGTATCTGTCTGGGGAAAGTCTCCTTGTCACATAAACACCTCTGAAATTTGACCATGCAATTAGACCATTCCTATAGTTCATTCCAAATGCATTATTCCCCCAGAACAGGCATGGTGGGCCTGTTCAACAGGGCTGACCCCTTATGTGAATGGGGCAGTTCTTAATTCTTCTACTCCAGATGGGCTCTATGTTTTGGCTCAATTATTGCCCTGCATAATGTATTTTTCAGAGGAAACAGTATTGAGAGCCTCAGTAGGACAAATTGAGGGAGAACTTATGAGACAAAGGAGAGAACGTATATCTTTGACTTTAGCATTTGTTCTAGGGGAAGGGCTAGCTGAGGACAGCACTGGGATAGCTGCACTAGCATTAGAGGAAAAGAATTATAGCAGTTTATAGGCAGACATAGATGAAGATATCCAGTGCCTTGAAAGATCTATTTCCATCCTGGAGGGAAAGGTAGATTCTCTGGCTGAAGTAGTATTACAAAACAGGTGGGGATTAGATTTAGTCTTCCTGCAACAACGAGAGCTATGTGCCATCTTGCATAAGAAATGCTGCCTCTATGTTAACCATTCTCGAGTCATTCTTGTGTCATTGGTTAAGGTCAGGGAAAGCATGGAGAATGTAATTGTTGGTACTATTCACTATTTGATTTCTCCCCTGGTTAACAACTCTTATTTCCACCCTCATGAGACCTTTAGTTATTCTTTACTTCTCCTTAATTTTGGACTGTGTATCATAAACAACATTTTACAATATATAAAACAGAGATTGACGCCTATTCAAATAATAATAAGATCTCACTATCAACAAATGAACATGAACAATCCGGATCTCAAGGAGCCCAAGGCTGGCTGCCAAAGCAACTAGTAGAGGGAGGATTGAAGGGACTGAGGTAGGAGAATAAACTCCATTTTGTTCATAAACTCCATTCTAAGTTAACTTGCCCTTAGAGAAGTATGGACCCCACCATTGAGGTTTGAGTAAAATCATGACATGTCTCTGGCAGTTGTAAAATAGATGCAGCAGCTGCAGATAGCTGATAACAACAGAATGGGTTAAGAAAACATGAGTTGTTCCCAGGTCAAGATGCTCCTTTTTGATGTATGTTCTCTCCTTGTGGTTTAATTAGATGCTGTAAACCAATTAGCTTAAAGGCCAACATTCCTTTATCCTCTCATGTAACACCAAGGCTTGGAAACCGCTGGTGATGTTACCTAGGAATGTCTGAATGTGGGTTAGGGTAACTGTCATAGGGAACTCAAATTGTAGCCTTTGAGGTTAAATATGCTGTTGAGTGCCCAAGAAAAGGAATGCTTGCTTGATGTAGATATTATCAGCTGTGACCATTAGCCTTGTGGCAAAGGGCCTGGGCCAGTTCTTGCATTAAGATTTTTAAGCAACTAGAGTCAGAATTGCCAATTAGTATGCTATCCATAGAATGGACAACATAGCACTTGGGGTTGAGATGTTTGATGGTGTTCCAAATGAACAGCTAATGGTGAGGCTATTTTTCATGCCTTATAGCAGCATTTTCCATTGGATTAACTGGGAAGGCACATTATTATTGACTGCTGGTACTGACAAGTCAAAGCATGGCCTGTCCTTTTCATGAAGAGGGATGGACAAAAAGTAATCTTTAATGTCAATTGTCATGACATGGAGTTGTTTTGGAAGGACCTATAATACTGAGAGACTAGGTTAGATTGTATTAATGGCCTGCAGGTCATATAAAAAATTACATTTGCCTTATATATTTTTGTATTAAAGTGAGAGACATTGTTTTAAATAAATATTAGTCAATTTATATTTATAGTACATACCTATGTGTGAAAGCATACAAGAGGAAATATTAAAAACACCCAATTATGGGAGTACACAAGTCAAGAAGATACCCTTGGTTTCTACAGCAGGCTCAGAGATAGCATAAGAGTGTATCCAAAAAAGGAACACTGTAAATTATACAAAAAGAAAATTAAAAGGACTCAAAGCTTGGCAGACAGTTGACATCAGCACAAGTAATAATTGCCAGGTATAAAACCTATACATATTCATTGGGGTTCAAAAACACTAAGGGAATGGCCTGTTTTTATATTCTGGACCAAAGAAAAAAATCTCTAAGAGCAAAATGCATATATGGTTCCAACCAGATAGGTATAAAATATCCAGTGCCACACATGGATGTGCCACTGGATATTTGGCACTAGGGGTATGCAGTTGTAATGACTGATTAAATTTAAACTTCCAACTCAAAGATTTAATATGTGGAAATCAAAGCTACAATACCTTATGGTTATTTTTAAAATCATGTGCTTAAACAGTCATTCAAAATTGAAACAGACAAAATTCTTAAGGTTAAAAAAGAAAAATATTGGACAAAATCTCATGTTTTCCCATGTCATTTTTTCTTTTTATTTTTTTCAAATTGCAGTTTTTCATGAAATCTAGGTCAATATAGACAGCTCTGGTTCAATACTGCTTGGTGCTCTTGTTCGTCTCTTAGGACATCATCTTCTTACACTCCATAGAACAGAAAATCATGCCCTTTACAGTCATGAACTTCTGCCCAAAAAGAACCTTGCTGCAAGAAGAGCATAGGAAACACTTTGAAGATGCATGCCAGTTGATGTTATTGTATGTAACTCTCTGCTCTTCTGGGTCGATGAAATTGTGGCATTCTTGACACACCACAGCATGGTTCTTCATGTAGCAGGGCTTGCACACAGGCTTGTCATTGACCATAACATATATTTTTCCTGCCAGGATATTGTCACAGTGAAAGCATGAGAAGTGTTTCAGATGCCAATTCTTGTTCTCGGCTTGAGTATATTCCATGCTGAATATCAGCTCATCACAACCAGCACAGCGGGGCTTCTCACAGTCACAGTAGTGTCTGCCACAGTATAGCTTCCCATTCTTCCAAAAGTAAATCATATGGACGAGGAGTTCTCCACAGGTGCTGCAGATAAAACAACCTGGGTGCCAGAGTTTATCATAGCCAGCCCTTTCAACATAGATGGCTGATTCTCCTTCTTTGATGGGATGTTTGCAGTTGTAACAGGAATATTGGATCTTCTTGGAATCCATAGACTTGTCCTTGGAAACCACTGATTCTGCAGTGTTTCTCACTCTAGCAGGGTTGTGCACCTTGGCACCTTGAGCATTTATCTCAGAGAGAAACTTCATGTCACCTACTCCCAGAGCCTCATTCTTGTATTTCTTCACAAACTTCTCCATCTGCTCCACCTCTTTGGGACACAACTTATAACACTTAGAAGGGTCCTGGTCATGTGCAGGGAGCTGCTTCTCCAGCTGCTTCTTCAGGTACTGTATCCTCTCTGAACCTGACACTGGCTGTTTCTCCTTAGGCAACAAGTGCATGTACGGCCTGCCCAGTGACTGGTTCTTGACAGAGGGATTGCACACATAGATAACAGTATTGAAAGTAACATTCTTCTTGGCAGCACTCTGATTGGCATTGCATTTGTCCTTGGGAATTTCATCTGACTTAAGATTGACCAGGGTGGTGTACTTGGTGTTTTCAAAGAGTCCTCCCACGTTCTGTTCATCATCATTGCTTACGAGTACGTCATGTTCTTCTGGCCCACATTTGTAGTTAAGACATGTTTTCCTACAGAAGTGTAGCTCAAACCCTGGATGCTTTTCTTTGCATTGTACACAAGGGACTCCCAATTCTTGCTTGTTACTTAATTCCATCTCTTAAGAGGGAAACAAAAAGAAATCTATTATGAATTTCTGAAGTTTTTAAAACTTCAATAGATCACCCTTTTAATTCCACATAATGTTCTTGTTGATGTAACTCTCAAATCTCTTATGAGCTTCACATTGTTTAACCAACTATGACACTAGGTATGTAAATGGAAGCTAAAAGTACATATATAGCAGACTTTATATTCTCATTGCTTTTATCATGAAAGGAAAAGAAGCAAAATGCAACTTTATAGAAGACTACAAATACTGAAAATCACAAAACTCACAAATTCATGTCTTTGACCCTTATGTGCCCTGAATACAAGTACAGGGAGAGCACAGGGGGCAGATATTGAAAAGCAAACAAATGTATGAAAGAGTTTGGGAATTACTGGGGATCTATACCATACACAGTAACAAAACCCTGACACTATTGTGGATGCCTAGAAGTGCTTGCTGACAGGAGCCTGATATAGCTGTCTTCTGAGAGGCTTTGTCAGAGCCTGACAAATACAGAGGTGAGACTCTCAGCCAACCAATGGACTGAGTGCAGGGTCCTCCAATGGAGGAGTTAGAGAAAGGACTGAAGGAGCTGAAGGGGTTTGCAACCTCACAGGAAGAACAACATCATGCAACCAGATCCCCCAGAGCTCCCAGGGACTAAACCACCAACCAAAGAGTATACATGGAGGGACCCATGGCTCCAGCCAGGTATGTAGCAGATGATGGGCTTGTCAGACATCAATGGGAGGAGACACCCTTGGTCTTGTGAAGGCTTGATTCCCCAGTGTAGGGGAATGCCAGGGCAGAAAGCTGGGAGTAGGTGGGTGGTTGGGGGAACACCCTTACAGAAGCAGGGGCAGGTAGCATGGAATAGGGGGTCTTGAGGTGAGAAACCAGGAAAATGGATAACAATTGAAATGTAGATAAAGAAAATATCCAATAAAAAATAATAGACAAAAAAATTACTTTATATTATGGAAGTATAATCATAGACATAACAAATATATATAAATACCAGAAACAGTATTCTATTTTACTTACTATTTAAATCTTATAAAACCTAACACAATACTTAGGAAGCAGGCACTATTTCCCTATGTTCTTTACAGATGTTCTAATTGAAACCCAAATAGTTTTCAGAACTTGTTCAGGATCAAAATCCAATATATTCTACAACTTACCTGGAAGCCACATCCTTGTGGTCTATCTCTCATGTAATCCAAAGTTTTTATGAAGGCTGACAAGGGAGAAAATCAATTTTCAGGCTTACCTAGCACTAACATTTAGATTTTACAGTGACTACCATGGCAAGATAAGTATGATGGTGAAATAGTGCTATTTTATTTGATGTATAAGCAACAGCTATCTACGTGCACTTAAGACCCACTCCCTGTATCAAGATTTATGCCTGGTACTGAAAACCAAACAATTATCTACAGCTAAGAGTCAAAGATGGTCACACTGTGGTGGTGCACCCCTTTAATCCCAGCACTTAGGAGGCAGAGGCAGGTGGATTTCTGAGTTCTAGGCCATCCTGGTCTAGAGTGTAAGTTCCAGGACAGCCAGGGCTACACAGAGAAACCCTGACTCGAAAAACAAACAACAACAAAGCAAAACAAAACAATAACAACAAAAGAAAAACAGTTAAAGAATAATCTGCTATTACCCCTTTCCTAAACCAGTAGATGCAGACTAAGTACATAATATTATAACCATAGATAAGAGTATCTCTCCTCACCAAAGAAGTATCTCTTGGTAATAGGTGGAAACTATTGTTGGAATCCACAACTGGTCAAAATTCATTTGACAACTGACTATGGCACACCCAAACCCAGTGATAAACCTACAATAGTCCCAGGGAACATTGTAGGGGAGGCACTACTATAAGAGCCAGAGAATCGGATGCCTGCTGCTAGATAGTACTTTTACATGTCACAGGGAAACTGTACCCATGAACTCTCAACAATATGGTCACCAACACAAGACAGACTGAATGAGGGGATATTTGGATTCATGTGAACACTAAAATAAATACTTGTGTTCATATGAACCAGTGATGAAGCTCCAGAAATTTCTATCTACAGTTTACTCCATGTTCAGGATTTCCTGATATATAGGACCCAGAATTCTTACCACACACATTCCCATTCTTTGCTCTCAGCACAGACTACCCCAATTGGGTAGAGTCTTCTTTTTCACAAAAGAGATGATTCTTATGTTTAGACATCCATGACTTACAGGCTAGATTCTACCCAGCTCTCTGTGCTTGAGAATTCTTGGTGAGGGTTAATAGGGATGATGTTAGATAATGATACTCACCATGCATTTGGGGCTATGTAGGATGGGGTGGAAGGGTGAAGAGGGAGGCCTAGATGTTAGTTTGTTAACCAGCTAATTAAAATGGCAGTTTAGAATATGAAATCCATACCCTTGGACTCATGACCACTACGATTTGTGTGCTTATATGCAATAGTAATTAATGTAGGAAAATGATGAGATTTTTATAGTTATTGTCTTAGTCAGGGTTTCTATTCTTGCACAAACATCATGACCATGAAGCAAGCTGGGGAAGTAAAGGGTTTATTTGGCTTACTTCCACATTGCTGTTTATCACAAAGGAACTCAGGACTGGAACTCAAGCAGGTCAGAAAGCAGAAAGCAGAAAGCAGAAAGATGCAGAGGCCATGGAGAGATGTTTCTTACTGGCTTGCTTCTCCTGGCTTGCTCAGCCTGCTCTCTTACAGAACCCAAGACCTCCAGCCCAAGGATGGCACCACCCACAAGGGGCAATTGAAAAAATGCTCCACAGCTGGATCTCATGGAGGCACTTCCCCAACTGAAGCTCCCTTCCCTGTGATAACTCCAGCCTGTGTCAAGTTGACACACAAAACCAGCCAGTACAGTTATAAATAGTAGAGAACTAACAAAACAGAATTGTGAAATTGAAGAAAGACCAATGAAGAAATTACAGTCTCTTCCCACAAGTGCCAGCAAATACATTCAATGTCTTTTGAAGTCATTTTTTCCTCAGAGTTTTCTCCAGGTAGAGAAAGAATTGAATCACAGTGAACCCAACTTTTATTTAAATTCTAAAATTATGATTTCAGATCATATGTTGGATATGTTCTTATTCAGTTAGCCACTTATCAATCTGTCCAAGCTAAATTGCTAACCATGAAACAATCATTTAAGACAGGCCACGCATTATCAGCTCACACAAGCTACAATCATTTGGAGGTCAGATCATAATATATGTATATGGCACAAGCAAGTCCATCTGTGATAGACACAGCTCAATTCTATTATGCATCTTTTTTCACAAGCACTGTGTGATCACATTCCTCACAGAATCAACCTTGGTGCCTTAAAAACACATGTTTTTCATAGCACACAAGTTCTGAAGCTGTCTGCTTTATATACTTTTAGCAACACTTTCAGGCCAGTGTCAAAAGAATGACATAACAGATTAATTTTTTCTCCTTTATTGTCGAAGAAAACAGTATGGCTTAGTGACTCTTTTTGTGGGATTATGGTGAAGAGTGTGGCTTCTTTTTGTCCTTCTCTGAAGAGTCTACCTGAAGACCTCTGAAGCCCCATAGGCTTCTGAAGAGGCTAAGGTAAAGAGATTTATATTAATTGCATTGACAAAGAAAGTCCAGAAATAACCATCATAGGCTTTGTTCTCTGGTTAAGATCCATGAAGAACATTTTATTTTATTTTATTTATTTTTTATTGCTATAATTTTCTCTTTTTTATTAGATATTTTCTTCATTTACATTTCAAATGTTATCTGCTTTCCCGGTTTCCCCTCCAAAACCCCCTATCCACTCCCTCTCCCCCTTCTTACCAACCCACTCTCTCTGTTTCCTGGCCCTGGCATTCCCCTACACTGGGGCATAGAACCTACACAGGACCAAGGGCTTCTCCTCCCAATGATGACTGACAAGGCCATATTCTGCTACATATGCAACTGGATCCATGAGTCCAACCATGTGTATTCTTTGGTTGGTGGTTCAGTCGCTAGGAGCTCTGGGGGTACTAGTTAGTTCATATTGTTGTTTCTCCTATGGGGCTGCAAACCCCTTCAGCTCCTTGGGTCCTTTCTCTAGCTTCTCCATTGGGGACCCTGTGCTCAGTCCAATGGTTGGCTGTGAGCACCACCTCTGTATTTGTCAGGCACTGGTAGAGCCACTCAGGATATAGTTATAACAGGCTTCATGAAGTTCATGAAGAACATTTTAAGCAAGTGTAGCAAGGTATGAAGAAAAATATAAAATATATGGTTTGAGTATCTAAGGGGCACCAAGAGTGAAATGGAGCTGAACCCTGTATTCAAGGATATTAAATTGAATTAAGGGCAAGATTCCACCCAGCTAAATTTAGATCCAGGCAAGGTAGTACAAGCCTTTAATTCCAGGAGGCAAAGAAAATCAGATCTCTTGACTTCAAGGCCAGCCTATAACAGAGCAAGTTCTAGGTAAATAAAAAAAAAAAAAAAAAAAAAAAAAACCTAACTCCAGGCTTCATAGACCACACCTTTAATCCCAGTGTTTAGGAGACAGGCATGTAGATCTCTGAGTTCAAAGTTAGTCTACAGACCAAGTTCCAAGACAGCCAAAATTAAGCAATGAAGGAGTTGAAAAACAGAAAGCTGGTGATAATGTAATAGAACAAGAGGGGCATGTTCCAAGCCAAGCAAGCAGCAGAATTCGGCAGCTTTGGCCACATAGCTCTGGCTTTAGAGTCCAGAATAAAAGGGACTACTGGGACTATTGATGCTGGTTAGCTGGAGCTAAGAAATTAGCGGTGATTAAGAAGAGACCAGCATCATTGAGTTGAAATCTTCTAGGAAGTGTTTTCTGAGAACACAAAGAGGCTGTGTTCCAGAGATAGCCAAGGCTGTACTCATGCTGCTGCTTTACTTGGTAATGTGTAAGAGTTACCCGGGTGGTACTGGTTTTGAAAGCATGAAGGAGTCATGCAGAGCAGCTGAGGCTTGGCGCTGTGAGATGCCATGGAAAGCCATTGGTGAAGGTGCAGCCTCAGTTGTACTTTTCAGACCAGGACTGAAGGGGTCATGCAAAGTATTTGAGGCTTGGCATCATGAAGATAACCTGAGAGGCTACTGGTGAAGTCTGGTTGCATTGGAAGATCCCAGTTTACTGGAGATTCCAGTACCATGGGATGATCAGCAAGAACAGCAGGGGCAGTGGAGTAGATCATCCTGAGCTTGGAGTGCTACAGAAGGCAGAGCTGGTGAAGTGACACCAGGCATTTGGAGGAGCCCAGAAGATCATGTGTGGATCCCAGACATTGAAACAAGAAATTGTAATATTGATGTTGCCTTGGACACCACAAGATTTTCAAGACAACAAAGCTATAGAATATCTGCTGAGGAAGGCCACTAACAGGGAGTGTACAAGCAAAGGAAAAAGAAGTTTGTTGCAGTCAACAAAGATGAAAAATGAGTTGGAAATCTGAAGACTGCTTTAACACCAGACAAGGAGGTGCAGAGTTTGGAATTTGCCCAGATGGTTTCCTGTCTTGCTTTGGGGATTACAGTTAAGTGATTGGATGAATCTCAGAAGAGCCTTTGTTGAGACTGCTATAGGGACCATGGGAACTTTTGAAAGTGGACTACATGCATTTTGTATTATGCTATGCTTAGGGATGGCACCCATAGCTTCATATGTTTGAGTAAGCCTATGGGGCTCAGGGAGTCAAATGTAAATGTTTGTATATGCTCAGCCAAGGGAGTGGCACTATTAGAAGGTATCTCCCTGTTGTATTAGGTGTGTCACTGTGGGTGTGTGCTTTAAGACACTCTTCCTAGCTGTCTGGAAGTCAATGTTCTGCTAGCAGCTTTCAGATGAAGATATAGAACTCTCAGCTCCTCCTGCACCATACCTGCCTGGATGCTGCCATGTTCCTACCTTGATGATGCTGGACTAAACCTCTGAACGTGCAAGCCAGCCCCAATTAAATGTCCTTATAAGAGTGGCCTTGGTCATGATGTCTCTTCACAGCAGTAAAACTGTAACTAAGACAGATATGATCTATGACATTCAAAATGCTTTCAATCCCTCCTGTGACAGTCAGTGTTCATATGTATACTTGGTAGTTCTAACCTATTTACATTTATAACTTTGAAGATTCATAATATCCAAAACCATATTTGAAAATAGTATATTTCTAGGAAAATAGTTTAGAAAAATGCATTTGACTTTTTTAGGTGTCATAGAGATCAAAACCATGTGATCCCACTTCATATTCCTTAGGATAGTATAAATAAAAAATATGAGCTTTAAATTATTTTGTTGAAGTTGGAGAAAAATCGAGAAATTCACATATTGATGATATAATGTAAAGTAGTACAATAACTTTGAATAACAATCTGTTAAATCCTTAAATGCTTAAGCATAGTGTCCTAGGTTTTGCAACAGGATACTTTCTAGGTGTATACCCAAAACAAATCAAGCCAGTATTCTGCTAGCAGCCTTCAGATGAAGATATTGAACTCTTAGCTCCAGCTGTACCCTGCCTGCCTGAATGCTACCATGTTTCTGTTATGATGATAATGGACTAAACTTCTGAACCTATAAAGCAGCCCCATATAGAAGTTGCCTTGGTCATGGTGTCTGTTCACAGTAGTAAAACCCTAATTAAGTCACATTGTCTCAGGAGACTCCATTATATTGGTTGGATGCCAATGGAGTTCTAGTTTTACTTCAAAATGGATCAGAAACCATAAATGGGATGCTATTTATGCAACAGTAAGAGGAAATTCCCTCACCCTCAGAAGGAAGTGTAGCACCTCTGCCCTCTGCCCAACGGGCTGGGGGACAGTCTCAATCTGCACAACAGATTCTCAAACTGTCCACATCTACACAGGGAACTCTAAGACATTATCTGGTACAGGTGATATGGATCCTTTCCTGACTTCCCTTGGAAATCCAAGGACCATTGTCATCTGTGGAAGTGGATATGAGGACATATTTACATGCTCAGTGATCTCCAGTACATTTGACAAATGTCTCAGGGTTTCTAAGGCATATGTTGTTTGACCAGGATCCTGCGTGAATTTCCTTACCTGCACAATGAAATCAGATTTAACATCAGTTCAAGGGGTAAAATACTTTCTCTGTCAGCCCAAAGAGCTACAGAACTGTTCATCTTAGAACAAGGGACTATATTACCTTTGAAACCAGCTATAATGGCTCTGATGAATCCTGCTTCTTCCAGAGCAGCTGTACGGCATTTTCAATGTGAACAAAATGCTTTAGAACATTAGATTCCAAGTGTAGGTGCTTTGAAATATTCCCCAACCAACAAATTGAAATATTTCAGGGGACTCACAAATGATTGACATCTGTCCAGGAGACTCTTGAAACTTTACCATCTAACTCTAAGGATGCAGAAAGTTCTGCCACAGGTAGTCTGCACTCTAGAACAATCACCATCTCAGGACCACTTTGAAGCAAATTCACCTTCTACCCAAGGAGCTGTGGGACTGTCCTTAACAACACAAAAGTCTTTCATGATCAGAAGTACGCAGCTGATTTATCGGGAGGCTGAGCTGGGAAATGCCTCCAAGCATGTTGGAGATTAGTTATACCATAGACTGGCCTTTATGATATAGATGTTTTAGGCTCTCATGAAGAATGAGTAAGGAAGTATTCAGGCCTTCCCTACTGCCCAAATTGACCCTTGATCTTCACCTGCTACTCACAAGACTATTTGACCTCCCGGCTTTCTCCAATACAATATGAGACTTTGTATTTCTAAAGAATGGTATTCTTAACAGTTCCTGGTTTTGGATGCCTCAAACTTTCTCCCTCTGTCTACTGGAGCTCCAAATTTTGTTTCTGACAATGCCTCCTCAGATATATTCCTTTAGAACCAGGAAGACTCACACTTTCCCCAATGTCTGAAGTGGAGTTCAAATCATTCTAAAAAATTCATGGGGCCTTCAGGCATACTTTGTCTAAACTAGGAAGCCAAATGGATCACAGTAATTCTCAAGTAGGTTTCAGACTTACCATTTCAGAATCACAGGTCTTTCAAACTACTATATGGACCAAGGGGGCTTCTGATCTGTCCTTTCAGAACCAGAGATCATCAGATCTTCCCCAATAGCCCAAATGGCCTTAATCTTATCTGTCTAGAACCAATGTGGCTCACAAATTTCACTAACTCAAGGGGGTTTCAGATGTACCCCCTCAACAGTAAGGTGTTAGACATTCCCTAGTGTTCTCCCTAATGACACACCATTCCTTTGAGAACAAGGAAACCTCAGGTATTCACTAATTACCCAAATGTAGTTCAGACTTACCCTTTCAGAACAAGGGGTCACACATATTCTCAGTGACTGAAGGTGTAATGAGCCATACAACTTGCTAAGAAAAGGAAATGAGACCTCCTCAATGTTCCAAGCAGGTCACATGTACAACCCTTTAAGAATCTATGTGCAATAGAATTTCTGAAGTCACAATGGGGCTTCAGACATATCCTTATAGAATCAGAACAATGTCTGCCTCCAGATAATAACTCTATCAAATCTTAGATATGCACCTTCAGAATTAAACTAACCCATGACTTTAGATTAATGGGGCTGACACCTGCTGGAACATCTGAAGAGGACCTTAGACTTATTTCCTCCAAACATAGTAGTCCCTGACTTTAATAGTGTGTCAAAGTGGGCACTATAAGATACTTCTTTGAATAAAAACACTTTAGTCTTCTTTAGCAGAGGTCTGAGACATGCTCCTCTGATGAAGTAAGCTGTAGAACTCAACCTGTGCCCCAGATATGTACCTCAAACATACATATTCTCCTGAAGATGGCTTGATTCTGAATCCCTATGAGCAAGAATGCATAATAGCTTCTCTTTCTGTTCATAGCTGACTGAGGTATACGATACAACTAAGAGACATCAGACCTTATTGGATATCAGTATACTTTAAC
>NC_045030.1:17093616-17098045 GCF_008632895.1 Mastomys coucha
AAAAAAAACAAACAAACCTTAGAGAACTCTGAATTCACGTCCATAGCCAATGCAGGAGTGGGCCCACATTCTCAATCCAAGGCCGTCTGTCTTTTAGCTACTCATAATAAAGATACCTGTCTTCCACATCCACACCTGTGTGCCTCACTGTAAGTTGAAGCCGGGAAGAGATCCAGGGATATTGAATCAATCTGTCAAAAGAAACCTCAATTTGCTGTCAAGTCTGCAGTACAGTACTCAGAAACAAGCATTTCATAGAGTTATCTGAAGACAGAGGCTTGGAGTGCTTGGACCATCCTCCTCTACAGAAAGTAAAAATGAGGATATTCCACTTCTATCCAACATGATCTATGATCTTTCTCCTTTTCAAAACTTTGGTAGTTTTCTTCCTCTGATGATTGAGGCCTTAAAAAGATACCTCTTTGACCCAATAGGCTCTTAGAACATCCCCTTTTGTAGCAAAGGCACATTGGCCACTTAATTTATGACAAATGAGCATTGATCTCTTTGGTTAGAGTTCACAGAAATGACAAATGAGCAGACTCATCCTGAAACCTCCTGCTACTTTTCTTCAGTAAAGTCACTAGACATGGTGTGATGTCATCATTCTCACTCAGTTCTCTTTGGTTAAACATAATTCTTAGGAGGCAATCATGCTGGGACACATACCCAAGCTGTTCATGTATCCTGGTATTTATACTTTGTTTCTTGCAGACTCAGCTAAACAAATGGATACCCTAGACTCTGAAGAATAGTTAGAAGGTGAGGCAATATGAGGACCTAATAAACTATGGTAGTCAATTTAATTTTTTTAGCTCAGAGTATTTTGAGATTTTCACATTCTGATTATCTTTACTGTCACTTGGACCTCAGAACCTCCTCTCTTTCCAAGGGTACTCACTCCTTCTACCTTTGATTAAGGAGGCATCTGATGTCCCCACTAAAGCAAAGGGGGCCTCAGATCATTCCAGTTTTTCAAAGGATGCTTAGAAATTCATTTAATAGGAAGAGACCCATACAACTTCCTGATATTATGGAGTGAGCCTCAAACAAGTTTTTTAAATGTTTCCCCAACTTTTCTTCAGTCTAAGGTAAACTGTTGGTTCAAATGTGATGCAAGGAAGAATTACTGACATAAATACTCTGTCAAGGAAGATAGCTACATTCTATTTTCTTTGAACAATGGAACTTTAGACGCACATTTTCATTTCAAGAGGTCTTCATCCAAATTCTTTCCATTAAGGAGGCTACTGACCAAGCCACTGACATGAAAACTCACTCAGATTTTCATTTTTTTCAAGCAAACTCTAAATCAACATCAACTGACAAAGGTTTCCTCAGAAAATCTATCCATAGAATCCTCAGTTCTATTCCTCTAAGAGAATTTAATATTTCCTTCTGACCTGGGTAGCCAGGCATGCCCAAATGACCAAAGAGATTACAGTCCACTCTGACCTGATATTCTGGGACACAACAGTAAACATTTGATCTGATCTAACACCTTCTTCTTTTAGGATTCTCATCAGAAATGGGCCATGAGATGGTTTTTATATGCTTGGCCCATGGATTAGCACTATTAGAAGATGTGGCCTTGTTGGAGTAGGTGTGTCACTGTGGGTATGGGTTTAAGACCCTTACCCTAGCTGCCTGGAAGTCAGTCTTCCAATAGCTGCCTTCAGATGAAGATGTAGAACTCTCAGCTCTTCCTGCAACATACCTGCCTTGATGCTGCCCTGCTTCCACCTTGATAATTATGGACTAAACCTGTAAATGTTGTCCAAGTTTTACCTTGGTCATGGTGTCTGGTCACAGTAGTAAAACCCTAAGACAGAGCAGTGCCATCTTTTTGTTTGGTTTTGGTTTTGTTTTTTTGAGACAGGGTTTCTATGTGTAGCCCTGGCTGTCCTGGAACTCACTGTGTAGTCTAGGCTGGCCTCAAACTCAGAAATCCACCTGCCTCTGCCTCCCAAGTGCTGGGGTTAAAGGCATGCACCACCACTGCCCCAGCTTATCCCATCTTTGTTGCCCATGCCTGTGCTGCTGCTGAAAGGCTTTTGGAGTACACAGAGCCATGGATTACCAACCAACCTCTAAGAAAAAATATTCTGATTGCTAGCATGCATAGCTCAGAGTCCCAGATGTCATGTGTATCTGGACTGGGAGGACATTTGTAAGTGATAAGGTATTTTCTGCACCTCTTTTCATTTGCCAAGGTAACTTTTTTGCCAAAAGAATTATGTGACCTCCCTGTTCTTCACTACCCTCCCAACACCTTCTCCCTCTCAAAAATGGTGCCCATTATGTTTTCAATTATGGTAAAAGTAATCTTATACCTAAATGATCAGCCATAATTTCTAAAGCAACTCCTTCTATATGCAATGGACTCCAGTCCTCTTTGGTTTTAGGTCCCATAGTACAAATTTAGTGATCAGAGAATAGAACCTGTGTCTTAAGGCGAGTGACAAGAAATGGAATTACTTCAACATTCTTGCCTAGATCTAGACAGTTAAGTACAAACTAAAGGAAGAAATCTAGCCAGTCACAGTCATCCAGGCCTTTGGAAGAAGGAATAAGTTGCTGCCTGCACTCTCCCAGAATGAATACAACCTATGAAGATATAGAACTGAATAAATATTGTAAACTCATGATCAATGCTAAGAGGTTTCTCCACTGTATAGGGTACCAGGAACATTTACCTTTGACAGAAGTGAATGTAGCACCTTCATACTCTGCCTGAAGGAAATTCTCTCATTTTTCAATAGTCTCCGAGTTTTGCTCTTTTACATGGTGCTCAGAGTCCACTTTTCCCAGTACTGACTTATTCCTTCTCACTACATTGAACAGGATGTCAGAACATTCCTAAGACTAACATTGCTCCAGACCCAATTTTTCCAGTGGGGTATAAAGACCACTGATCCTCATACCACTCATTCTGCACAAAAGAATATCTAACATTCCCTATTTTTCCAGTAGGATCATGGACCCATTGTCTACTTCTATCCTTCTAGACAATTTCACACTTTTAGTTTCTGCAAAAGGGACCCTTGAAAATCAAACTTTATTCAAAGGGCTCTTAAAACTAGTCCCTGTGTCCAATGGGTGTATAAGTCCTCCACCCTCTGTACTAGGGGAATTTAAGTTCACACTTATGACTAAAGAATTATCAGAGCTTACTTTCTTCCCATGCTTCTCTCACACCCCTATTCACTAAGATAAATTTAAAACTATCCCTTCTGGCCATGATTTCCAACAGGGAAATTTCATGCTTAACAAGATATTACTTGGCACTTGCCCCTTCTCATCAAAAGTTTTCTAACCCATACATTTTCCCAACAAGGTCTCAAAGTTTTCTCTTTCTCATAAGGGACCTAATTATTCCTCTCTCACCAAGTTACTCCAGTCCTTGTACTTCATTGAAGAGAATAGCAAACTTCCCTCCTAGTATTAAGCTTACTTCAGACATTTGCCATTTGCCCAAGGTGGTTTGAAGTAGTCATTTAGTGGAAAGAGATCATCTAACTTTCTGTTTCTTTGAAAGTGGACCTAAGTCATTTCCCTTTTCACTAAAGAGGCCACAGAACACATAAGCCTTATTGCATTCCTTCTGTAGAAGTGAGAATCAGATCCACTCACATGCAGTTCAAAAGGGAGCTATGATTTCCTCCTTCAACCACAAGGACTATAGACATCCTATTCCTGTCTAACAGTGGCTGGCCCATGCCACAATGATGAATGAGTCCTCAATTTGTCTCCTATGGCCAACAGGGTCTCAGTCCTTCCATCTATAATCATAGGAACTTCAAATGTAGCCACAGGTTATAGTAGGCCCAAGAGCATCCCCTTTTTTTTCCAAGAGCACCCTAGACTGGACCTTTTAACCTATATTATCTTAGTGTCAATCCCCCTGTCCATGATTGCCAGACAAATACAATTGCAAACTCATAGTGGGACCTCATAAGGTTCTGGGTGTAGATCAGGGGGAAATATATAAAGCTAAATCAAACATTCCTGATATCTGCTTAGAAGTTGGTTGTCAGAAATGCAATGTTCCTGGTTATCATTTATAGATAAGCACAGACCAATATAATCTTGAGGTAGCATCAGAGTTCAGACAACCACTCATCCAGTTGGTAAAGTGTGTTGATTGCTTCTTGTACTGTTCACAACAGTATAGTATATACAATATATGGATAGTTGAAGCTGGGAAGAAAAAAATAGAAACAAATAATGCAGTAGCATACCATTCTTCTACTACCTAAGGTAAGAAAGCTAGGTCATTCTCTTCTGCATAGTGTGGTGATTAGATCTTTTTATTTGGTTAAACAGGGGTTAAACAAGGCTGGGAACTTTCTTTTTTGTTTCTGTTTAGAATGGTTAACTTTATTTTATAGGAATTTCACCTCAATACAAATAAATAAGTTACAAAGAA
>NC_045030.1:17098519-17107357 GCF_008632895.1 Mastomys coucha
CTCCCGAGAGCGCCTATGCTTCTTGTACCTATAGAACTTCTCTGGACTCCTACTTCTACTTCTATGACTCCATCCTTCAGAATGCCCACCATACCTGCTGGAATGAATACCTGAGCTCCTCCCTCTATCTTTATCTCTGCTCTTTTCTTCTCCCTCCCTCCGGCTTGAGGACATATGATCATGCTTGGGTTTTTCTTTCTTTGCCTCCCACTCAGGGTCCTCTGCCCTCCCATGGTGGGAACTCTTGCCATCAGGGGAACCTGAGTGACTCTTCTTCCTCTCCTCTGCCCTCCTATAGTGGGAACTCCTGCCATCAGGGGAACCTGAGTGACTCTCCTTCTTCTCCTCTGCCCTCCTATGGTGGGAACTCTTGCCATCAGGGGAACCTGAGTGACTCTTCTTCCTCTCCTCTGCCCTCCCACGGTGGGAACTCCTTTTTATTTGGTTAAACAGGGGTTAAACAAGGCTGGGAACTTTCTAAGTAAAGAAGTCTAGATGTTGCAGTTATGAACACAAGTCCCTCAAACTGTCCCTCTTCTCCAGGCATCTCACACCATCCACTTTTGATAAATGTTTATCAGAACTTCCCTTGTGATAGATGACCTTTCTGCTCTTATAAATAATACCCTAAACCTCCCCTCTCTGTTCAAGATGAGTCATAAGAATGATGCAATTTTACTACTGAGATCTTGGAATTTTCACTTGCTCAAGGGGACCAAGATTAAAGGGTCCTCAAAGCATTCCCCACATAAATGAGGGCTACAAATATAACACTCTAACAGTGAGTTTTAGATCATTTCACTCTAACTATGGCCAAAAGGAAAATGCATGTGTGACTAAAAGGACTTCACTTAATTGTGCTCTGGATTGAGAGAGCCTGAAATTTAGGTAATCTGTCTTTACTCTGGTTACCTACCAAAATGAAAAGGTACCATCCTTCATGTACATACCCATATAGCTGATAAGCTTCAAGATGATTTAAAATTTAGATAACTACTTAATAATGTTTGGTTTGCTGCTAGGCCTACCATGGTGTGCCTAAAGGTGCAAATATTCTAAACTGTGAAGAAGTCCTTCCTCCACTGTACAATTTTGGCTATGATACTTCCTTAACCCTTAAGTGGTTAGGGACTTTAAGCTGATTCTTAGTCTGCTTCAGTCTTATACCCCTACACATAATTGCCTTAAATTATTAATTTCTGTCCATTATATATCAAATGCGCTTTCTGCAAAAGAGAGGGTCCAATATCAAGCTTATATGACTGACAGTGCCTGATATCATGTCTACTTGTCCAATGCCTCAAAATACAATACCCATTTCCAGTCAAAAAGGTCCTCAGATATTATCCTCTCTGAACAAGGATACCAAAGCATTCTCTTTGTGATTAAGGGGGGCTCAATCCTTCTACTTGACTGTATCTCACATCCATCACCTCATCAGAATGGGTCATCAGAACTACGCTGTTTGTTCCAATGAACCTCAAATCCACACTCCTTCTCTGAAAGGAGCATTAGATTTACCTCATCAGATAAAACACTTCATCAAAAAATATAATAATCCAACTTGTTGGAATAATAAAACAGCTGCCTGGCCTGTCACAAAGCACACAAAATATGTGCATATTCTTAATACTGAAAAAGAACTGGAAGCTGATCAAGCAATACTAGAACTTCCTCTGCTCCACAAGGTATTTACATTTTGTCCAATGTGAAAAGGTCTTTATTATTTTATTGAAAATAGGAGAGATTTTCCCCTCTGACAAATAGGTATAGACCTTCTGCTTTGCACAAAATTTCTCAGAAATTCTGCATGTAACCAGATTGCTTCAACATGCTTATTCCCATGAAGTCAGCCACATTACTTCTTTGATGAGGGCACAATAGTCCTTCTACTTCTGTGCAAAGGTACTCAGATCCCCCCCATCTTACATAGTGAGATTTATATATTCACAATAAAGAGTGCTCCAGACGTGGCCTGTGTGATCTGGGAAATTCCACAGATTTATCATCTTCCTAGTACATATCCTACCTACATCTTCTAATTTTACTGGCCTGGGAAGCACTGTTCTGACCTAAGAGAGGTCCCAAACAAGAGTGTAAGGCAAAGGTAAATCAGACTACTGTCTTCATTGCATTCCCTTAGACAGAGATGTCCTGTCCTACATGCAGAGGAATGTGTGGATGGACATCTATTTGTGAAAGGCACTGAGCCAGAGACTACTGCATTGCAGCCTCTCAGAAGACTTCTAAGACTGCTGTCATGCCTAACACAGACATTCAGATGATGTATATTCTAGATTGTGATTTCAAGTTTGGAGCTGATATCAGTCAACCTTCAACTTCTGATCAATAGTGCTGTAGGCATAAGACTGAGAGAGGATGGGACTATTCCATACAGTCCTGGGGAGCTCCAATCTCACCCTTCTACTTTAGAGCATCTTAGATCTATCTCCCCAGAGGGGCAGCAACATTCCTCTTCTGCACAAAGGGAAATTGGATATGTCTCCACCTACCCAAAGAAGTCTGAGTACTGAATTGACTCTTAGACTATTTATTCCCTCTCTTTACTTATACCGCAAGTATTACTCTTCTGACCAAAGGATCTCAGTACTGCCAGTTCTAATAATGAGTTACAGTCCACCATTATATAAAGGGTTCTCAGAACTTCTGAATATGCCTCTGTGGGAATGGACTTACTAGATGTATATAACTGCGCCTCAGATCCTTCTGTTATGACAAAAGGGATTCCAGTCTACTGCCTCCTCTTTACCAGGATGCCTCAGATCTCATCTTGTTCAAGTGGTCTTTAAATATGCCTTTTTGACAAAGGAGGATCTCCCATTGTCTTAATGTGATGCAGGGTCCTTAGACATTCCTCATTGAAACTTCAAGTCAGAATATTTCAATTAATCTAAAGGGACCTATAGACTACCCAGGCTTAAAGTACCATAGTACATGCATAGCAAGTATAGCCTAGAACAGAAGCTCATTGCCTCAGTGCAGAGTCCAAAATGATGTGCCACCCCATAACTCACTAGACCTAGTAGCTAAACATGTACTTGTGAATGAGACAAGCATGGGACTGTCATCCAGATTTTTGATGAATACTCAGACCATTGCCTGATCTGGCATCAAATTTACTACACTGGACAGATGCTCTAGTCTCTGATGAGGAGTTAGATGCTGATACCTGGAATGTGTTCCACTGCATGAGGTAGGCTGGGGTAATTATCTCATATAAAAAAAATAATATGCAAATTTGCAATTCTACCCAAACTACCATGCAAATTTACCTCTATATAGGGCTCTCAGGTTTCCCCTCCCCCACAAGAAGCCCTCAGAGATTTCCCCTCTGACATGAAGGGTCTTAAATTTTCTCCATGGCCCTTTGGATCTCATTTCTTCTTCATGATCTTTGACCTCTCACCTCTGACCCACTGATCTCTAGTTGTGCATCTTTGACTAGAGTTAGGGGCAATCAGGGTCTGAATATGAGGTCTTACATACTGCCCACATTGTCTACAGGCTTCTCACATATACTCTTTCTCCCATTAGTTAGATCTTCAAACTCCACCTCTAGCCAAAGGAACTTCAGACACTCCTTTATGGAGTGTGGTCTCTATAATAACATCTTCATCCAAATGGTCTCAGGCTTTAAGTTCTAGCCAAGAAGGTTACCCACTTTGCTCAAAGAGACATCATATTTACATAATGTGGGCAAGGTAGCCTTGGGAATTCTCCTGCTCATTAATATCATATTCCTCCCCTCTCAAGATTGAGGTCTCCAGAGCAGTAAGGAGAGGCTGGAATGACAGTAGTCATCTTTAGGGCATTTATCAACAATGAAGTGGTCCAGACTGCAATTCTACCCAAACTACCATGCAAATTTACCTCTATAAAGGGCTCTCAGGTTTCCCCTCCACTCACCCCACAAGAAGCCCAGAAATTGATGTTTAAACACAAACCTGCAGGGCTGAAAAAGCACTAAATACCCACCCACACTATTAGATCAAGGTTCAGATTGCTGCACATCCTCCTAAACATGCCACAGATGATATAGTTACTTTTGATTATGTTTGGTCTCTTGGTGTTTTTCTTCTTTCAAGTTTAGAAGCAGTCATCTTGATACTTTGTTGATATGTTAGTTATTTACTGACATTAATAACCAACAACTACATTTTTTGTATCCATTCCTCGGTTGAAGGACATCTGGATTGTTTCCAGCTTCTGGCTATTATAAATAAGGCTACTATTAACATAGTGGACCATGTGTCCCTATTACATTTTGGAGCATCTTCTAGGCATATGCACAGGAGTGATATAGCTGGGTCCTCTGGTAGTACTATGTCCAATTCTCTGAGGAACTGCCAAACTGATTTCTGGAGTGGTTGTACCAGTTTGCAATCCCACTAGCAATGAGGGAGTGTTCCTCTTTCTCCACATCTTTGCCAGCATCTGCTGTCACCTGAGTTTTTGATTTTAGCCATTCTGACTGGGGTGAGGTAGAATCTCAGGACTGTTTTGATTTGGATTTCCCTGATGACTAAGGATGTTGAACATTTCTTTAGATGCTTCTTGGCCCTTTGATATTCCTCAGTTGAAAATACATTGTTTAGCTCTGTACCTAATTTTTAGATAGGGTTATTTAATCCTTGAGAATCTAACTTCTTGAGTTCTTTTAAATGTTGGATATTGGCCCTCTATTGGATGTAGGATTGGTAAAGATATTTTCCCAATCTATTGGTTGATGTTTTGTCTTATTCACAGTGTCCTTTGCCTTACAGAAGCTTTGAAATTTTATGAGGTTCCATTTGTCAATTCATAATCTTAGAGCATAAGTAATTGGTGCTGTGTTCAGGAAATTTTCCCCTGTGCCCATGTACTCAAGGCTCTTCCTCATTTCCTTTTCTATTAGTTTCAATGTATCTGGTTTTATGTGGAGGTCCTGGATCCACTTGGACTTGTGCTTTGTACAAGGAGATAAGAATGTGTTGATTTGCATTTTTCTACATGCTGATTGAACCACCACCATTTGTAAAAATGTTGTCTTTTTCCCCACTGGATGGTTTTTAGCTCCTTTGTCAAATATCAAGTAACCACATCTGTGTGGGTTCATTTCTGGGTCTTCAGTTCTATTCTATTCATCATTCTGCCTGCCTTTGTACCAGTACCATGCAGTTTGTTATCACTATTGCTCTGCAATACATCTTGAGGTCAGGGATGATGATTTCACCTAGAATTTCTTTTATTATTGAGAATAGTTTTTGCTATTCTGTTTTTTTTTTTTGTTATTTCAAATGAATTTGCAACTGCTCTTTCTAACTCTATGAAGAATTGAGTTGGAATTTTGATGGGGATTGCATTGAATAGGTAGATTGCTTTTGGCAAGATGGCTATTTCTACTATATCAATTCTGCCAATCCATGAGCATGGGGGATCTTTCCATCTTCTGAGATCTTTGATTTCTTTCTTCAGAGACTTGAAGTTCTTGTCATACAGATCTTTCTACTTGCTTGGTTAGAGTCATACCAAGATATGTAATATTATTTGTGACTATTGTAAAGGGTGTCACTTCCGTAATTTTTTTCTCAGCCTATTTATACTTTAGATAGAGGAAGGCTACTGATTTGAGTTAATTTTATATCCAGCCAGTTTTCTGAAGTTGTTTATCAGCTTCAGGTGTTCTTCGGTGGAATTTTTGGGTTCTCTTAAGTATATGATCAAGTGGTATCCTTGTTTAGTCCCTGATTTTAGTGGGATTTCTCTCCATTAGAAAATGTGGTACATTTACACAAAAGAATACTACTCAGCTATTAAAAACAATGACTTTTTGAAATTCCCAGGCAAATGGATGAATCTAGAAAATATCATCCTGAGTAACCTAATCACAAAAGAACACAAATAGTATGCACTTACTGATAAGTAGTTATTAGCCCAAAAGCTCCAAATACCCAAGATGCAATTTATAGACCACATGAAGCTCAAGAAGAAGGAAGACCAAAATGTGAGTGCTATGGTCTTTCTTAGAAGGGGAACAAGATATATACAGGATCAAATATGGAGATAAAGTATGGAGCAAATACTGAAGGAAATGCCATCCAGAGACTGTCCCACCTGGAGATTTATCCCATCCATATACAGTTACCAAACCCAGACTCTATTGTGGATGTCAAGAAGTGCATGTTCAAAGGAGCCTGATATGGCTGTCTCCTGAGAGGCCCTATCAGAGCCTTACAAACACAGATGTTAATGCTTGCAGCCAACCATTGGACTGAGCATGGGGTCCCTAAGAGAAGATCTAGAGAAAGGAGTTGAAGGGATTTGCCACCCCATAGGAAGAACAAAAATATCAACCAACCAGACCTCTCCCCCAAGAGTTCCCAGGAACTAAGCCATCAACCATGGAGTATAGATGGATCCAGTTACATATGTAGAAGAAGATGGTCTTGTCAGGCATCAGTGGGAAGTGAGGTCTTTTGTCTTATGAAGTGTTGGGAACCAAATGGCCCTTGGCTGACCTGCCTCAACCTGACTAGAATCCAGAGATAAATATTCTGCCTGGCAACCACAAGTTTCCTGCTTGGCCCTGAGATAAGAATGATCAGTGTACCTTGACTTTTGAGAAACCGTTACCTACCCAACTGTTTCCTCCCTACCTGTTATCCTCGGGGTTCCCATGACCCCCAGAAGATCTTGTAATTCTTCACTGTACTCCCTCCTGCCCCCCACCCTTCCAAAACCTTGTTTTAAATTTGAGCTCCTGCTTTTAGTAAACGGCTCTTGCCAAGCAATGCTTCCTTGAGTCCTGTCTTCTCTCGCGCCCATTCTTTATTTTCAGGTTGCGACCCTCCTCGTGTCCCCCGAATTACTGAGACCTGCGGGTCGGGTCAGAGTGGCGCCCAATGTAGGGCCCGAGGCACAGGTTGCTCCCCCTGGACAGATTAAGATCCGGATCGCTCTCTGATGTTCATGAGTGCTACAACTCGCCCAGCTGCTGCAGTTATTAGGTAAGTTATCCGTCTAACTTTTATCAAGAATGGGTAAGTCTTTGTCTAAGGAGGTCCGTTTTATTAAAGACGTCAAAGAAGCCCTCAGAGAGAGGGGAATCAGGGTTAAAAAGCAACATTTGGTTGAATTTTTTATTTTTATTGATGAAACATGTCCTTGGTTCATGATTCAGGGTCCTACAATTGATTCCAAGAAATGGCAAAAGGTGGGACGTGAATTAAATGCTTTGATTGAAAAAGAAGGCCATGATGCAATTAGTCATAGTGTTTTTTCTTACTGGGGTCTGGTCCGTGAATCATCAGACGCTGAGGCAGGACATAGACAACTCTTGTCTGTGGCAGAGTTCTGCCTGAGAAACTCCCGTGTGCCCTCTCGATCTTCCTCTCATTCTTCTGTGCCTCCGCCGTCATCTGCCCTTATCACTATGCCCTCTGACTTTTCTTCTGATCCCCCTCCCTCCGGCCCTCATCTGGCCGAGTCCTCCGTGTCTCCCTCCTCAAAACTCCTGCCTCATCACTCACCTCCTTCTTCACAAACTCAACCTTCCACTTCCCTCTACCCCGCCCTTCCTCCACCCTCCTATGAGGATCCTGTTTCCTTCATGGAACGTGGCTGCTCACCCTTTTGTGCTCCGGTCATTGCCCTGCATTCTAAGCCCTTGTCTGCCTCCTCAAATCATCCTCCTGAAAACCTCTCTGTGAAAAATTCTCCCTCAATTTTCCCTGCTCCTTCAGCTCCCCCTGCTGGTATTCTTGCCAAGCCTGGTGGTGCCCCTCTTAACCCTGGCGACACACAGGTCCTTGAGGAAGAAGCAGCCTGCTACTGCTCTGAGGATTGGCGTCCCCTCACTCTGCCCCCTCTTCTTGCTCCCACTTCTGCTCTTCCTTCCTCACTCGCCGTTGTGAAGTCCCGCTTAATGTCCCAGATTCAAGAGCTGACTGAAATCCTCCACCTTCACGAACATTTCTCTCGTCTGTCTACTCTTTGCTCCTCTGCCCCACCCTGTCTGCCACAGCACTCTCCTGTTCACTTGGCCTTTCCTGTCACTCGTTCTCAAGCTTCCCAAGAAATCCCTGCCTCTGGTTCTGCTCCACCTCAGCCGCCCACGACCTGGTCAGCTCAGCGTCAGCCCGCTTCAGCTTCTGCTCCCACCTCTACTCCTTCCCATCTCCCTTCTTCCTCCACTCTTCGCCAGTCAACATGCAGAAACCCTCCCCTTTCTCAGGAACACTCCGATTCTGAACCAGAACAGTCTGCTAGTGATCATAATCCTGATGATGAAAATGAAAGTGAGACTGATGATTCAGTTCCTGCCCCCACAGTTTTCCGCCGGCTTCCATTTAAAAAATTTGAAAAGCTCAATTCTGCTGTTAGAAGTTATGGCCCTAATGCTCCATTTACCCTTTCACTGCTGGAAAGTATCAGCGGTGACGGATATCTCATGCCAAATGAGTGGCTTTCTGTTACGCAGTCTGTTCTGACTCGTGGCCAGTTTCTCACCTGGCATGTTGATTGGTCTGATTGCTGCCGCTCCTTGGCCTGCGTCAACAGCCAGAGCGGTCGTGCCTCCACCAGAAGGTGGACATTAGACAAACTTCTTGGACAGGGCAAATATGCCTCTGACGAAAAACATAGAGGCTTTTCATTAGGGCTCCTGGCACAATCTGCCTCCGCTGCCATGGCTGCCTGGAAAGTGATCCCCATCCCGGGATCTGTCCTTTCTCCCCTGACTAAAGTCGTCCAGGGGGCTCAGGAGAATTATAGTGAATTTGTAGCCCGCCTCCTTGAGGCTGCTGAAAGGTCTCTTGGCCCAGGCCAGCATGAAAATAA
>NC_045030.1:17110823-17117141 GCF_008632895.1 Mastomys coucha
AAGCAATGCTTCCTTGAGTCCTGTCTTCTCTCGCGCCCATTCTTTATTTTCAGGTTGCGACCCTCCTCATGTCCCCCGAATTACTGAGACCCACGGGTCGGGTCAATGAAGGATTGATAGATGCCCAGTGTAGGGGAATTGAGGGTGAGGTGTTGTCTCCTGGTGGGTGCTCTAGGACTGGGATGAACAATTATCTGTGGGAGCAAGCAGTTAGTAAGGAAAGACACAGACACCAAGTAGATTCTTATCAAGGTGTGTCCTTTACTAAATGGACCAGGATATTTATAGCTAAGGCAGAACAATCCTTTGGCTTTCAGCATAGACGTGAGAACAGGGAAATAACATGGCAGTCTGTATACAAGCCCCTTCAAGCAAGGGCTCCAGGCAGGAAAGCAGATTAAAGATTCAGTTCCTTTTGAAGTCTGGGCTACCAGTTCTGTCTTAGATCCCTGGTGATGTCTCCAGTCTTCACACCTGAGAGTTGCTGTCTCCGGAACCCCGTAGCACCGGCCAGAGCAGCTCAGCAGGGACATTACAGTGAGGTAGGAGTGGTTGGTGGTTAAAGGAACACCCTCAAAGAAGCAGGGGGAAGGAGAATGGGAGAGGAGGTTTTCAAGAGGAGTGAAACTGGGAAAGGGGATAACATTTGAAATATAAATAAAGAAAATATCCAATAAAAATTTTTTAAAAAAATGGAAAAAACATCCAGCAACTAACTCCTTAAATTTTTCACATTTTCTACCCTATTTGAAAAAGAGAATGATGCAGATCTTTTTTCCTATAGTTTCAAAAGCATAACACTGTGTAATTCACTTTTACAAAGGCAATCATTTTAACCAATATTCACATGAATACTTATTTTAGGTGCAAAACTCTTCAGCTGTGTTGTTGTCTATCTGATGACATTTTCTTTGACACCATTTTTGAGATTATTTTTTTCTACTGATATGTCTTAAAAAGATGTATCTTGGAACTGTATGGAGGGTGTTTGATTAAATATTTTCATCAGCATAACTACCTTTATAGCATTTTGTTAATTAGATTATAAATATCAGTGTGTATACAGTAATAGTGGAAGCAATAACAAAGTGTGCGGAATAGTTTTCAGAGTATAATCCCTAAAATAGCCAGAAACAAAGGAAAACCTAGTTATTAATAAAAAATATGTGCATGAAATTAACAGTTTGTTGTACGTGTATGTGGGGGTGTGTGGAATTTTGGGGCAGTGGTCTGTTCAGGCAATTTAGCCTCAGTTGAGTAATTGGCTTTGAGCTCTGGAGCCACAGTGGGCAGGTTCTGCTTGCAGGGGGCGGAAGGAGCTAAGCTATAACTCCTGAGTCTTTGGCTTCTGCTTCAGACACAACCCCTCACAGCTGCCCCTGCAGGAGATGTGTGCTCTGCTCTATCATGCAGACAATGCCCCAAGCTCCCAGAATTCTAGCTGGACCCTACCCCTAGTCATCTGAATACAACCAGGCATGCCTTGCCCCCAAAGACAGATAGCCATGCCCCATACAATATAAGAAGCAGTTTGCCCCCTCCTCACTCTCTTGCTCTTTGTCTCTTCTCTTGCCCTCTTTCCTCTCTTGCTCTTCCTCTCTTGTTCTATTCCTCTCTCTCTTGCTCTTTGTCCCTCTCTTGCCCTCTTTCTCCCTCTCTTGCTTCTTTTCTTCCTCTCTAGTTCTTGCTCTCTTTCCCTCTTCCTCTCTCTCTTGCTTTTTTGCTCTTTGTTCTCTTGTCCTGCCTTCTTGCTCTCTTGCTTTTTTCTTTCCTTTCTCCCTCTCTTCTCTTCTCCTCTCCTTCATCTCATTTTCTTCTCTCTACTTGATCAGCCTATTTTCTCTTTCCTATAATAAAATATATCATTTATATAATACCTCCTTTTTTAACTAATGCTCCATGCAGCCACAGGCCATCAGCATTGAGCCAGCCATCGGTACAACATGAGTGTGTGTGTGTGTTTGTGTGTGTGTGACATTTGAATGTCTGAAACTGTCCCATAGTTTCACGAACTGGGTTCTTTCTCCATCAAAGGGAGAAAGGGATCTGAAACACAGAGTTCGAGAACAAAAGGATGCGAAGCCAAGTTGAGTTCCAATCAAGGCTTCTAACTTTACTTTTAGGGTTCATAATTTATAAGTACACGAGAAAGTTAAACTGGATTTCTAGGTTACAATGACATTTGCATAACATAAACAATGTGGGAGGAGTCAGGGAGGAGTCAGGAAAGAGTCAGAAAAGAGTCAAGGGGAAGTCAAAGGGAAGCCAGGCTGCTGAGCATGGCCCCCTTCGAGGGCGGAGGCTCAGGGTGTCCTGTAGGTCTTGGAGCTGGGAGAGGTTGGAGGTGCAGAGGTCAACAGTGTATGTCCTCAGGCAGTCAGTTTGTTTACATTCAACAATGTCCTCAGCCAGCAGACATGCCAGCCACCAGGAATACCTTCCTCCAGAATCCTTGAAGGCAGAACTCAATGTAGTGGGCCTTTGTTTTTGGCACAGCAGGCATTGAGGCAAGAGGGAGGAACCCAACAAATGCCCATACTTTATGTCTTTAAAGGGGATAGTAAACTACTGAGAGTAGATGCTTGAAATAAATTTTGCACCATGATTTTAGTGTTTAGATTATCATTTCATCTAATTTGTCTGTCTATCAATCAGACACACACACACACACACACACACACACACATATATATATATATGAATGTATAAATTACTTATGTATACAACTATCGAAACCAAAATTCCAGGTTACATCATTTATAGACTTTTGCAGAACTATGAAATTTGATAGATTAGGCTTTTGTTTTCACTTTGGCTGGTAATGATGCTTAAGTGTTGCATTTTAGGACCCAAATAGTACTTATACCCATTCTCACCAGTAACCCACACCCACAGACCAGGGACAATATTCCACAGTGTAGTCATATGTATGAATGAGTTTTTCTGGTGCACTGTATACAAACACATCAACAAAATTTAAAATGCGTACTACAACACCACCATTACACACACATACATGAAGATAATCTCTCTCTGTGTGTCTGTCTCTTTCTCTGCATCTGTGTGTGTGTGTGTGTGTATGTGTGTGTGTGTGTACACATGCATGTCTGTTTGTCTCTCTGTTCCACTCTTTCTGACTCTACCTCTAATTCCCTCTCTCATCTCTCATGTCTACATTTCTACACACTCTATTCAAGTCAGCAGGACCTGTATGATTACCAGAGCATTTATCATATGCACATGGTTAATGATTTTCTGTACTCACAGGAAATCCTACTTACCTTATAAAGCAAGTCTCCAGAGTTCCAACTCCTCACTGCCCAGAATTTCAGTCCTCAACCATAGAAGACCATTCTACCAGCCTCCTGCAAGCAATTCCATCATTGAAGTTCAACTCTCATTCTCTACCAAGGCTACTAGAGACATCTGCTCTGATGCACCAAAGACAGCTCTATAGGGGTAGGCCTGATCTGAGTACTCAGATATTCTATGCCAGTAACTCCTCACCATAGCTCTTGTCACCCAGAATCCCAGGGATAAGTACAGACCTTGAGCTCACCTCCTATCCTTCTGAGTAATGAGGCCCTAGATGGCTTACCATACAAAACAGCCTGATCTTCCCAGTGTCAACTCTTATCTATCTACCCTAAATGCTATACTCTATCCTCTGCATGACCTTGCTTCTTGGATCTTTGACACATTGCTTCCTGTAGAACTGAGACAGTGATACTCTACTAGACACACATGTACACATGCAAACACACACACATGCATAAGATGCATCAGGTATGTATGCACACACACACACACACATACACACACATATACAGAGGGGGTGCATATTTTTTTAGGGACAGACATATAGATACATACAAAGACAATCACATAGTCAGACAAAGACACATTCACAAGTCTGCATTCAGGCCTGTATAGACCCAGATTCGTGTAACAAAGCGAGAGACAAAAGGAAGATATGGCAAGGTGGAGTTAAAGAATTCAATTGGGGCATACTCTTGGTTAAATTACACCAGCAAAAAGCAGTTACATTTATTTTCCATAATGTGATACTGACAGGTTTCAGATACTCTGACAATGTTACTACATTCAGACAATTGCATTTTGGTCTTTTTTCTATGTGGGGAAAATTTTTTGTCTTTTAAGCCATATTGGTATTTTACCCAGCATTGGCAAAAGATAGGGCTGTTGATCTTAAATTGAGGAGGTACTTTGAAACCCAGATGTCAGTGATTGATTATTGAAGAGTAGGCACTTACCATCAGGATGTAAAAAATGGTAATTGGATCCTATAAATCAATACCAATAACATGGCAGTTTCAAGTGGCCACGGCAGGAGAAAAAACTAAAGGCTAAAGAGCATCAAAGTAATGTGGATAAGCACTGACAGAGGGGAGGATATGTAAACCATTTTCCAGACTCAGGAATATAAGAGATAGACATATTCCAGGGGCTGAAGCATGGCTCTATAAAAACTTCCTTAAGTTATTCTTAGATTAGCTGGTGTAAATGTTTAACTCTATATCCTTAATTGGCCACTGGTGTGCCCCAAAATGGCCCTTTCTATTCAAAATAATTGGCTAGGTGTTTTTCAGTAGCTCCTAGAGAAAGAATGCCCTAATACAGAGATTTCACATCTCCCCTGAGACAGGAGCTTCTGCTAAGGGTGAAATATAGGGTTGAAAAATGGCAGCTTTGCTTTGAAAACTTGCACATAAGTTTTGTGCAATTTGGTGGGGTGATAAACTTTTCCATGAACCTCTTGACTATTTAAAATTGGAGACTGGGTGTGCCAATAAGAAATATCAGCTATTGTAGCTATAATGTCTTTTATGAAGATCTGTTGATTGAAACTATGATATAACATTTATTAAGAAACATCAGCTGAGCCCAGTATATGTCGAGGGAATCAGGTTGTTGATTTTAGCAACCAAATCAAAGATATGTATGAAGGAATCATAGTAGTTGTCAGGAGACTATATCACTATAATTATGTGTAATTTTATAATGGAGTTACAGATAAGCCTAATCATGAACTTGGTTTAGTAGTAGTAATCAAATTTCTTACTGTTTAAGGGTTTGGGATGGAGTTGGATAGCATGGTACTTATTACGTAGGATGGAGAGTCTGCTACTTCAGTAACATGCCCTTCTTCTGAGTCAACCCAGGAGCCATAGAACTAGGATAAAATAGGCATTGTCATAATAATGCATTGCCATACAGTACCTGATCCCTCTACTGAGCATAACAACCCAACCCATTACCTTCCACACACAATATCAGATATTCCAGTATTGTGGCCACTTCTGGCTAGATATGTGCCTCTCTGAATGAATCAGGTGACTCAGCCTTGGAGACAAAGACCCTGCTGTGTTCTCATTTCCACTGCACTGTGAGGATTAAGTTCTCTCAAGGGAAAGGAACCATATTATATAACTATACTTAAGGAACCCCATCCTTTATTGGAAGAGAGGTCAGAACTCTCAGATGCAAAAGCATGGACATTGGACCCAGGGGTGAATTTAGGTTCTCTCACTGTGCAGTGGAATCACTATTACTTGGGCATTGGTACAAGATCCTCAGCTGTCAGCTTGACTTCTCAAATGAAGTGGGATGCCCAGGGTAGCCAGGTGTGCCCAGGGTGTGCTAACACTGTGGATCCACATCACACTCAAACTGACAGTGACCATAGAACATTTAAAAAGTCGGCTGCTGCCATGGGGGACACAAGCACCTCCCTCAATTGGTTACTTGCCACGCACACTTTGTGTGAAGGCGGTATTTGAGGCATAAACTTCAAGGAAAGTCAGTCTCTTGTCTCTGCATTGTCGCATGGCACCCCAAACTCAGAGGTAGCCCAGATATGTCTTCGTACTTGTGTGTTAGGAACTCACCAAGATATCATTTCTTCACAGCTAGCAAGAGAAAATTCGGACATTGTTCTCTGACCTTCACTAATGTTCTAACGTCTTAGTCAAACTCTGGCTTGGAATGTTAAGCCATTCAAACTAATTGCCTCTAACATTGTGGGTAGGGCATTAAAGTTTACAGAATGAGAGCACTATCTCAGGGAAAGATCAGGTGAAGTTCTCATTCTTAGTCAACATAAGGCAGGCCATATTAGATCTGTAGCTGAATCACTCTTAGGAACTAGCTTATCAAGTATTCTCTGGGGCTAACCTCCGCTAGCCGAGAAAAATAGCATAGTTGAGGAACTTATTTAGGGCCACCCAGGCTGTAACCAAAACAACAAACTGAAGAGGAACTATCTGTACCTGGCTTCTAAGCCAAGGTCACCTTAGT
>NC_045030.1:17117210-17117547 GCF_008632895.1 Mastomys coucha
GGTCACCTTAGTCAGAGCTAGCTTTCTTTCAGATTGTAATCTCTGTTTAGTTCTTGTTAAAGGAGCTCGGCCTTGTGAAAGTTCTGTGCCCCAGTGTAGGGGAATGCCAGGGCCAATAGGTGGGAGAGGGTGGGGTGGCAGGCATGGGGAAGTGGGAGGCAACAGGGGTTTGTTTTTTGTTGTTTTTGTTTGTTTCTTTGTTTTTTGTAGGGGAAACTGGGAATGGAGAAATTTACATGTAAATAAAGAAAATATCTAGTAAAAAAAATAAAAATTAAAATAAATAAAATAAAATATAAAAAAAAGTAAAAAAAAAAACCATGCGTTTACTTTGTTG
>NC_045030.1:17117628-17121465 GCF_008632895.1 Mastomys coucha
CTCTATATTTGAAAAATACACTCAGACCTTACACCACTCATGTCTAGTCTGTTTGTCAAAGCCGAATCTCATGTACACCTGGCCAGAACCCCTCGTCCTGCGGAACAAGGGACCCCGTAAGTAATCTCAGTCTGTGGCAGTTGGCACCTTAACGTGTGGCATTGGTCAGGTAAGCTATCTCTTATTCTTTTTTCTTCTCTCAATTAATATTAGGCCGAGATAGGCTCTCACTAAGATACTACAGACCTGCTGATAAGTAGATCAGTTATAGGTGAGTAATCTTAAGTATTATGAGACAATCAGAATCAAAAGAGAAACTGTTGTTTCTGTTGGTTTTCAAACACATGTTATTGGGCTGAGGCCTAAAGGTCTCAAATCCTTACAAGAATTTTATGATTTCGTACTAAAAATCAGTCCTTGGTTTCCGGAAGAGAGAAGCCTAACATTAGAAGATTAGAAGCGAGTAGGTAAAGATATGAAGAGGTTTCATAAAAAAAAAATACATCTAGAGAAATTCCTAGTAATGCTTTTACTTTGTGGCAACAGATGAGAGATCTGCTGACTGAAAAATCAGATCTAGAATTTTTAATAGAGGAAGTACCTTCAAAATCCTCAGATGAGATAGAGACAAAGTGTGTTACTACAGATAAGAAAACTTTTAATACTAACAAATTAAGACAGAAGTGTAAAATCAATGATGAGAGCAGTGGCCATGATGGTAGTAATGAGAGTGATTCAGATGTAAGAGTGATAAAGTATGAATCTAAAAGAGATCAATTTCATAAACTTGAGAACAAACCACTGCTTACTGCACCAGTTAAATTCGAAACAAGACAAAATGTATGAAAGCTGCCTCCGCCAGTGAGCTTCGATGGTAGAGTAACAAAAGCTAGAAGACAGGGAGATTTTACTCTTACATGTCCAATTGTATTTTATGATGAGGATAAACCTCAATGAGAACCTCTACCTTTGAAACTATTAAAAGAATTACAGTCCACAGTTAAGACCTTAGGTCCGACAGTGCCATACACTTTACAGATAGTAGATACAGTGAGCAGCCATTGGCTTACTCCTTATGATTGGTTCCAAACAGCTAAAGCCACACTCTCTCCTGGGGACTACATCCTATGGAGAACTGATTATGAAGATAAGACACAAAAAATGGTACAAGATAGCCTGCTGAAACGTGGCTCTAAGCCTACGATTTCTATGTTCCTTAGACTGGAGAACTATGCTCAGCCATCAACTCAGTTAAAAATTCCAAAGACAGTGCTAGAACAGGTTACTCTTATAGCCATTTCAAGCTGGTGAAACTTACCTCCACCTGAGACTAACTCCACCGTCCTTTCAAGAATCAAACAAAAGCAAGATGAGACATACGAGAGTTTCGTGGCTAGACTAGAAGAAACAGTGTCTAGAATACTTCCTCCTTTGGAAGGGATGGACATTTTAATAAAACAATTGGCTTGAGAAAACACAAATATCTTGTGCCAAGATCTGATCAGACCAATCCGTAAGACAGGTTCCCTACAAGACTATATCAGGGCCTGTATTGATGCCTCACCGGCTATGGTACAAAGAATTGCCTATGCCACAGTGATGAAGAGACAGAAGTTTAGCGCCTATGTTAAGAACACCTATAGAGATAGAAAACACTCCCAAGAAAGTATAGTCACATGTTTCGGCTGTGGTGAGCCGAGACACCTGAAGAAAGATTACAAAAATCTCTCAAGAATTAGAAAGAACTTTCTTCCAGATATTTGTCCACGTTGTGGTAAAAGAAGACACTAGAGAGATACATGTAGATCAACGGTCCATAGAAATGGTACTCTGCTCGTAAAGAGAGCGGCTGAAAAGAGTGAGACAAAAAACTAGATTTGGGGCAACCTCTCAGCCCCAAGGAAAGAGAGGCTCAGAGCCAAGAAGTTGGTGAAGAATCCATTCCTCTGAATCCGGAGGCTCCAGAATTTACTATTCATCATTTACCTAGAGCCACTCCAAAAAGTACAGGCTTAGACCTAGCCGCTTTAACAGATGTTATACTTTCTAATTGAGATGGAATACATCTCATCCCCACTTCAGTATTGGGTGTTTTGCCCTCAGAAACTATGGGTCTCATTATCAGGCACAGTTCCAATTATAAGAAAAACTTTGAAGTAGTCCCTAGAATTGTAGACTCCCATATATTGGGTGAAATTAAAGTTATGGTCAAAACATTAAAAGAAACAGTACAGCTTCATAAAAGACAACAGATAGCTCAAATTTTATTATTACCTTATTTACATCTCCCTAATCCTATATTGAAAGGAGAGCGAGACAAAAGACAATTTGGGTCTACAGATACGGTAGCCTGGATACAAGAGATTAATGATCAGAGACCCTTTAAGAATATTATTATCAATAGACGATCGTTTAACGGCCTTCTAGATACAAAAGCTGACAAGTCCTGTATTACAGACAAAGATTGGCCTTCATCCTGTCCAGTTTGTCAGACATCCTCTACCCTACAAGGGTTGGGGATGGCTACTGACATAACTCAAAGTTCACAGATAATGAAATAGAAATGCGAAAAAAAATCAGGCCATGTACAGTCGTATGTTATAGCTTCTCTACCTTTTTCCCTTTAGAGAAGAGATATCATAGAAGATATAAATGTTAAACTGGTTACATCAGACAGTTTAAGTTGACAAAATTTTTCATAGGGGTCACTGATGAACATTTATATACTGATAAAATAAAATAGAAAGATTCAAAGCCTGTGTAGATTAATCAGTGGCCCCTAACTGAAGAAAAAATACAGGCCATTGAGGAGTTGGTGAAAGAAAAGTTAGAGAAAAGACATATAGAAGAGTCCAATAGTCCATAGAATACTCCTATATTTGCCATTAAGAAGAAATCAAGAAAATAGAGACTTTTGCAAGACCTTAGGGCAGTAAATTCTACTATACATGATATGGGAGCCTTGCAACCAGGCCTCCCTTCACCAGTTGCTATTCTAAAACAATACTATATTATAGTTATAGATTTACAAGATTGCTTCTTTACAATAAATTACATCCTAAAGATTCCATAAGATTTACTTTTAGTGTTCTCTCAGTGAATTTACAAAGGCCTTATAAGAGATTTCAGTAGAAAGTCTTACCTCAAAGAATAAAAAACAGTCCCACATTTCGCCAAAAATTTGTAGATAAAGCTTTATTAAAGGTTAGAAAAACATATCCTGAAACATAAAATTCACTTTATAGATGATATTTTATTAGCTACAGAAAGTAAAGAAAAAACAGAGCAGGTTTTGCTGGTAACTGTAGAATGTTTGACTAAGTATGGGCTAATAGTTGCTCCAGAAAAAATTCAGCATAATAGACCTTTGAACTATTTGGGTCATTTGATAAACAAAGATTATATCTCTTCTCAAAATGTCACTCTTAGATTGGATAAACTAAAAACTCTAAATGATTACCAGAAATTGTTAGGGAATATTAATTGGGTCAGACTGTATTTAAAGCTTACCACAGGAGACTTAAGCCCTTTATTTAATATCCTGAGGGGTGATACTCATCCAAATTCGCCTAGAGTTTTGACTCCAGAAGCCTTACAGGCTATTACTCTGGTAGAAGAGAAAATTGCAGAAGCCAGAGTACAACAGCTAGACTATACGAAAGAGTGAGATTTTTTAATCCTCAAAACTCCTTATACTCCTACTGGGTGTCTTTGGCAGGAAGGAATACTAGAATGGATTTATTTACCTCACACACAAACTAAGATGGTATCTTATTTGTTTATGTGCTCAATGTTAATTGTTAAGGCTCGAATTCATTCTAAAGAATTGTTTGGGAA
>NC_045030.1:17140297-17151960 GCF_008632895.1 Mastomys coucha
TCTAAAAAAAAAAAGCTCAAATTCTATGACAGATGGATGTTACTCATATACAGGTATTTAGAAAATTGAGTTTTGTACATGTTACCGTAGACACCTTTTCGCATGCTGTCATGGCCACCGCCAGAACTAGAGAGGCGGTAAAAGATGTTGTGTAACACTTGCTGGTTTGTTTTTTACATTTAGGAGTTCCTAAGAAAATAAAAACAGACAACGGACCAGCTTATACTTCTAAAGCATTTGCTAAATTCTTAAACCACTGGGAAATTGAGCATGTTACAGGAATTCCTTATAATCCACAAGGACAGGCGATAATAGAGAGAACTCATCAAATACTTAAAAATCAGCTTGATAGGGCGAGGACTGATAATCAGTTTTACTCACCCCATCATGCTCTGACCCATGCTCTGTTTGTGGTTAATCACCTTAACACTAACAAGCAGGGAGAGACTCTTATGATGACACATTGGGGTCCAGTAGTTTTTAAAGCGCAACCTTTAGTAAGATGGAAAGACCTTTTGACTGGGGCCTGGAGGGGCCCCGATGTTTAATCACCTCAGGAAGGGGGTATGCATGTGTTTTTCCACAAGATGCAGAATCCCCCATCTAGATTCCAGACCGACTGGTCCGACCAGATCCACCTCTCCCACACAGGAAGGCACAGAGAGAAGAGGAAACAGAAACAAGAAGAACAGACGCTAGAGAAGATGAGAAAACTTTCTCTAGCTCCCTCACAAGCTACAACCATGAAGACGGCCCCGATACTGACTTAGAGACAACTAAAGAGACTGACTCATGAGGTGGAAAAGATGGTTCAGAGAACCAACAAGACACTTTCATCAGAGACTATGTTTGTGGCTATGCTCACCTTAATAGCTACACAGGTGACTGTGGTAAAAGGAGAGAGTTTTTGGGCTTATGTTCCAAAACCACCACTTCTTCATCCAGTGGGGCATAATGAGCAGAACCATATAAAGGTTATGACAAATAATTCAGTGTTATTAGGCGGTCTTCAAGATCTTGACAGGAACCATCATATTTCTAAACAAATAAATTATGTAAGAAGATCTGATACTGCTCCTATTTGCCTAACATTTAAAAGAACTACACCATTTGGGTGTCTGCCAGTCAATTATAGAGCATATCTGACTGACGCTCCTGATAGAAAAGACAGTTTTAAGCGCTCGACATAGATGTTATAACTACAGATGCTTGGTTATACAATTTATAATGAGACCTTTGAGACAGTAACAAGGCTACCAATTCCTAATTGTTTAAAAGCTTACAGAGATAAAGATTATTTTTAGAATAATACATCTACTGAGTACCCTGCTTGGCTAGACTGTAGATTTCCATGATCAGCCTCAAGTTTTCATCCTAGAGGAACTCAAGATACAGTAACAGATTTTTCAGCCCATTGTCCAAATTGTGATTACATTCTAGACCGGTTTCATAATTCTGATCTTCATATAGAAAGTAAGCCTTTGAGATGCTGGTTCACTCCAGGCTTTGTAGCTCCAATCTGGGTTAGACACTCTGCTATTTATAATACTACTGTTATTCAACCTGACCTGTTTAGACTTGCTGCAGCCACTGATATAATTTTTTTACAAAAACCTAAATCTCCAACTAGCCATCCTATTACAGTGAAGGCTTGTGTCCCTTACCCGTATGCTGTTTTATTTGACAATGTTACAAATATTAATATGACTAATCTGAGAAAATCTTTTGTTGTTCATTGTACTTCCTGTCAATTAACCAATTGTGTAGATCCTAGCCTAATTAAATAATCCATGGTTTTGATTTTACTAAAAAGACCTACTTATGTCATGTTGCCTGTAGAATTAGGTAATGTTCCTTGGTTGGATAATTCTTGAATACAAACCTTAAAGAGATTGAATGAGCTTATTAGACCTGAGAGATTTGTTACAGCTCTGATTTTAGGAATAACTGCTTTAATCGCAATTTTAACCTCGTTTACATTATCTGCCACAGTCCTAGTTCAACAGATACACACTGCTCATTTTGTCAATGATATACATAAAAATATTTCCACAACTTTGACAGAACAATATATATTAAATAAGAAATTGGAGACAAAGATCAATGCTTTAGAGAAAGTAGTTTTAGCCATGGGGCAAGATGTAGCAAATATAAAAATTAGATTAGCTACTAAATGTCATATTTCATTTCAGTATATCTGTGTCACTCCATTACCCTAAAACTCAACTATGGACTGAGAAAGAACTAAGGCCCACTTACAGAGAGTATAGAAAAATACAGATATTTCTCACGATATACAACAACTGAAGACAGAAATTTCAGAAATTAACAAAAGTCATTTAGATACTTAGAACATTGATGAGTTGGCCAGTGAATTAAAAAATAATTTAAACACATTAAACCCTTTAGATTGGGTTCAGTACACAATCTTGCTTGCTGTTATTACTGACATTGTTTTAATAGTAATTATTGTGCTTCCATTTGCCTTTAGAGTTCTTCTGAGATCCCTAGCCACGATAAGGCGGGACATTGTGGAGCTCCGTCTGAAAAATAATAAAAAAAAGGGAATTGCCATGCATACTTTGCGTGAAGGCGGTATTTGAGGTGTAAACTTCAAGGAAATTCAGTCTCCTGCCTCCGCATTGTCGCCTGGCACCCCAAACTCAGAGTAGCCCAGATATGTCCTCGTACTTGTGTGCTAGGAACTCACGAAGATATCATTTCTTCACAGCTAGCAAGAGAAAATTCAGACATTGCTCTCTGACCTTCACCAATGTTCCAACATCCTAGTCAAACCCTGGCTTGGAATGTTAAGCCATTCAAACTAATTGCCTCTAGCATTGTGGGTAGGGCATTAAAGTTTACAGAATGAGAGCACTATCCCAGGGCAAGATCAGGTGAAGTTCTCATTCTTAGTCAATATAAGGCAGGCCATATTAGATCTGCAGCTGAATCACTCCTAGGAACTAGCTTAACAAGTGTTCCCTGGGGCTAACCTCCACTAGCCCAGAAAAACAGCATGGTTGAGGAACTTACTTAGGCCCACCCAGGCTGTAACCAAAACAACAAACTGAAGAGGAACTATCTGCACCTGGCTTCTAAGCCAAGGTCACCTTAGTCAGAGCTAGCTTTCTTTCAGATTGTAATCCCTGTTTAGTTCCTGCTAAATTAACATGTGTGTACTTTGCTGCTGACTCATTGTGTTCCTAATGAAGGGCGATGTACCTGCACCTTGTTTTGATGTATCTTGACCATTGTACCACCTGACTCTTTCAAACCCTTCTGTATTGACTATATAAACCTGACTCCATATTTGAAAAATACACTCAGACCTTACACCACTCGTGTCTAGTCTGTTTGTCAAAGCCAAATCCCGTGCACACCTGGCCAGAACCCCTCGTCCCACGGAACAAGGGACCCCGTAAGAAATCCCAGTCCGTGGCAGTAATTAGGCTCCCAAATTGATTCAAACCTAGATCAGAGAGGATTTATTTCATCTTATACTGGAAGGGGGAAATTGTGTGGTTATAAATATAATTTCTTGTGTATCTGAAGACAGCTACAGTGTACTTAGATATAATAAATCTTTGGGATGGAGCAAGCAGGACCAGAGCGAACAGGGCTGACTAGAGCATTTGGGGTTGACTAGAGCAAGCAGAGGTCCTGAATTCAATTCCCAGCAACCATATGATGGCTCATGTGTACAGCTACAGTGCACTCATATACATAAAATAAATACATTAATCTTTAAAAATCAAATATAATTTCAAAATAAGAGATAATAGTATTTGCTAACCAATCTATGTGGTCTTATCTGGGGCACATATTATTCCTAATTCTAAGCATTCCTAAGCATAGTTGCCTGTAACATTTTTATAAAAGGCTGAGGCCTCATGTGCTTTCTTCATCCACTTGTTTAAAATATCATGTTGGTGAGCTCTGATACATTTAGAGAGAGCAAAAAGGGAAATATGGGAGGGTCTGAAGGGAGAACAGAGAAGGGAGAAACAATATAATTCTATCATAATCTGAGAAATTTAAAGAAATCCTCATCCTCTGGCTGGACTGCTTGGTTGGGCCTCAGTGTCAGAGGATGTGCTTAGTCCTGTTGGGTCTAGCTGTCACAGGGCAGGGTGGTACCAAAAGACAGCTTTCCTTCTCTGAGGCAAAGGGGAGAAGTTATGTGAAAGGTATTTGTAAGTGTGGGACTTGAGAGAGAGACTGGTGGAGACACATAAACTGGATGAATAAATAAATAAATAAATAAATAAATAAATAAATAAATAAATAAATGAAAAAATCCTTTGAACTGCTTGATGGTAGTACATCTCTTTAATCCTAGCACTTGAGAGGCAGAGACAGTCAGATTTCTGAGTTCTAGGCCATCCTGGTCTACAGATCGAGTTCAAGGACAACCAAGACACAGTAGAACTCTGTCTCAAAACAAAACAAGACAATCCCAAAATAACATTAATACAAACCAACAAACAAACAATCAAAATACCTCTAGGAGAGAGAAGGTTCTCCGTAAAGCTGAAGCCTGACTGTAGTATCTACTCCCCAACAGGGCTACCTTGTCTGGCCTTAGTGTGTAAAAATCTACCCAGTTCCACAGACACTTGATGAGCCAGGGTTGGGGGATATCCAGAGTAAGCCTCTACCCTCTTAGAGAAGAAGGAGATGGGGGATGCTGAAATGGAAGTGTCTATGTGAGGGGGTACTAGCTGGGGAGCAGCATTTGATACACATAAATGCATTAATTTTTAAAAAAGAACCTTTGAGAAGTTTTGTATCTCCTGAATCCCATGTTCAGAAGCCACAATATCCAGGATTGCTGGTAGTTCGAACAAATGAGCTTTGCTGGGAATTGGGAAACAGAATGTAGCTAGGAATCCTGTCAGAAGCTGTGTGTACTTGGACAACTTGTTTTCTGCTAGAAATATAGAAAGAAAGTTCAGTCAAATTTCCTATAACCCTAAGCTGGAAAGCTACTGTTTGCTATCTCTGCCAGACATGGCACCAATGGAACTGGGATACTGTGCTTTATGTGTCTAGTAGGCCAAGCGACATGGAGCCTTGTCTGCTTTAAGAGCCTGCATTAGCTCAGGCTGCTGGAGTCACCAGGAACTTAGCTTCCTCTAGACTTTAAAGACTGAAAGAATCCTTTGCCTTGCCCCTCTATGCTCCTTTACCAGGAAAAAGAGAGTTACAAATCATAGAGGGACATGGCATCCTTTGGATAAAGAAAATAAAAATATTTTCAGTATCTAAGAAGGGATTGAGTGGGGAGAAGTGTTAGATTACAACAGATCAGGAGATCATAAGGGTGCTGAGCAATCCCAAGGAGATCCTTAGGGGTCAGTATCCAGGTCCCCACAGGCAGGGAAAAGCTGAGATACAGTGTTTTTCTTATGACATATTATTCTCTCAAGATAGGGATCATGCACAAACTGTTATTTCAGGACATATTTATCGGGCATGTTCCCAGCTGAGCCATGAGCAACCTGTGAAAGATGGCCTTTAGTTGACACTCTAACCCATGTCTAGGGTACCTGATGGCAGAGACTGTGTTCTGTGGATAATATGAACAAAGAGTTTTGACAATGAATGTACTCTTGCCTAAGAATCTGAACTTTGGACTGAGAAACTCAAGGCCTCAGAGATACAGAGAATGGGGTGAGTTTTCCACTGTGTCTAGCTGGGACCTGCTTTCAGCAAAGTTTGGCACAATTTTTCAGATTAAGTGTTGGATTGTGCACTGTATGTGTGCCTTTTACTTTGCCAGTGATCTCTAAGACATGATCCCATGATGTTACCACAGTTTTGGTAAGATACCTGCCTTGGGACTTACCTTATGCCCTGAAGTCAAGATGATAGCTGAGGGTCCTGGACCAATGCCCAAGACAGGATGTTGCCATTTCCTAATGAAGCATAATGGAGCTATGGTCCTGGTTCCAATGTCCATGGTTTTATTTCTGAGGCTTTTGTGTAGGCTTTCCCCCTGTGTCCACAGGAGACTTGCCTTCAGCAAGTTATGAAGCCAGATCTTGCCCTAAGCCCTGGTTGATGCAGGTACTTGTGTCTGCAGTGGCACTCTCACATCTTTGTCTATATGCAATGGTCTTTAAAATCTTGGTTATAGCATAGCTCCACAGTGTCAGCAGAGCCTTGACACTAGCTTTGAAGGTGCTGTTAACATGACAGCTGAGTGTGCTGCACCAAGTCAGTATATCATTGCTGCACAGTGAGAAGAATTTGTCCCAGTATCTATGGTTTTGTGTCTGAAGCTTTTCATCTAAGAAACTAAGAATTTAGTTTCTTTTGTCTTATAGATCTATAATCTCTATGTCTTCATGATGTATTCCCAGTAGTGGGGTGTCTCAGTCCAGACCATACGAGGTCTTTGACCCAGAGGGAGAACAACCTCTGATCTGACATGCCTAAGATAGTAAGTTGTCATCTGAATGCCTGGTGGCAGGAAACTATTTGGAGTGTTTTGTTAAGCAGAGGGAACAAGATGAAGATAAAAAAAAGCTTGTCATCTTGATGTTGCTCCCTAATACTTTGCTTTGTTTTGCTTGGCATGACTTGAGAGTGGTATAGGGAAAGGGCAATGGATTGCTTTAGTCTTTGAAATCCAGAGGGAGCTAAGTCATAGTGACTCTGGTAGCCTGAGCCAGTGCAGCCTCCTAAAGCAGACAGGGCTCCAGATTTCTAGGCCTACTAGACACAGGAAGCACAGCATCCCAGTTCCATTCTAGGCCATGCGTGTCAGGGGTAGCAAACAATAGCTGGCAAGCCATTTACACATATGGCTCAGGGTTGTAGGAAACCTGCTTTGGCTGTTTTTCTGTCTTCCTAGCACATACAGCTTCACAAAAGGTCCCTAGCTGCTTTCTGTTTCCCTACTCCCAGCAAAGCTCATTACTTTGAGCTATAAGCTGTCCTGGATATTCTAGCCTCTGAACTTGTGATTTAGGGGACACAGACATTCCCCTCCAAAGATTTTTCAAAATTAATCCTGGTATCCCATCACAGAAATCCGTCTCCACTCACATCCTCTTCTCTGAGAAGCTATCAGCAAATCCACTACATAAACAAACTCAAAGGAAAAGAAATCAAATGATCAGCTCATTAGATGCTGAGAAAGCCTTTGATAAAATACAACACCCCTTCATGTTAAAAGGCTTGGAGAGGTCAGAGACTCATGTTACATACCTAAACTAATAAAAAGAAATATATAGCAAGTCAACAGCCAACATCAAATTAAGTGGAGAGAAACTTGAAGCAATCTGAGTAAAATCAGGGACAAGACAGGAAGAACTACCCTCTCTCTCCCTATCTATTCAATGCAGTACTTGAAGTTCTAGCCAAAGCAATAAGAAAACAAAAGGAGATCAAGGGGAAACAAATCAGAAATGAAGAAGTCAAGCTATCACTCCTCAGGTATGATCTGTTAGTATTGACTCTCAATAGTGTCCCAGAGAACTACTACTGCTGATAAACAACTTTGGTGAAATCGCTAGATATAAAACTAATTCAAACAAGTGAGTCACCTTTCTTTACACAAATAATAAATGGACTGAGATCTGTCTTGCAAGAATTTCAAGTCACTGAAGAAAGAAATCAAGGAAAACCTCTGAAGATGGAATGATCTTCAGTGCTCATGGATCACTACAATTAACACAATGAAAATAGTCATCTTACCAAAGCAATGTACAGATTCAATGCAATTGCTTTCAAAATTGCAACAAAATTTTTCACAGACATAAAGAGATCAATCCTTAAGTTTATATGGAAAAGCAAACAAACAAAACAGAATAACCAAAATATTTCTGAATAATAAGAGAAATTCTAGACTCCCAGGATTATGGGATCACAGGTAAAGAGGACAAAACATCTGCCCCAACACCAGACGTAACTGGGACCAGTGGGACCCAGGCATCCAGGAAGTACACCTGACCAGTGGCACAGGTTCCTCCTTCCTGTGTGGGCCGGTGCCTTGAGCAGGCCTTGGGCGCTAACTCTTCACCCAGTCCTAAAACACACAGCTCTACTCCCTGGTATTCTAACATGTGCAGGACCACAGGATTGTAGGATTCTAGGATCACAGGAGCTTGGTCACACCAGGATATCAGGGTCTCAGAGGCAACTTGAGTCCCAGAAGCTCTGACAAACCCAGGATCTCAGGATCTCAGGATCACAGGATCACAGAACGACTGGATCACAGAGACAATTGAACTCTAAGGAGTTCTGACACAAACAGAATTTCAGGAAGGACAGGCTCCAGTCAGATATAGAGAGTGCAGGGAGCACTAGAGATGATCAGATAGTAGGAGGCAAGCATGAAAATAAAAACAAGAGAAAAAAAAGGTTACCTGTCATCATCAGAACCCAAATCTCCTACCATAACAAGTCCTGGATGCACCATCACACCAGAAAAGCAAGGTTCAGATCTAAAATCATTGCTCATAATAATGATAGAGGATATTAAGAAGGACATAAATAACTCCCTTAAAGAAATACAGGAAAACACAGGTAAAGAGCTAGAAGCCCTTTAAGAAGAAACACAAAAATCCCTTAAAAATTATAGGAAAACACAATCAAACAGGTGAAGGAAATGAATAAAACAGTCCAAGATCTAAAAATGGAAATAGGAACAATAAAGAAGTCACAAAGGGAGACAACCTTGGAGTTAGAAAACCTAGGAAGGAAATCAGGAGTCATAGATGCAAGCATCACCAGCAGAATACAAGAGATAGAAGAGAGGATCTCAGGTGCAGAAAATACTATAGAAAACATTTTTACAATAAAGAAAATGCAAAAATAAAAAAGGTCTTAAGCCAAAACATCCAGGAAATTCAGGACTCAATGAGAAGACCAAACCTAAGTAAAATAGGTATAGAAGAGAGTGAAGATTCCCAACTTAAAGGGCCAGTAAATATCTTCTACAAAATTATAGAAGAAAACTTCTCTAACCTAAAGAAAGAGATGCCCATGAACATACAAGAAGCCTACAGAACTCCAAATAGGTTGGACCAGAAAAGACACTCCTTCAGTTACATAATAATCAAAAACACCAAGTGCACTAAACAAAGAAAGAATATTAAAAGCAGTAAGGGAAAAAGGTGAAGTAACATATAAAGGCAGGCCTATCAGAATTACACCACATATCTCACCAGATATTATGAAAGCTAGAAGATCCTGGGCAGATGTTATACAGATCCTAAGAGAACACAAATGCCAGCCCAGGCTACTATACCCAATAAAACTCTCAACTACCACAGTCAGAGAAAACAAAATATTCCTTCACAAAACCAAATTTACACAATATCTTTCCATAAATCCAGCCCTACAAAGGATAATAGATGGAAAACACCAACACAAGGATGGGAACTATACCCTAAAAAAGCAAGAAAGTAATCTTTTAACAAACACAAAAGAAGATAGTCACACAATCATAATTCCACCTCTAACAACAATATAACAGAAAGTATCACTTTTCCTTAATATGTCTTAACATCAATGGACTCAATTTCCCCAAAATGACATAATTTAAACAATATCTTTCCATAATCCAGCCCTCCAAGGGAAAATAGATTGAAAACACCAACACAAGGAGGGAAACAACACCCTAGAAAAAGCAAGAGAAGATATAAACCCAAGAGGAGATAGCCACACAAACATAATTGCACCTCTTACAACAAAATAACAGGAAATAACAATCACTTTTCTTAATATCTGTTAACATTAATGGAATCAGTTCCCCCCAAAAAGACAAAGATTAACAGACTGGATACATTAACAGGACCCAGCATTTTGCTGCATAGAGGAAAAGCACATCAGTGACAAAGGCAGAAACTACCTCAGAGTAAAGGGATGGAAAACAATTTTCCAAACAACTTTCTGAAGAAACAAGCTTTAGCAGCCACTCTAATAAGGATTCTAATATCAATTAAAGTCAACTTTCGACCAAAAGTGATAAAAAAAGATAAGGAAGGACATTTCATACTGGTCAAAGGAAAAATCTACCAAGATGAGCTCTCTTAACATCTATGCTCCAAATGCAAGGGCACCCACATTCATAAAAAAAAATAAACAAAAAACAAAAAACAAACAAAAACAAAAAACAAAAATAAAACAAAACAAAAAAAAAACTTTACTACAGCTCAAAGCACATATTGCACTCCACCCAATAGTGGGAGACTTCAACACCCCACTCTCAGAAATGGACAGATTATGGAAACAGAAACTAAACAGAGACACAGTGAAACTAACAGAAGTTATGAACCAAATGGATCTAACAGATATTTATAGAAATTTCCTCCTAAAGCAAATGAATATACTTTCTTCTCAGCACCTCATGGTACCATCTCCAAAACTGATCATATAATTGGCCACAAAACAAACCTCAACAGATACAAAAAGATTGGCATAATGCCATGCACCATATCATCTCACCTCTGACCAAAGCTGCCATGAAATTGTAACAAAAACACACATACACATGGAAACTGAACAATGCTCTACTCAATGATAACTTGGTCAAGGAAGAAATAAAGAAAGAATTTAAAGACTTTTTAGAGTTTAATAAAAATGAAGACACATCATATCAAATCTTATTGGACACAATGAAAGCAGTGGTAAGAGGAAAACTCATGGCATTAAGTGCCTCCAAAAAGAAACTGGAGAGAGCACATACTAGCAGCTTAACAGCATACCTGAAAGCTCTAGAACAAAAAGAAGCAAATACACACAAGAGGAGTAGATGACAGGAAATAATCAAACTCAGGGCTGAAATCAACCAAATAGAAAAAAAAAGAACTATACAAAAAAATCAATAAACCAGGAGCCAGTTCTTTGAGAAAATCAACAGGATAGATAAACCCTTAGCCAGACTAACCAGAGGGCACAGAGACAGTATCCAAATTAGTAAAATCAGAAATGAAAAGGGAGACATAACTGAAATATATCTTAAAATAATTATTCTGTTTGATGAATATTAAAAATTGAAAATATTAAAGTCATGTTCTACAAAAATAAAAAATTGCATAAAATCATGACATTTAAGAGGAAAATTATGAATTTGGAAAATTTTAAATTATGTGACTTAAGCCATTGTCTTAGTCAGGGCTTCTATTCCTGCACAAACATCATGACCAAGAAGCAAGTTGGGGAGGAAAAGGTTTATTTAGCTTACACTTCCACATTGCTGTTGATCTTCAGAGGAAGTCAGGACTGGAACTCAAGCAGGTCAGGAAGCAGGAGCTGATGCAGAGGCCATGGAGAGATATTTCTTACTGGCTTGCTTCCCCTGGCTTGCTGAGCCTGCTCTCTTATAGAACTCAAGACTACCAGCCCAGGGATGGCACCACCCATAAGGGACCCTACCCCCTTGATCACTAATTGAGAAAATGCCCCACAGCTGGATCTCATAGAGGCACTTCCCCAACTGAAGCTCCCTTCTCTGTGATAACTCCAGCCTGTGTCAAGTTGACACACAAAACCAGCCAGTACAATTGACCCATTGTCAACTTGACATACAAACACATCACTATTAAGCCTCAACCCTTATTTTCTTATCCATCCCCAAGATTTAAAGTCCCGCAGTCTTTACATATTAAAAGTTCAATATATTTCAAATGTCCAATATCTTTTATTTT
>NC_045030.1:17151970-17159953 GCF_008632895.1 Mastomys coucha
TTGTCTTCTAGGCTCCAGATGCCTGTACTCACTGCTGCTGCTGTTCTTGGTGGTTATCGCATGGTACTGACATTTCCAAAACACTGCTGTAACTAGGCTTTACCAATAGCCTCTCATAGACTGTCTTCACGGTGACAAGCCTCAACTCCTTTGCATGACACCTTCAGTCCTGGGCCATCAATTGCAAACCGAGGCTGCCCCTTCACCAATGGCCTCCCATGGCCTCTCGCTGTGCTGAGCCTCTGCTGTTCTTCATGACCACTTCATGCCTTCAAAACCAGTACCACCTGGGTGAATCTTACACATTACCAAGGCCTGCTGCAGCACAAGGTACAATCTTGGATATATATGGAACTCAGCCTCTTTGTGCTCCCAGAAAACACTTCCCAGAAGATGTCACCTCAGTGATAGAAAGTTCCATTTTTCAGCACACTAGTGACTAATTAAGGGGAGAGACATAAACATTAGCATCAGTTATTCAAAGAACAACCACAGGAAGATCATATAGAGCCAAGCTTCAGCACCTGGAATACTCCTATCTCTTGTATTCCTGAGAATCTGATAAATAGTTTACATATCCTCCCCTCTGTCAAAGCTCAACCCCATTACTTTGATGCTCTTTAGCCTGGAATATCTGATCCTGCCATGGTAACTCAAAACTGTCATATTATTGTTATTGATTTACAGGATCACATTACTATTCCTATACATCCTAGTGATAAGGTTGTGCCTTTCCTTTTTCCTTTTTAAATGGAACTGAATTTTATTTCTCTTACATATACATGAATATTTATTTAATGGTAGGTGTCATATTCATTTTAGTTTCTAACAGAATAAAGCATTGGTTAAAATAGTGTCATGTTCATGGGCAATTGCTGAATCCACTACAGCATCACATAGCATTCAATTTTATTTACTTCACTGTAATTTTCCTTTATCTATTTTTTTCTCTCGAGATTCCACATGTATTACAGGGCCAATACAATTCTTCTGCTGTTTTAGTGAAAACCAAACTGAGAACTCACTTGAAATGGTAGTCTTTGGCCTTTGATTGTTACCATATCCAGAGAAGAAATATTGAGGACCCTGACAGGGAAATGCTGATTCTGGTCATATTATTTATCCTAGAGATGATGAAATATTCAACCACTTAGAGCTTAGGAATTTATCATAAAAATATAAGACCATAATATTAGTATGTTTGGTAGATGTGCATGTAATTTTAAAGCATGAATACAATTTAAAATTTGAAATTAAGGCATTAAGAAACTGAGTCTTTGTCTTCTTCCCTCATTAAGTCTGTAATAACATTTATTTTTTTAATGCCTTTAATCTGTTTTTTTTTAACAGTCCACTCATTATCCCCATTCTCGTCTGCCCTCAGACACTTTCTCATCCTATCCTTATTCTCTAGTCTCCAAGAGGATGTCCCCATCTATCCCACTCCCCACTCTGCCAGGCCTCCCCACTCCCTGGGGCCTCAATTCTTTTGAGGGTTAGGTGCTTCTTCTCTCACTACGGCTAGACCAGGCAGTTCTCTGTTGTATATGTGTCAGGGGCCTTGGGCAAACTGCTATATGCTGCCTGGTTGGTGGTCATTGTCTGAGAGATCTTGGGGGTCTGGGTTTTTGAGACTGCTGGTCTTCCTATGGGGTTGCCCTCCTCCACAATTTCTTCCAACCTTTCCCTAATTAAAACAATGTGTTCTCCAGCTTCTGTCCATAGGCTTGGTGTAAGTATCTGCATTTGTCTCAGTCAACTGCTTGTTGTTCTTCAAGGAGGACACCTATGCTCCTGAATGTAAGAATATCATGGCATCAGTAACAGTGTAAGGCCTTGGAGCCTCCCCTTGAGCTGGATCCCAATTTGGGTCGATCACTGGACCTCCTTTCCCTCAGTCTCTTCTTCATTTTTGTCCCCGCAGTTCTATTTGACAGGAACAATACTGGGTCAGAATTTTTGACTGTGGGGTGGCAACCCTACTGCTCCACCGGATACCCTGTCTTTCTGCTGGAGGTGAACTCCACGAATTCCCTCTCTTCATTGTTGGGAATTTTATATATTGTCCCTTCTTTTAAATCCTGAGATTCTCTCACCTCTCAGGTCTCTGACACACCCTAGAGGGTCCCCCCTACTTCCTACTTCCCAAGGTTGCCTACCTTTCCCCTCTCCCACCCATGTCCCCTTCTCCCTCTAACACCCATAGTGTTACCCTTTCTTCTCCCTCCCAAATGGGTTTGAAACATCCTCACTTGGGCCATTCAGCTTGTTAACTTTCTTGAATTCTGTGGATTGTATACTGGGTATTCTGTACTTTTTTGGCTAATATCCACTTATTAGTGAGTACATACCAGGCATGTCCTTTTGGATATGAATTACCCCACTCAGGATGATATTTTCTAGTTCCATCCACTTACCTGCAAAACTCATGATGTCTTCGTTCTTAATAGCTGAATAGTATTCCACTGTGTAAATGAACCACATTTTCTGTATCAATTCTTCCATTGTGGGACATCTGGGCTGTTTCCAGATTCTGGTTATCACAAATAGGCCACTATGAACATAGTGAAGCATGTATCCCTATCTACCATAGTATTTCCGTGTGGTTTTCTTGCCTGGCTTTGGGAAATAAAGGTATTTGGGTTCTAGAACAATATTATGAGGAGTTCCTTCAAATTTAGAAGTCTTTGGGAATACCAAGATCAAGGTTAACCCATGGCAGCTTGGACCAGTGCAGGCTAATGAAGTAGGCAGTGCTCCAGAGCTCAAGTCCTCGGAGATACATATTCATCTAAGTCATGTAACAACTGTATCTGCCAGGGAAACTAGTTTTTCTCTGCCCAGGAAAATGCATCTGACATTGAGAGATGTGGTGAAATTTTCTGGGATTGTTTACTGGCCTCTTTGCACACAGCAGTAACATGGAGCAGTGTGCAAATTCTTTGACTCATTTCTGGGCAACCTAGAGCTGCCCGTATGCTTGATATCCTGGGTATGTGACTATTCCTAGGGGACACAAAAAGTCTGAGAGTGACTTAGGGACTTTGGAGAAAGGAAAGACAGTGAAGTATCCTGATTCATTGTGGTGGGGTTGTTGAGCAGGGGAGAAGAAAGAGAATATCACAGATCTCAAGATAATTCATTGTGTTTGTCTGGCTATGTGCAGGAGATGGTTCAGGTGAGGACCTAAACCCAGGGCCTGGAAGACATGGGGACAGGTGGGATGGAATATTTCTCATTGTAATATGTTCTCATCCCCGCATCAGGTTCATGAACTTCCTGACTTTTCAACAGAGGCTGTGAATGAAAGCTACTACCCCGTGGTTGTCTCCAGTCTGGAGCACATGCAGATGGTTGTGTGCTCAAAGACACAGGCCTTGGTAGACAGAAAAAAGAATCAAAGTTTATTTGTATATGTTTTTATGTCCTGTCATACTTCTGGCTCAGGCCTGAAAAATTGAGTAGAGTTGCCTGTGCTTTGCCATGTGTCCACCAAAGAGCCATATTCTGGCAGAAAGAAACAGTGTACTCCTCCAGGGGCCCAGTTGAGGTGTCTGGTTTTCTCTCTTGTGAAAACTGCTTACCTTCCCTTATCCCCTGACCTCTTAGCAACCCCAAACCATCTGCCCTATTACACAAGGTGCTTTTGTGAGGGTTTTGGTGATAAGCATCTTTAAACTGAAACAATTCTTGTGATCTGAATTCCAAATGTTTGTATACCCATGGCAAGCTTGCCAGATGTACTTGTTACCCTGGTGGGAGGGCTCAAGTAGACATCTCCTGGACCTCTTGTCAGGCCCATGTAAAAATGTCTTGCCTGCACACTGAGAAGGTAGCACTCAATACCTGGTGCCCAAGTCCATGAGTTTATTTCTGAAGTTTCTGGAGTATTGCCCTGGTTAGCATGGTCTCTCTCTCTCTCTCTCTCTCTCTCTCTCTCTCTCTCTCTCTCTCTCTCTCTCTCTCTCTTTCTCTCTCTCTCTCTCCCTCCCTCCCTTTGTGTGTGTATGTGCACATGCATGCATGCCTATCTATATGTTTACATGTGTACCTTGTATATTCTATGTGTCAGATGTATAGGAAGCTATGCTTCTGAGACCCAAGAAGCAAGGCCAAGAAAGATATGGAGTGTTGAATTTATGGTGGAAAACTTATAGTTGACACTGGGAGGAATAGGTTGTTTTGCATGGAAAGCTATCAAGGGCCCCATCTCTCAGAGTGAGCAGAGGTGGGCACAAGGTCTGTACTTATCCCTGGGTGAATAGTATGTATGCTTGTGCCTTAGCTATGTGTCTTAGCCAATCTCAAATCATGTAGCCACACTATGAAGGGTGACAAGACCCATGGCCAGGAGTCACTAACATGGAATCTCTGAGTACTCTGAGCAGGACCACTCCTATAGAGTTCTCTTTGAAGCATCAGAGCAGATGTCTCCAGGAATCTTGGTAGAGAGGGAGAGTTGTACTTCAATGATGGGCTTGTCTGCAGGAGGCTGGGAAAGTGGTCTTCTTCTAAAGTTTAGTACAGAAATTCTGGGCAGTGAGGAGTTGGAACTCTGGAGACATGCTTTTCAAGGGAAGTAAGACTTCCTGTGAGTACAGAAAATAATTACCCAAGTACACACGATAAATGCTCTGATAATCAGACAGGACCTGCTGCCTTGAATAGAGTGGATACGAATATAGACATGAAAGATGGGAGAGGGACTTAGAGGTAGAGCCAGATATAAAGAGACAGAGAGATAAGCAGACCGATAAGAGACAGAGATTTCACAGGTGTGCAGAGAAAGAAAGAGAGAGAGAGAGAGAGAGAGAGAGAGAGAGAAAGAAGATACAAGATAAGGAGAGAAGAGGAGAGGAAAGAAGAGAAGAGAAGAGAAGAGAAGAGAAGAGAAGAGAAGAGAAGAGAAGAGAAGAGAAGAGAAGAGTGAAGGATTGAGGAGAATCTTATGTGTGTGCATGAAGCCGTGGTGTTGTAGTATTTGATTTTAAGTTTGTTGCTGTGACTGCATCCAGCATGGTGGCAAAATCATTCAAACCTATGACTATATTAAGGACTCTTGTCCTTGGTCTGGGTCAGAGGTACTGGTGAAAATGGATGGAAGTACCATTCAGGTCCTAAAAGTCAGCACCTAGCCATCTCTACAAGCTAAATTGAAAACAAAGGCCTAATCCATCAGAGTCCATAGCTCTGTGAGAATCTCTTAATGAACCAACCTGGCTTTTAGGATTCTGTAGGTCTGCTTCTGGTTAATTATTCTTGTTGTCTATTCAGGCTCCTCAAGTATTTAAAACTGGGATATGTTGTTTATACTTAAAATTTCACTGCAAGAAGGGCTTGGGTCTATGCTAGGATCCTAACAAAGTCTCCTACTCATGAGAGAGACTGAGTCCAAACTGGCCATCTCTTGGTACCACACAAAGCTTCCATTACAGGGACTAAGCTGCGTTTTATTGAGTTGTTGGCTAAGGGGATGCCATGGAAATCTCCAAATAACCCAGACCATTGCCAAGACAATGGGTTTATCTCTGAAAACTGACTCTGGGGCTACATTGCTGAAGAAAACACCAACACAAGTCGTTGAACATGAAGAAATCAAGCTGATGCCTACACTGGGCCAGCACCCTTACATGGTATTGTCTTTGATGCAAGAAGATTCTCATGAAGCTAACATGAAAAGTGAATACCAACACAACCACAAAACCTTTAACATAAATCTCTTCCCCCTGCAAGATATGCTAGGTTAATAGTGGTAGAGAACTTGTGGGAGTGACCAACCAGTAACTGGTTTCACCTAAGAACCACTCCTCAAGATGGAACCCATTCCAAAGACCACTTGGATGATTAATAACCTGACACTAGATAGTCCAGTACCTAGTGTACAAACAATAATTCTGGTATTTAAAACAAAAACAAAAACAAAAATTGTTGAAATGACTTCTAGTGATATACTGCTACACTCATATATCAGTACTTTTTTTTTAACTATCATCAAAAAAGCTTTCTAATACAGCAAAGAGGGACACATACAGAGCCCACAGCCAGACATTATACAGACAGAGTGAGAATCCTTGAGTTATACAGTTTTTCATGGGATGGGTATATCAAATCCTTCCCCTCATAACTGTGGGAACCCTCCAGAACTGCAGGCAGAAAGAACATAAGAGCCAAAGGGTGATAGAAGACATCAGGAGAACAAGTTCCTCTGAATCTACTGAGAAAGACTCATATAAACTCAGAGAGATCGAATCATCAAGCACAGGGCCTACTTAGAACTGCTCTAAGTTCTCAGCATACTTATAATAGCTTTCACCTTTACACTTTTATGAGATTCTTGAGTGCATGAATGAGTGGGTTTCTGACTCTTGTGCCTTCATTTGGAACTCTTTGACTTCTGTTGAGCTTCCAGGCCCAGCTTCAACTTAATGATTTTTGTTTTATCTTTCAATAATTTATTTTGTCATGTTTGGTTGTTACCTGGTAGGACCCTGTTTCTTTCTAATGATTGACAGAAAAAGAGTGGATCTGGAATGGAGGATAGTGGAAGAATCACTGGGAAGAGTAAAAGGGGGCAAACTTTAAGCAACTTTACAACTTTAAATGAAAGGAAAAAAAACAAACAAACAAGTTAAACATGGCAGAGGGGTTCCCAGGGCCTGACATTTTACCTCCAAGTTACTATTTTGATGGATTCTTGGTGAAGTGAGCCACATAAAAATTGAAGTGTTCACATTCCATGGGTAACAGGTGCAGTAGAGGTGATATCATGTACACTTGGTAATAAGAGTTTACATAGTCCTTAAATTCTACTTTACAACACAGTATTGGGACTGGTCAGATAGGTAAGTGGTAACTCAGCTATGCCAGCTAATTTGTGTTTGTTCCTCAAGATGTACATGGTGGAAGGAAAGACAAGACATTATAACATATACTTCTGACTTCTGTATGTATGCTATGCACCCTGCAGCAACATATTAGACAGGTAGATTTTGTATGCTGTGCAAGAGGAACGGCAAAACAGAACTCATAGAATGTGGCCCACTGGCTAGCACAACTAGGATGGGTATACCTTAGGGAAGCATAGCCCCAAGGACCTATGGGCTCTGATGACTTCATGCTGTTGTGGAGGTTTACTCTGCTTGTTATCCTCACATCATGTCCCTCATAATCTATGAGTTGTATCAAAGCCTCTAAGGAGATTTCCAACCCCTCCCTAGGCAATGTCATTGTCACCCACAGTGTTAGTCAGATTGAACTTTTTCAAACATTGCTGCAGGGGCAGATTAAGAATTCAGCCACCATTCTTGGAAAGAACTTAGAGATGTAGAAAATCTTAGGGAACATTTAGAGTTCATAAAGACGCATTTTTTAGTGTAGAGCAAGTGATGGCTTTAAGGTTAGGCAACAAGAACAAAGGCAACCTGACTACTACCAAAGAACATGCCATTCTTGATAAAGCAGGGCTGGTGAACAGGTGATGGTTAATTTCTTATACCCATTTGTGCCCAAAGATCCTGATATAATTTAATGAAAAATTGTTAATGAGTAGGTATGCACCCTGAGGATTCAAAGTAGAAATGACAAATTGTATTTTTATAAAAGTTTAGGGTTGTGATATTTTAAAAATTTTTTAAGATTTATTTTTGAGAGTAAGTAATGAAATAATCAGTCCTTTCTATGTAACTGAAAATGATATCCTGCCAATAAGAGAAACTGGCTGAGAAAACGATTTTGCTTGCTTGCACTTTGGGAATCTGTAAGAAGTTGCTTAGTTAGGAATGTGTATGAGCTCTTGAAAATAATTTAAGTTTTTTTTCTAAATCTGTAATAGGTAAACATTTGATGAAATGAGGTTATTGGGTAACATAATTTTTTTCTTACATATACTCATTGTAATAATTCACTGGAACAAAAATAGAATGGAATTAGATTGTATATATATATACAATATATATATAACAATATAATATATATATATATATA
>NC_045030.1:17160344-17162940 GCF_008632895.1 Mastomys coucha
AATACAATATATTTATATATATGCATATATATAAAGTTGTTGAAACTTGTTAAAGCTTGATAAATCTACCAAGTGTGTAAATATGTGTGTGTCTGCTTTACATTGCCACTGAACCCATATCCCTTCCTTGGATCTCTGAACACACTCAGATCTGGTCATGAACAGATAGATAGATAGATAGATAGATAGATAGATAGATAGATAGATAGATAGACAGACAGCAGTTTGAATACCTATTGTAATTAGGATTAATTATGGTTTTATTGTTGTGAAGAGACACCATAATTATGGCAAGTATTATAAGAAAAACATTTAGTTGGGTTTGGATTATAGTTTCAGAGATTTAGTCCATTATTATCATGGTAAGAAACATGGTAGCATGATACTTGAGAAAGAGCTCAGGGTTCTAAATCTTGATCTATAGGCAGAGGAAACTACTCTACTGGGTGAGCATATGTGAGATCTCAAAGCCTATGTCTTCTTGTGACAGCCTTCCTCCAACAAGAAAACAATTACTTCTAGGAGGCCATACTTCTTAATAGTGCCACTCCCTATGGACCTATGGGGATCAATTGCATTCAGACTACCACTCCTACCTAGCCATATACATACGTATATTCATAGATGATTGATGAACTTATAGACAGAAGGTTGGGCATACACATGGAAAAATAGATTATGGAGAGATTGTTGCATACATAAGTGCATATATACATTCAAAAATTAATATATATATTTATATTTACACACACATATATACATATATGTATATATATGTGTGTATGTATGTATATATATATCCATAGATAATGGATAAACAACCAGATAGATTGAATGGAAAAGTAAATACTAAAATAAATCATGGCGCCATTTACTTTACACACACACCCTAAACACCTTACAATCCCTATATAAGACAGAAATATTGGATATTCAAACTGAAAAGTCTTCTTCACACATACACACACACATCACTCAGTATTCATTTGTTATACAAATATTTGATTAACAACTAGGCTTTCTTTTGTTTCTAGTTATTTTTAGGAATTACACCCTGAAAATTCTTCCTCACACTTTACTATTGCTTCAGCTATTACTGTGCCCTGATATTTATAATCCAATAGACAAAGTTATTACAAAGTTTTGCTGTTGAACATATTTCATCTTATACCCTCAGATTCAAGGTACATCTTTTAAAGACACATAAATAAAATGGATCTTGCAAATGATGCCAAAAACACTATCATCAGGTGGACAACACATCAGATAAAACAGTTTTGCACATAAAATATATATTAATGTAAATACTGGTTGAAGTGATTAATTTTGTAAAATAGAATTACATAGTTGTATGTCTGAAACAATAGGAAAAGAGATATGCCTCATGGTGACTGCCAAATAGGGTAGAAAATATAAAACATTTAAGCAGGGAATTGTTGGTTTTTAATGCTAGTAGATAACTACCATATCAACAGAGTATCAAGATGTCTACTTCTACTTAAAAGACAACAATAACACCAAGAAGAGAACAATATTCAAAAGCAACTGTATTATCTGTTGCATATTCAGGAGGATCTGCAGCAATCTGAACACTGTTCTAAGAGCCTCAGTGTGTTTCTATTGCTTTGTAAGCCCTGCAGGTTTGTGTTCAACCATTCATATCTGGGCTCTAAGGTTGGGAAGACACTATTAATGATAAATGGTAAGAAAATGATTGCCACACACACTCCAGTTGAGTCTGCATGACAGCACTTCACAATGTGAAAAGATTCAGAGAAGCTGGTCTCCTGGGGACCTTTGATATTCCTAACTCAGAGGTAGCCCAGATTTGTCCTTGTGATAGTCAATGGAGGGTCTCATGTGCTACATGCCCCCCAAGAAATGATTTACTAATAGCCAAGCAAAATTGGACATTGCTTTCTGATTGACCTTCACCAATGTTCCAATACCCTAATTTTTGCTGAGCTGAACTTGGTCTGGAATTTCTTAAAGTATATTACCCATTCAGACTGACTCCAGCATTGTTAGGGAGATAGTGAAAGAAGGTCGGGCATTGAAGGTCGGGCATTTTCAGAATGGGAGTTGTTTATCCCAGGGCAAGGTCAACAAGAATCCTCATTTCAGTCACATAGGACAGATCACATTAGAATTGCAGTTGAGTCACTCCCAGGAATTAGATTATTGTTTTGTTCTAGGTAAAGTTAGCAATGGGACTCCTGGGGCATATCTCTGCTAGCCCAGAGAATTAGCATAGTTGGGCATTTACTAAGGACCTTCTGGCTGTGGCCTATACTATAGATTGAATGGAAACTATTTGCACCTGGCTTCTAAGATTAAGATGACCTTAGTTAAAGCTGACTTTCTTTCAGTTGCAATCTCTGCTTAGTTCCTGCCAATATACATGTATATACATTTCTATAGAACCATTGTGCTCCCATTGACCTCAATGTACCTTGATTGCTGTGCTGCCCGATTTTTCTTTCTCCTTTGTATTGACCATAAAAACCTGATGCCTTGCTGCAGGCTGTCCGATCTGGGCCTCCCTCAACCCGCAGGAGAAACAGGGTCCTAGTCAGGTCGACAAGGCATAGGCGAA
>NC_045030.1:17163699-17176056 GCF_008632895.1 Mastomys coucha
ATTCCTTGAGAGAAATTCCAAGTTATGGACAGCTTGGTATTAAACTAGGATAGGTTGGAAACATTGTGATGGCCAGGAAAAAATGCCCAATATTAGCCATTTACAAATCATTTCTTGGGGTATTTTTATGCCTAAATATGAGGGCGTGTTGATGATTGGAAAGACTAATCTGGAACACGTCTGAGTTAGGAGATACCAGTGATTGTCTGAATATCCAGGAGGCACAGAACTCCTTTTGGATCCTTATTGCCTCTAATCCTAATCAGGCTTTTACCCTCGATATTTTGGATTTGACTGGAGTAGACAAGTGTGTGTGGCAATGCCTAATTTGAGAATTACATTCAGATCCACACTCCCTTGTGTCATGTCTGTCTGTCAATTCGCTGATGTCTTGCAGACCTGTACCAGGACTCTGTTTGTCTTGTGGGTTGAGGGGCTAAGGATGGCTGGCCCCTGGCAGATGATGACTGCTATTCCAGCCTCTTCTTGCTTTACTAGAGACCTCAAACCTGAGGGGAGGAATGCTATATTGATTAGCAGAATAATTCCCAAGACTTTGTAGTCAACATTGGGTAAATATGACATCTCTTTGAGCAAACTGGGAGACATGCTTGGCCAGAAGGTTAAATAAGAGGCCATTTGGATAAAGAAGTTAGTATAGAGATCTTACAAAGTAAGAAAGGAATGCCTGAAATTCTCTTGGCCACTGGTGTAGCTTGAAGTTCCAATTATTCAGAAAGAGTATGTGGGAGACACTCATGGACCATGTGGGCACTATTGAAGACTGGATGCTACCAATACCAGTCAGAGAGATACAACTAGTAATCAATGTGTCAGAGGTGAGAGGTCAAGGGTGATGGAGAAGAAATGAGACCCTAAGAGCCATGGAGAAAATAGATGGCCCACATGGTCAGTGGGGAAATATCTGAGCACTTCTTAGGGCAGAGTGGAAACCTAAGAGCCCTTTATAGAGGTAAACCTCTGTGTTAGTTTGGATAGTAGTGGAAATTTGCATGTTCTTTCCTTTACACTAGATCACTATCCAAGCTCACCTCATTCATTGGAGTACATTTCAGGTACTGCCTTATCAACTTCTAGTTCATCAGATACTAGAGCATCTGTCTACTGTAGTGAATATGGTACCACACCATGCAGTATTCTGAGTATTCATCAAAAATCTAGATGACCATCCTATGCTGGTTCTCCTTCACAAGCATATATTCACCTGCTAGGCCTAGGTAAGAATGATGGGGGATATATCATTTTGGTTTCCTTCTTAAGGCAGTGAACTTCCCTTCTGGGCTGTACTTGTTATGCATGTGCTATGGCACATGAATCCTGTGTAGTCTGTAGTTTCCTTCAGGTGAATTGAAATATTCTAGGTCCTAAGTTTGGGTGAGGAATGACTGAGAACTCTGTATCATAAGAGGATAGTGGAAAGTCTTCCGTTGTCAAAAAGGCATTTTTGAAGAACACTCAGGGAAAATGAGATCCAAGGTTCCCTGCTAAACCAGTTAGTAGATTGTAATCCCTTTTGTCAGGACAAAAGGATCTGAGTCCCAGTAAAATATACCTAGTAAGCCTTTTCCCAAAGAGGCATATTTAGAAGGTCTTAGAATCCTTTAAATATTGGTGGAATGTAGCTCACTATTAGAACTGGCAGGATTGACATGCTTTGGTGAGAAGAGAAAAAGTTGGGATATAATTAAGGATAGGGAATAGTCTAACAGCCAATTCTGTGAAAAGATACTCAGAATTCTTTAGGTAAATGGAGGTATATCCAATTTCCCTGTATGCAGAAGAGGAATTGTTGTTGCCCCTTTAGGGACAGGTGATAAATCTAAGATGCTCTAAAGTAGAAGGATGAGATAAGAGCTCTCCAGGAATGTGTGGAATAGTCTCATCCTCTCTTAGTCTTATATCTGCAGCCCTATTGAGCAGAAGTTGAAGGCTTATTGATACCTTGAGAATTATAGGACACTCCCGGTACTCACTCCTTGAAAAGGTCCAAACTTGAAATCAAAATCTAGAATACATATCTTTGGAATGTTCATTGTAGGCATGACAGCAGTCTTAGAAGTCTTCTAAGGGGTTGTAATGCAGTAGTCTCTGTCTCAGTACCTTTCTCAAAGATCACTTTTCTGCATAAAGGACAGGACATGTCTATCTAAGGGACCAAAATGAAGAAAGTAGTCATTTTATCCTTGCTGTGATACTCTTCTCTTTGGGAGCTTAGTCCAGAGTGAGATCTCTTAGGTCAGAACAGTGCTTCCTAGGCTACTCAAATTAGAAATTCTGTGTAGGAGAAGCACTAGGAAGATGGTGAACCTGTGGTATTCAGCAACAATGGGTCCACTTGATTTCTAGTGATTGGATTAATGAGCAGAACATAGGATCCACTCAATATTTCTTTACTTAGGACCTGGGACATCAAACCAGACTAGAAAAACATATTTCCCTTGCCACCATGGCAAAAGGCTTGAATCTCTCTTATGTAGAGTATATTCATTGGATGTAGTTAAAACACATGAGGAGATGCTTGAGGATGCAGGATATGATACAGAATTATTTAAATGAGCAAGTCTAATATCACCTTGAAAATAAAGGAATATGTGAGATTTCTTTGGTCAAAGATAATGATTCATATTTCCCCTTGTTGAGGTGGGCAAGATCCAAGGCCACATTTTTAATTAAGGAAAAATCTAGTCTCACCCAGAGTTATTCTCATAACCACTTCAATAAACAAGGAGCATGAGGTATCTTGGGAATAGGGGAGTTCTGAGAAACTCTTCTCTGAATGGGAAGTTCTGAGACCACTGTTGAGAAAGGAGAGATTCTGAATGTCTTGGTTCACAGAGTGGAGGTCTCCAGTCATATTTGACCAAAAAGGAATATCTACTTCATCTATGTTCAGAATGTGAAACTTCCAAATACATTATGCAAATATGTACTTCATGTGTGGTATCTTTGATGGTCCAAGCAACTGTCACAACAATCTCCCAAATGATAAGTGGTTATGCAATAACTGATATTTCTTCAAGGTTGTGTACAGCTGTACATACCTGTGACTAAAGGATAGGAATGCTGCATTTTTGAGGACCAACTTTGAGGCAGATGGCATGAGGGCTCATTTCAGCTTTCTATCTTCTGTCCTGTGATATAAATGCAGAGAAATGTGAGGGACCATTTTCTGCATATGTGTTGTATGGATATCATGGTCAGAGGAGATAGATTTAAAGAAATCTTAATTAATAGGGGTATGTGTGAAACATGGGCACAAAGGGAGCCCTGGTTGTTCTTTAGTTGCATGTGTGGACTTGAAGATCCCTAATGCAGAGGTTGGAGGTCTGAGACAACAGGCAGCAATTGTTACATTTTTCCAACAGGTTGGATATTTGTATTTGGTCTATGAAGCCTTTGGTCAGATGAGTTAATTCCAAGGCCTCTTTCTTCACAACAGGAATGCCTTAGAAGATTGTAGCAGGAAGAAGGTTGCAAGTAATCCCAGACAGTTGGAAATATAGCAGGACACAGGGACTAGTTTTGAGATCCCTTTCAACAGAGTTTGATTTTCCAGGTCCCCTTTTGCAAAAACTAAAGTTCTGAAATCCAATTGCTGGATGAATGTAGACAGTAGTACCACAATCCTAAAGGAAAGGTAAAGAATGTTAGATAGTCTTTTGTGCAGAATGAGTGATATAAGGCTCACAAGGTCTGACACCTCTTTAATGAGAAAATACTCAAAGTATCTTGGTAGGAATAGGAATATATATGAGGACCATGTAACATAAAAGAAATCCTTTAGGTCCCATTGGACAAATGAGGTCTCCAGTAACATTAGTGCTAGGAAAGTTTTGACATCCTGTTCAAAGTAGTGAGGAGTATTTTAACACTGAAAAATGTGGACAATGTAAGTCCCATGTAGGAGAGGAAAACTTGGTGTCAGTTTTGAAGGAAGACAGAATCTCCTTCAGGCAGTGTGGGAAGGTACCTGCCCTATATACTTCTGTCAAAGGTAAATGTCCTTGGTGCCTTATACAGTGCACAAAGCTCCCAGAACTGATCCTGTGTTTACAATTCTTATTCAGAGTTTTATATCTTCATAGTTTGTGTTCATTCTGGGAGAGAAAACGCAGAAACGTATTCCTTCTTCCAAAGGCCTGGAAGATTGTTGCTGGGTAAGTTATATCCTCTACTTTGTGTTCTACTGTCTAGATCTAGGCAGAAATGTAGAAGTCATTCCATTTCTATTGTCTTGCCTGACGCAGGTGACATGGATTCTATGCTCTGATTGTTAAATTTTTAATGTGGGACCTCAAATTCGAGAATCCTGGAGTCCATTTTTTTATGGAGTCAATTGCAGAGCAATACCTGATAAGTTAGGTATAAGACTACTTTGAACATACGTGGAAAGGCCATGGACCCCATTTTTGAGAGGGATATGGTGTTGGGATGGTAGGGAAGAGCAGGAAGGTCACAGAATTCTTCAGGTAAAAGTTTACCTAGGGAATTGGAAGAAGGTGTAGGAAATACTTTTTCAGGTACAAATGATCTCACAGACCAGAATACCCATGTGTTCTGGGACTCTGAGGTATGCATGTCAACAATAAGAGTATTTTTTCTTAGAAATTGGTTGGTAATCCCTGGTTCTGTGTACTCCACAAGCCTTTCAACAGCAGCATAGGCATGGGCAACAAAGATGTGACTGCTCCATTTCTGATGAGAATTCTAAAGGAAGTAGATATTAGATCAGATCAATTTTTACTGTCATGCCCCAGGACATTTCAGAGTGGTCTGCAATACCTTTGGTCATTTGAGCATGCCTGGCCACCTAGTTCTGAAGGTCATATTAATACCTCTTAGTAAAGATGCTCATAGCCAACCATTGGACTGAGCATGAGAACCCCAAAGGAGTAGTTAGGAGAAGGACTGAAGGAGCTGAAGAGTCCTTATCTGGCATCAATGGGAGGGGAGGCCCTTGGTCCTGTGAAGGCTTGATGCTCCAGTATAGGGGAATTCTAGCACAGTGAGGCAGAAGTGGGTAGATGGGTGGGGGAATACCCCCTTAGAAGCAGGGTAAGAGGGGATGTGATAGGGGGTTTGCAGAGGGGAAACCAGGTAAGGGAGTAATATTTGAAATGTAAATAAATAAAATATACAATTTAAAAAAAAAAACCTCTTAGAGGAATAAAATCTACAGATAGAGGTAGATCCTCTGAGGAAACCATCGTCAGGGGATGTTGATTTAGAGTTTCCTTGAACAAAATGAAAATCTGAGTGAGTTTTCATGGTAGGGGATTGCAGCCCCCCGATCAGAAAAATTTGTATCAAGCCCCCTTGAAATAAATGCAGGTGTCTAAAGTTCCCATGTTCAAAGGAAAGAGAATGTAGCCACCTTCCTTGTCAGAGTATGTATGTCAGAGGTTCTTCATTGCATAGCTATTGAACGCACACTTTCCCTTAGACAGAAGAAAAAATTGGGGAATCCTTTATTAAGAAAAATGTCTGAGTCTTAATCTACAATATCAGGAAGCTGTGTGGGCCTCTTCACATTAAATGAATGCCTAGGCCTCCCTTGGACAAACAGGTCTTCAGAGATCTCTATATATTGTTATCTATGAGGACTCTACTTCAGGTTTGACAACAATCTGTGGTTTCTTCTGACAGGTTGTATCAATGTCCCTGAATCCATTCCCTACTTAAACATACAATGAGCCACATAGGTTTCAACATGAAGGACTTTTCTTGTGAGCAACTATAAGATAGATGGTCTTGAATCAAGGCTGAGGTTTTAATTTTTTTTTTGTTTTTTGCTTTTTATTTTTTCATTTGCAATAGACTCCAGAGATCCCTGAGGCTCTACCTACCTATCTATCTATCTATCTATCTATCATCTATCTATCTATCTATCTATCTATCTATCTATCTATCTATCTATCATCTATCTATCTATGCATCCATCTATCTATCTTGGTGTTAAAGGTGTTTCTTAACCAATAAATTCTGAGGGATAGCTCTGGTGTCTCTCAGTTGGATAGTAGACCTCAATCAGCCATTAACATAGGGAGAAGTTCCTATAATATGTTGATCACAAGGATTCAGTCTTCAGCAATCTTCAACAGAATCTGAATGTTTGAGATATATTCCTAAGGCACAGAGTGAGATCTACACCTTGCTTCATCAGAGGAGCATAGCTTAGACTCCTCCTGAATACATATGAAGACTAAAATGTTTTTATTCACAGTCTGTTACAGCAGCCCTCCTTTGGCATACCATCAAAGTTATGAGCTACTATGGTTAGAGGAAATAAGTCCAAGGACCTCTTCAGAAGATGTTCTAGCAGGTTTTTAGACCCCCTGATGTCATGGGTTAGTTCAGTTCTTTGGGTGCATATCTAAGACTTGATGGAGTTATTAGGTAGAGGCAAAAAAAAAATGTTCTGGTTCTAGACGGATAGGTCTGAAGCCCCATTGTGACTTCAGAAATTCTATTGCAGATTGATTCTATTTGAGGCCTTCTTGGCAGATTGAGGAGGTCTGAAGTACTTTCCTGACCAAGTTGAATGTCTCAGGACCCCTTCAGTTATTGAGGGTGAATGTCACATCCTTGCCCTGAATTGGTAAATTGGTAAGTGTGAGGTACATTTGGGCAATTAGTGAATGTCTGAGGTTTTCTTGTCCTCAAAGAAATGGTGTGTTAATTCTCCCTTCAACACTGGGGGATGTCTGACACCTTTGATGTTACAGGGATAAATCTGAAACCCCCTTGAGTTATTGATGAAATTTGTGAGACATTTGGTTTTATACAGATAAGATTAGGGCAGGTGGGCTATTGGAAAAGATCTGAGAATCCCTGTCTCAGAAAGGACAGATCAGAAGCCCTCTTGGACCATATAGTAGTTTAGAAGAACTGTGGTTCTGAAGAGGTAGGTCTGAACCCTACTTGAGAATGACTGGAGTGAATCTGGTTTCGTGGTTTATATAGAGTGTGCCCGAGAGAGGACCACTTGAGGCCTTAAAATGACTTGAGCTTCACTTTAGACATTGGGAAAAGTGTGGGTGTTCCTTGCTTTGAAGGAATAAATCTGAGGTGACATTGTCAGAAACACAATTTGAAGGACCATTGGGCAGAGTGAGAATGATTGAGGCATCCACAAACAGGAACTATTAAGAATATCATTCTTAATTGGCAGAAGGTATCATACTGTGTTGTGGATAGCAGGGAAGTCAGAATCTTGTGAGTAGCAGGTGAAGGTCAAGGGTCAATTTCAGTAGTAGGGAAGGCCTAAAAATTTCCCTATCAATTCATCATGGAACCTAGAATTCCATATCATGCATGCCAGGCAGCAGTAAAATCAATCTCCCACATGCCAGGAGGCAGTTCCCAGCTAGGTTTCCTGATAATAAGTTGCTTAATTTTGAGTATAAAGGATATAGCTTCTTCATTTCTGCTGAACAAGTTTAAGGTATATATGCTGGGTTTAGGGCTTTGCTGGCTACTCTTAGGCTTTCCAACCTCAGGCACCAGGGTCCTGTTCTTTGGACAGAGGTCATGACGTCAGAGGATCAGAATAAGAAGCACTCAGTGCACCTTAGATAAAAGGAGTTGATTTATCACCTATTAGGTAAGATGAAGTAGGCCTAGTGCCATACAGTTGAGAAGAAGCACATCCTATTCTCCACAGGGAACAAATTATATAGCATGTTCTTTTATCTAGAAAATTGTGAGCTACTCCTAATCAGAAGGGTAATGCCTGCCATGCTTTTAGTCACAGGGACTTATGAGATGCCTCCATGTGCATCTGAGGCAGCTAAGAGTGGAAGTCATAGGTCTGACAGATGGTTGACAAGAAGAAAAACATTTTAAACTTCCTTTGTTCATATGTGGCACATGTTGGGAAAACATGAGGTTGGCTTTTGGATAAATAGAACTGAAGATGCCCTGGTAAGAGAGAGAGTATGTCCAAGGCTTCCTTCTGAGATGGGCTGCTTTAGAGGTTCCAATTTTGCAGGCTGGGCAGTCTTTGTGCCTTATTGGACAAAAGTGGTAAGTTAGAGGCTTCTTAGGCCAGAGCTTGAAGGTCTGACCCACTCTTGATTATAAGAAAAATTTCTGTATCCTCTTTTGTCACATGGAGCATCTCTCATTCCCAGTTTGTTAGATCAGGTATTTAAGAGGCCCTCTATTTTATCCTGAAACATTCTGAGGCTACCTGAAACAAGGAAGGATATTTAATTTCCTTTTGATGAGACTAGGAGATTCTGAAGCCATACTGGTCAGACTGAGAAAGTCTGATACCTCCTTCAGGGGAGAAGATAGAACTAAAGCTCCCATTTTACCAGGGGATCCTTGGAGACTGCATGGGATTGAATGTGAATGTTTGTGGCTCCTATGACAGAAAGATTACAAATGGGGGACCCATGTTCATATTGGAAGGCTGTGACTATCTCTTGCTAAGAGAAGGACGAACTCAGGTCCCCTAGTTGGGATATGATATGTCTACATTTTCCTTGGAAATCAAGGAAAATGATGCCACACTACATTTTGGAATTGGTACAGATATGAGCCCCTGTATGATAGGAAGCAAAGTCCTGGGTCCCCCTTTGACTCTAATGGAAGGTTTCTCTTCCTCTTGGACAGAAAGAGCCTATTTTGATTCCCTACTTGGTAGAAACAGAGTAGCTGACATCCTCTTGGGCTGCTGCTGAAGGCTATGTACTCCCGTGGAAACTAAATGATTGGCAGAATGATGTCAGCTAAGACAGACTCACATGGAGTTTTCCTATGATAGACTCATGTGCTCAGACAAGAAACATGGTGAAGCAAGATCCATGGAGAACACATGGAAAATTAGTTACAAGTGGTGCCCAATGTGGCTTAGGCATAATGGGTATCTCTGCTTCTATTGTAGAGAAAATAAATTATGAGGGACTAGCAATGTTCTTAAGGAGATTGACAAAATGGAAGCTACTACAACTGGGTGGTATCCTGCCTTGTTACCAGAGGTGGTTTTTTGGTTTTGCTTCATAGTTTTCAAGTATACTCTTGGAAATGTTTAATGGCAAACCTGACAATTCTGTTCTGTTAGAGAAGATTGAATAGTTGGCTATGCTCTTACGAGAGTTTTCAGATAGAACAAAAACAAAAAGTGCCAGCAACAGGAGGAAAAAAATTCAGAGTTAGTGAATGAGACTGAGAATGTACAACATGATGAAAGAGGAAAACAAACTAGGCAGGAAGGTAAACTACCACCCTTCCCTGCATCCAGGAGACTAAATGAGCAGAAATGGAACAGGAACAACAGATTTGTATACAGCCAAGTGCACCACTAGAGAATTTGTTTGGAACTGCACAGGCACCTTCAGCCTTCCCTGTCTTTTTGCAGCATATACCTGCTAACAATGGTGGACAGGCTTGTAATTAATTGACCTGGTGACTGATAAAAATGTTAGGTCTAAAGTATTTTAAAGAGCCTATTGTATATTATGGTTTGTATTCTTTTGTTAAAGAAGTGCTAAATACCCAGGTTATACAGCATGGGGTGATCCCTCAAGATTGGAAGGAATTGGTGTCAGCTCTTCTAGAAGCTGATCAACAATTACAGTAGGCATTCGGGTGGAGGTAAGAAGCCAGCATAATTTAGCACAACTAGCACAACATAATTTAGCAAGAAGAATCAGAGAGAGGCACAGCCTAGAAATTCTGGTGTTATATTGCACCAATGATGCTGATATCTTGACACTACTGAACTGGACTACTAGTTTATCAATGAAGAGTTTATAATTAAATCAAGCTGCTGTTGCCGACCTGTGAACTGAACTGCTGAATTCCTGACAAGCAGATGGGATTTGGTCTAAAGAGCTTTTTCTAAAGAGGTCTACTTCCCCTGTATTAATTCTTTTCCACTACCTCTGGTAGGTGGTGGGCTAGAAGGGAAGTTAAAGCATTTAAGAATCATTAACAGTAGGCTTTGAAAAAATAGTTATACCGGTGAGCATGAAGATATTTAGAGAGCCCCGCTGAGCAGGGGCTAGGGGCATATGTCCTAAAATTATTTGTGCTACTGAGGAAAGTTTGAAATCTCCTGGGAGGGGAGTAAATGTACCAAGTACCTTAGTGAAGGTGAAAAAGCTTCCTGAACCCCATGAACATATAGCAAATGTTCTACTGTTTCTTGGGCAAAGTGAAAATAACACAGAGCTCCTGGGGAAGAAGACGACCCTACTAAAGAACTTTGGACAGATAGTGAAGTTATCAAGATACCCTTACTCATATGTTGATGATACCTGGGACCCTAGGAGAGATGATAAATGTTGTCCAGCAAGAAGACTGGAGGCAAAAAATATGATTTGGTGCTTTGGAATACATGGAAGTTGTCAGACCTTCTTGGGCTAATGACAGAAGTCCTAGAGGTTTTTTTTTTTTTTTCTTTGCAGATATGGACTTTCCCTTAGACCCTTGAGCAGATAGCAAAAGTTTGGTAGAACTTAAGTCTGAATTGGAAAGAGAAATAATTACCCTGCACATGGAGAAAATGTTGAGAGTGATGAAAAAAACCTTGAAGCCTGAAGCCCTGGGGCAGATGTTGAACATACTAGAGCCTTTGGGGTAGACAGAGAAGACTTCTGAGATTCTTGGGATGATATGGATTGCCTAGCATGCCCTTGGAGAAATTGTTCCACAGTCCCTTGGTCAGATGTGGAACATTCTGATGCCTTTGGACAGATATAGAAGGTGTGGCAATCTCCCAAGGAGTAATTGTAGCTATTGATGTTTCTCTGGCAGCAGGTGATGATGTACACCTCTTTTTGCAGTAGGGGGAAGGCTGAAACTGTCTTCCTCAGTTGCAAAAGTTCTGATATATCCTTTGTGAGAAGAATAACCACTTAACCTTTTTTATTTTGTTGGTAGAAACTGGATGGCAGAGGTTTACTTGGGTAGAGGGAGATGGAGACAACTGTGTGCTTTCAGCTTGAGAAATATTTCTTTTATGAATGTGGGTGCCCTTGCATTTGAAGCCTAGATGTTCAGAATTGAGAGTTCATCTTGGTAGATTTTTTTCTTTGATTTGTATGAAGTGTCCTTCCTTATCCTTTTTGATAACTTTTGGTTGAAAGTTGATTTTATTTGGTATGAGAATGGCTATGCCAGCTGTTTCTTGGGCCCATTTGCTTGGAGAATTGTATTGCAACCTTTTACTCTGAGGTAGTGTCTATCTTTGGTTCTGATGTGTGTTTACTGTATGCAGCAAAATGCTGGGCCCTTTTTATGTATCCATTCTGTTAGTCTATTTCTTTTTATTGGGGAATTGAGTCTGTTGAGGTTAAGGGATATTAAGGGAAATTGATTGTTACTCCCTGTTATTTTTGTTGTTAGAGGTGACATTAGGTTTGTGTGCCTATCTTCTTTTGGATGTGTTGAAAGATTACTTTCTTGCTGTTTCTTGGGTGTAGTTTCCCTCCTTGTGTTGGACTTTTCCATCTATTATGTTTTGTAGGGCTAGATTTGCAGAAAAATATTATGTAGATTTGGTTTTGTCATGGAATATCTTGTTTTCTCCATCTATGGTAATTGAGAATTTTACTGGGTATAGTAGCCTGGGCTGGTATTTATGTTCTCTTAGGGTCTGTATGATATCTGCCCAGGATCTTCTAGCTTTCATAGTCTCTGGTGCAATGTCTGGTGTAATTCTGATAGATCTGACTTTATATGTTACTTGACCTTTTCCCCTTATTGCTTTTAATAAATAGTCTTTCTTTATTTAAGTATATGGTGTTTTGATTATTATGGGATGGGAGGAATTTCTTTTCTGGTCCAGTCTATTTGGAGTTATGTAGGCTTTTTGTATGTTCATGTGCATCTCTTTCTTTAGGTTAGGGAAGTTTTCTTCTATAATTTTGTTGAAGATATTTACTGGTCCTTTAAATTTGGAATCTTTGCTCACTTTTATACCTATTATCCTTATATTTAGTTTTCTCATTGTGTCCTGGACTTATTGGATGTTTTGGGATAGGAGCTTTTTTGCCTCTTGCATTTTCTTTGACTGCTGTGCCAATGTTTTCTCAGGTATCTTAGGCCCCTAAGATTCTCTCTACTATCTCTTAAATTCTGTTTGTGATGCTTGAATCTATGACTCCTGATCTCTTTCCTAGGTTTTCTAACTACAGGTTTGTTTCACTTTGTGATTTCTTTATTGTTTCTATTTCCATTTTTATATCTTCCATGGGATTGTTCATTTTCTTTACCTGTTTGATTGTGTTTTCCTATATTTCTTTAAGGGATTTTTGTGTTTCCTCTTTACGGTCTTCTACCTATTTACCTGTGTTATTTTGTATTTTTTTTTCTTTTTTAAGGTTT
>NC_045030.1:17176139-17188843 GCF_008632895.1 Mastomys coucha
TCATTGGCTGTGATAGTTTGGAAAAGAATTCATCTCAGAGAAAGAGTAACTTAAAAAGTCCTCTTCTTCAAACTTGATGCAAGAGTTCCAAATGTTAAGCAAAGCATTCAGTTTCACTTTGTTGTTCTCTTACAAGCCACCTCCCTAGTTATTCGTCTATGTTTCTTTTGGGTATATTAAATATTTTTGAAATATATAAGCTGTTCTGAAAACATAGTATAGTGTAAAAACATGAAATAAACAATACTACTAATAGAGAGGCTGAGATAGGAGAAGCAAGATTTCAAAACCATTATGTTGTACACAGCAAGACACTGTCTTGAACAAACAAGCTGAAGGTGTATATGGATTGTACAATATTGGACCTATTTCTCTAACTACCAAATTAGAGAGACCATTGGATAATAATCAACAAATTTCTTATTCCTCATTATTTTGGATTCCAATTGATTAGGATATGTTGGTAATATTAATTTCCATATTAAGGTATTAAGAAAAAGTAACTGATACTTCATGTTGGTTTTGTTGTAAGAGGTGGAATTAGATTTGTGTGGATTTGTTGAAAGATTACTTTCTTGCTCCGTCTAGGGTGTACTTTTGCTCCTTATGTTGATGTTTTCCATCTATTACCCTTTGTAGGGCTGGATTTGTGGAAAGATATTGTGTAAATTTGGTTTTGTCATGGAATACCTTGTTTTCTCCATCTATGGTAATTGAGAGTTTTGCTGGGTATAGTAGCCTGGGCTGGCATTTGTGTTCTTGTAAGGTCTGTATGACATCTGCCCAGGATCTTCTTGCTTTCATAGTCTCTGGTGAGATGTCTGGTGTAATTCTAATAGGCCTGCCTTTACATGTTACTTGATGTTTTTCCCTTACTGCTTTTAAAATTCTTTCTTTGTTTAGTGCACTTGGTATTTTTATTATTATTGGTGTTTGGATTATAATTGGAGGAATGTCTTTTCTGGTCCTACCTATTTGGAGTTCTGTAGACTTCTTGTATGTTCATGGGTATCACTTTCTTTAGGTTAGGGAAGTTTTCTTCTATAATTTTGTTGAAGATATTTACTGGCCCATTACCTTGGGAGTCTTCACTCTCTTCTATACCTATTATCCTTAGGTTTGGTATTGTCATTGTGTCCTGGATTTCCTGGATGTTCTGGGTTAGGAGCTTTATGTTTTTTGCATTTTCTTTGACTTTTGTGTCAATGTTTTCTATGGTATCTTCTGCACCTGAGATTCTCTCTTCTATCTCTTGTATTCTGTTGGTGATGCTTGCATCTACCACTCCTGATTTCTTAACTAGGTTTTCTATCTCCAGAGTTGTCTCTCTTTCTGATTTCTTTATTGTTTCTATTTCCATTTTTAGATTCTGGATGGTTTTGCTCATTTCCTTCACCTGTTTGATTGTGTTTTCCTATAATTCTTTAAGGGATTTTTGTGTTTCCTCTTGAAGGGCTTCTAGATATTTAGCTGTGTTCTCTGGTATTTCTTTGAGGGTGCTATTTATATCTTTCTTAAAGTCCTGCATCATCATGTTGAGATGTGATTTTATGTCTGAATCTTGCTTTTCCAGTGTGATGGTGTGTCTAGAACTTGCTATGGTGGGAATATTGGGTTCTGATGATACCTTTGTTGTGTTGCTTATATTCTTATACTTGCCCCGCATTATCTGGTTATCTCTAGTGCTACCTGCCTTTGCTAAATCTGACTAGAGCCTGTCCTTCCTGTGATCCTGGTTGTGTAAGAACTCCTCAGAGTCAAGTTGTCTCTGTGATCCTGTGATTCTGGTATCCTGTGATCCTGAGCTTGATAGAGCACTTGGGAGTGGAGCTTCCTTCGGGTGTTTTGGGACTAGCTGTAGAGTTTGTGCCCAAGGTCTACTCAGGGCACCAGCCAGCCAAGACTGACCAGAAGCAACCTGAGCCACAGGGCTGGTGGTGTTCCTGTGTGCCTAGTCCCACTGGTCCCAGTTACTACTGGTGTTGGGACACATGCTGTGTCCGCCTCACCTCTGATCCTGGGTGTGTTAGAGTGCCTTGCAGTGGACCTTCCTGTGGGTGTTTTGGGACTAGCTGTAGAGTTTGTGCCCAAGGTCTGTTCAGGGCACCAGCCGGCCCAGACAGACCAGAAGCAACCCGAGCCACTGGGCTGGCAGAGTTCCTGTGTGCCTGGTCCCACTGGTCCCAGTTACTCCCCGCGTTGGGACAGATGTTATGTCCTCCTCACCTCTGATCCTGGGCATGTTCTCTCCTATATTTTATTATGGGAGTTATTTATGTCCTTCTTAAAGTCCTCTTATTATCATTATGAGAAATGACTAGGTCTAAATCTTGCTTTACTGGTGTGATGGTATATCCAGGGCTTGCTATGGTGGGAGAATTGTGTTCTGATGATGCCAAGTAACCTTAGTTTCTGTTGCTTCTGTTCTTATGATTGCCTCCTGCCATCTGATAATCTCTAGTGCTCCCTGCACTTGCTATATCTGACTGGTGCCTGTCCTTCCTTTAATCCTGGTTGAGTCAGAACTCCTCAGAGTCCAGCTGTCTCTGTGATCCTGTGATTCTTGTATCCTGTGATCTTGAAATTCTGCATCTGTTAGAGTTCTTGGATGTCAAGCTGCCTCTGTGACTCTAAGATCCTGGTGTGACCAAGCTCTGGGGTCTGTGGGAATGGCTGCAGAGTTCTGGCCCAAGGTAGACTGGAGTAGACAGTAAAGAACCTGAGCCTCTGGTTGGGCGGGGTTTCTGCTTCCCTGGATCCTGTTGGTCCGAGTTACTCCTTGTGGTTTGGGAACAGATGTTGTATTCTCCTCACCCTGATCCTAAGATCCTGGGCATGCTAGAGAACCTGGGAATGGAACCTCCTCCTGGGATGTGGGACTGGCCACCGAGTTTGTGCCCAAGGTAAACCAGGGCAGTGAGGATGATCTTTTGAACCTCTTTCCGGAAGAGTAGACATGTATGATTTTCTTTCAGCCCAAGTGAGAGTTCCTTTGGATTCCTGAGCAGATGTGGAATTTTTCATAGACCCTTGAATACATTTGGTTAATCTCTTGGGTGCAGAGGGACAGTTCCTGAGCATCTTGGGAAGAAGTGTAAGATTGCAGACCTCTTTAGCTAGACAGTGAAATCAATAAGGAACCTTGAATATATGGAGATATTACCTGTCCATGTTGGTCAGCGGGTCAGAGTATGCAGAAGTTGGCCCAGACACTGTGTTTTCTTCCTTGAACTTTTCACTGGCATCTCCAGTATTGTGTTTTGAAGATATTGCAATTGCTCTGGCACCCAACTGGTCAAAAAGCTGTTTTCCTTCCTGAGAATTGTGGATATGATAAGAAGGCAAAGTACACAAAACTCACATGACCACTGGCCTCAGGAATCAAGAAAAGCTCTAGAGGGGCACTTGGAATGGATGTCCTCAGGCCTGCATGGGCCAATCCTAAGCTACCTCACCTGGCATTTATGCATGCAATAGCAGGGCAAACACCCAAACTTTTTGAATGAAGAGGGACACTGAGGAACCTCTTCCTTAGAGTCCAGAGTGCTACCTGGTCTGGTGCCCATTGTCAGGGGCTATGACAAGGAATTGTTGAAGGGCAACATGGTTGGAAATGACAAGGGATGCTTAGGAGACTGTGCTCTCAAATCCCTCTTGTACCAGAATAGGACTCACTGTCAGAAGGCCATAGGTGTTACAGTGATGTCTGTTGAAGCCTTATAACTGAATGGAAGGCCATAGGTGTTACAGTGATGTCTGTTGAAGCCTTATAACTGAATGGAAAAGGCTGATCCAGACACTTGCTCCTCAGAGACTATTGGGGCTAGACAATCATTTGCATATTGTTGTAGGGAAAGAACAAGTGATAATTTTGAATGGAGAATAAAATGCATTGAATTGATTTTTCAAATACTTTTCTGTATTTTAAAGATGATCTATTTGATATAAATTTATCCTAGATAAAATTGAGACAACTGTGAACATCTTCCTAGATGAGGAAAGGCATCTCTAAATTACTATGTAATACTGCAATAATATTATCACACACACACAATATGCCATTATAGGTACTGTTCAGAGAATAAGAACAAAATATAATTTCCTTATACTACAGATAAATTTATTTTTCAAATACTTTTATCTGTGTTTCATTAAGTATATAGAGTCAGAACACAGACAAATTTGGACTCTTGAATGTAGCAACTATAGCCTTAAATAAGTGCTTTGTCTATCAATTTACATGTCAGGTCCCAATAATATTTCAATATTTGGATTGTTTGTAAGGTCATATAATTCTCCTGAAGGCACAATGTGATTAATGGCTCATATTAGTGGTTCTCCATGGGGCATTCAAATTTATTCCAATGAAGCAGCTGTAGCATAGTTGCATAGAATGATTTTTAGAGCCCTTATTCAGGTTAATTCTTTGAAAAGTCATATTTGTATAGCAGGTGATACACTGAAAATATGTAAAATTGAGAATATGAAGGTATTATTTTACTGACAGAGAAACTTGATTTGCTTGTTGCATACAGTGCCAGTTTCTTTGATGAGTTTGTTCTTGCTGGATGAAAGGTGTTTGTTGTCAAGTTCTCTTTCTTGTTGGATACACAGGCAATAACCCTTGCATCATTCTGAAGTATAGGGGACTTTTCTATCTAATTACTTCCATATGCCATTGTCACATTCTTTCTCCTTGGAATTTCTGAATGCTTTATCGCCCCCTTCCTTTGTTTAAGCACAGTTTACCCCAATAAATTCAATTTTAAATGTATATACTACCAGGTATCCCATTCTTTTCCTACATTCTGGGATGTATTCTCTTTTTGTCTAATTTTATAGTTAATTCTGCTTATCCTTCATACCAGTACACATCTGAACAAATTTTGGCTCACCAGAAATTTCTTGGTCTTGTGAAATTCTTGAAAGTGTTGAATTTACATACCAGAGTTGTCAGGAGCCATCATAGGAGAAGCTAATAAGTAGCAGATGTTCTTCCGAAGATGAGTCTACTTTGGATTAAAATTAATGACAGATTTGATTCCATAGACAAGGCCCAGGAGAAATCCATTTTAGAAATGATTCCTGCTAATAATATGCTTTTCCTGTTATTAAATATATAACTATCACTAGGTATTAGCATACCCTTTTGAGAAGATATCTGCAGAACAACGAGGATGCGCTATACATGATGATGCTATAAAGACAAATAGACAATAATTCTATAGAATACTTGATTCAATTCAAATAATTTTAGGAGGAAAGTATTAGAGATGCTCTTAGTTGCTAGAAGTCTGTAATAAATTAGAATCAAGAAGAAAGTATGCACGCTACCCAGAATAGTAAGTAAAGGTTGAATAATAAGAAATACATTGAGCTTTCATAATTATACTAAAAAGAGAAATAGACGGGACAATTGTACATTCAAAAAAAAATTATTTAGATCTAAGGATAAATCACAAGTGTGCACTATGATAAAGCAAGACCATGTACAAACCATCATTTGAACCTTTAATGAGTATATTATAATGAAACATTGCCTTGAATTTAATATTATCATCTTTCTATAACTGCAATTTGATATAATATTTTATCCCTGAAGAAATTTTATAAAGAACATTTTGTCTAATAAGGTATAAAAAGACCAGAGAAATAAAGTTGTTGGTTGAATCATTTAGCTTGGGGAGCTTTGCCCTATCCACCCAACCATCCAACCAATGTACATGTCTGTCTATATGTTTGTGTGTAGTTGTATGTTTATTCATGTAAGCATGCATGAATACTTGTGGAGTTGACTGTGATAGATAGTCAGGCCTGGCCAGAATGTGGGTGTATGAATTTTTGAACATATATGTATATATACATATTTTCCTATATGCAGAATCTTAATTCTTTTCCTTTCTTTCATCTCTGGTTCAAAAAGAGTTAGCCATTTTTAGAGAGGTTTATGGCTGATTCAACAGAGAAAGGAGCACCAGCAATAAATCTTTTCATTTATCCCTTACTGTTTTATGATGAGGTGGTAAAAAGTTTCTGGCCTCAGAGGAACTCAGACAAGCTGGTCAGGTACCACAGCAAAGTGACTTAAACTGAGGGCAGGTAAACATTTTATTATTATAGAGTAACCCTAAATATCTTGTAAATCCAAGTGTTACCCCCCACCCTCTTCACCCTCTGCTGCCTCAAGAAGAACCAAACAAGAAAGAACAACCTCTTGGGATGGCTCCTGGTACAGAATAATCCTGCTAGTCATGAAGAACTTGCCACATGGAAAAATGGACAGGAAATTATTGGTATCAATTCAGATTATACACCTTTTGAGAATAAGCTTGGCAATTCCAATGTCAGCACAAAATAACATTCTTAATTTAAGTTACAGTGACTAAGTTTTCTTATGATAAACACTCAATGTAAATTGAGTAGTAGTTTTGATATATACAAATGTCTACTTTAAACATCATAATACTTAAAAGAAGTGTCAATTTTCCAATTTGAATTTAAAATTTGAAGATTATTTTGATCTATGACTAGCTAAGACTTATGTGAATAATTCTACATACTTAGGAATGCTTGCTAAAATTTACATTATGAAGTTCAAATAAAATAACTTTTTTGCATAGTAAATTTAATAATGAAAATAAAAAAATAGTATATTTAATGGCATTTTACCTAGTAATTAATATTCTTTTCTCATGCTTTTAAAACTTATTCATTTTCTTTGTCAGAATACATAGAAATACATTTCATTACAGCACTTTCATACATATTATTTACTTGATTTATGTGTATGTGTGTGATGAAAATGACCATTGTTGTCTAGATGATTGCCAAGTTAATTCCCAGGTGTGAACAACTAGATGATCAGTAAAGACAGAAGATCCAGCCTCATAGAACTCCCAATTAATAACTTTATACATTTGGGTGGGAGAGGCTTGAGACTGGAAACCAGTTAAAGAGATGCTGGATTGGATATTTACTAGGGCTCTGGGATCCTTTCCTTTCCTGTATCAGTCCTGTTTAGGTGACCACTCATGTATTTTCCTGCTATTTCTTCTAGCAGGTTATGCTGGAAATAAGAAGACACTATCTTAGGGAGCCTGCATTAGTTTTCCCTTCCTGCGTATGCTCTTCTAACCCCATCTTGTGTGTGTGTGTGTGTGTGTGTGTGTGTGTGTTGGTGGATGGGTAGGTGTGAGTGTGTCAGTGTGTATGTGAAGTTTATGTGGGTGTTAATTGCATGTATGTATAACATCTTTACATGTATATAGGTACACATATGTGTGGCTATATGCGCATGTGTGTGCATGTGCATATAAATACCACATGTTAATGCTGCTGGTCTTTAATAACTCTACAGATTTCCTTTATTGAAGCAGGGTTTGGCGTGTTTAGCTAGCCAGCTTGTCCCCAAGATGCCCATTCTCCAAGTGTCCAGAGAATTGGTGAGCAGCCACACTCACTCACCATTGGGTACTGGAGATCTGAACTCTTATACCCACATTTGTGTGGCAAGTGTTTTATCCATTGGACTATCTCCCAGGCCTGATTATTTCTTAAATGTTATTAGGAATTAGTTTTTGTTTCATTTATTTCTTTCTCAGCAAATTCATTGTTGGCATATTGAAAATCTTCTGATTTTTAAATGATGATTTTGTGTCATGCCACTTTGCTGAAAATATTTATATATGAGTTTTCTGCTGATGACTTTTCAGCACATGTTTGACTTCCTTTCCTATTTGTATCCCTGGTGGGATGTAAACTGGTACAGAACTATCTAATTCTTTCTGTACACAGGTTTTCAAAAAGTAGAATCATTATATGGCCTAGCAGTAACATTCCTGGACAAATATTCAAAAGAAAAAAAGCATAAGTCCTACTACTGACATAATTGCAATCCATGTTTGTTGCTACAATATTCACTCACAGTAGCTAAGAAATAGAACCATTTCTTTCCATTATGAGATGAATAGATAAAATTACATATACACACACACACATGCATGCACAAACACACACACACATACATATATATATATACATATATATATATATATATACATATATTAGAGTTTTAATCAACTGAAAAGATAGCTGACAGCTTAAATCATGGCATTTATAAAAAAAATGGATGGAAGTAGAGATTATTGTTAGGCAAAGTAACACGGATTTGGAAAGAGGGAATTAACGAGCTTTCTCTCAAATGTGGTTTTGAGATTTTTTTTATATTTGCATCTCTAATTCGATATTTCTTTTAGCAAAGCCATACCTCCTAAGACTCCTCCAAACAGCTACCAACTGGGGACCAAGTATTCAAATGCCTGAGAATAGGGGTGACTTCTCATTCAAACCATCACTGAATAACTATTGAAGGAAGAAAGGAACCAGTAGGTAGAATTTGTGAGATCTAGGATGCTAATACAGGGGATGAACAATATAGAAGAGTAGTGGCTGGAGAGATGTCTTAGCAGTTAAAGGAACTGACTGTTCTTCCAGAAGAGCTGTTTTCAATTTCCAGACCCACATGCTAGCTAACAAACATGTGTTATTCCAATCCCAGTGGGATGTAACACCCTCTTCTGAACTTTGCAGGTACCAGGAAAGTATTTGGTACACAGACATATATGCAGACCAAATAACTGTAGGAATATATATAAGTAAATAAGTAAGGAATTGGATGAATGAAAATGGCATAATGAATCTCTTTGTATGCTTGCTTTTAAGCCCAGTGAAGTATTTCTATTGATCAGCATCTTCATATTTGTATAGATTTACTGCTTTTTCCATTATTAATTTGTTTTAATACTACTATATTTTAGAAAATAAATTATGTTTACTGTTTTGCATCTACTAACACTTAATTTACAAAATAAAATGTATATTTTAGAGGTGATTCAATAAGTTACCAAGAAGAATGTGCTTGACATGTCTATTAATAAAATACTTTGAAGGGATTTAATAAGTTCATTCAATATATGGTCTAGCCTTGCTCTGATGTTTATTAGTTTTAATTTGGATAATGTGCTGTTTTATTTGGATTGCCAAGTGGACCTATAATCATGAATAAAAGGAGCTTGTGAACATTCCTTTGAGGGATTATCTTGGTTAGGTTAGCCTCTGGTGTGTCTGTCAGGGACTGTTTTCTTTTTTTATTGGCTTAACTGAAGTAAGCAAACTCACCCTACATGTGGAAGGCACATTTTATGGCCCACATTACTGGACTGAATTAAAAAGGGAAAGAGGCCCTGAATAGCAACATTGATCTTCCTCTGCTTTCAGATTTTAAATGCAGAATTACTAGCTGCCTAAAACTCCTGCTGCTGTGACTCCCTGATGTGATGAACCTTACTCTGAAAGCGTGAGTCAATATTAATCCTTCATTTTTAATGTTGCTTTTGCTAGGTTGTTTGAGTAGAGAAATCAGACCAGCAAACAACACAGATAATGATGATAAATTATCATTACTGATATTGAAATTCTTGTTGAAAGTACTGATTATTATTATACCAGGACCTATATAACTTTTTTATTAGTGTTTATTATATGAATTTGGGAGCCTAAAGATTTGATATCTTTATGTCCATAGTAGTTATATGTTCTTGATAGATTAGTAGAAATTCCTTTTACTAAATACTAGCCATTATCTTTATATATTTTTACTAATTTTGATGTTAAGTCTATGTTACCACATATCACAATAATTATATTGCCTTATTTTCCATATATACTCACTTGCTAGATTGTTTTCTATAGTTTTGCTCTTTGAAAATAATTTGTTGTTCCTCTCAGTCATGTTTCTTTCAGACACCAGGAGAGTTCTTATTTTCAGCCCTATGAGCTAGTCTTCATTTCTGTATTTGTGAGTAAAAGTCATTTATCTTTAAAGTAATCATTAGGAAATGTTTAAAAGTTCTTGTGATTTTGTTGATTTTTTTTAGCTTTTTTAGATTATTGTTTGGTGTTCATTTCATCTTTTATTGGTATTGTGGGTAGTTTTACTGTGTTGTACTTGATTGATTTCTTCTTGGTTCTCATTTCACATAACCCGCCAATAAAACGTATTCTTATTGTGCTTTCATGAAAAAAAAAACTGTTGTCTTTTATGTGTTTGTCAGGAAATGTCCTTATTACTTGATAAATAATAAAAGTTAACTCTGCTGTATATCGTGATCATGGTTGATAACACACTCACTCTTAAAACTTTAAAAATGGCATTCTGTGCTTTTCTAACATGTTATAATGTTGCAAGGGTATCCAATGAGTGGTTTGGTGTTACTGTGATGTTTCTGCCTTTGCATATCATAATTTTGCCTTGTTACTCTAAAGCAATAAATATTCTTTTCTTGATTTTATTTTTGAAATCTTGAGTATGCTATGCAATGGAAAGTTTCTTCTCTTGTCATATATATTTGAATTTCTAATTGTCTCTTGACAGTTGTATTAAGTTGTCTGGGCCTGACCAGGAATAATGGGACCTTTCTAAAACTGACGTTGACAGGAAACCGACTGCATCGATAACATGCTTTGCTTGTAAATATTTGTTTTAGTGACCCCTAATTATATTGGAGCAATGTGCACTTTGTTTACATGCATATCTAATATGATCCTTCTTTGGACAAAGGGGTTAATTGTTATGCCCTCTTTGAAAGAAGAGGAAGATCTAAGGCTACATTCCTCAGAGAAACAAGAGATCAGGTAGGTTAGGGACAAATCCTCAACTAGGCAACAATAAAGGCCCCAAGTTAACCTGTGCAGAGGGTGAATCTATGGGAAATACCACATTAGAACCCAACTCTTCATCCCAGTCTAGAATAGTCATTCCTCCCAGGGCTTTGATTGACATCAGTCTGATCATTTGATGGTAGTCCCTAGTCCTTTGTCCTCCTCAAACTTAGCATCAGCTGCACTAGTGTAGGCATGGAGGATAGGACATTTTCTTTTCTTCATGGCCACCTTGAAACCTGGGATGAAGAGTTTGGGATCATAGTTTTTACTCTTCTGCCAGAAAACCAAACTCAGATAGGGGATATCATTTGAAATGTAAATAAAGAAAATATCTAATAAAAAATAAATTAGCCATGGAACAATTAAATTCCTTAAATGAACAATTAACCCAACTAGCAAAGACTTATAAATCTTCCCTTGATCAAAACATTTAGTTGAAATTATCTGCCTTCAGAGGCAAATTATTCTTTGTGAAATTAGTGGATGTGGGCATTGTCTTAGTCAGGGTTTCTATTCCTACACAAACATCATGACCAAGAAGCAAGTTGGGGAGGAAAGGGTTTATTTGGCTTACTTCCACATTGCTATTTATCACAAAAGAAGTCAGGACTGGAACTCAAGCAGGTAAGAAAGCAGGAGCTGACCATGATTCACTCCAGCGGAGGCCATGGAGTGATATTCCTTACTGGCTTGCTTCTCCTGGCTTGCTCAGCCTGCTGTCTTTATAGAACCCAAGACTTCCAGCCCAGGGATGGCACCACCCACAAGGGGCCCTACCCCCTTTATCATTAATTGAGAAAATGCCTCAAAGCTGGATCTCATGGAAGCACTTCCTCAACTGAAGCTCCCTTCTCTGTGATAACTTCAGCCTGTGTCAAGCTGACACACAACACCAGCCAGTACAGGCATTGATGAAGGGCTAGGAGGAAAAGGGTCAATCAGGCACTTATTCACAAAGAAATGTAAATTCATTACTCACGACCACAGTAATTAAAGCAACAATGTAACTAACCAAAAAAAAAACCATAGTGGTCTATATTCTCTTAGGTTACAAAGATATACACCTGGAAACCTATGCCATACAGAAAAGATATTAGGTAATTTGAGTTAGAAGGGTACATTTTAGGTCCTAAGGGTCAGAGGATGTAGGTCTGAAGAGCTCTTGAAAAAAAAAACATGTAAATAACAGATTACTTCCTCTGTCTATAATTCCCTTCATTTGAATATCTTGGGTTAAGTCACTTTAAGAGAAAGGAAAATTGAGAATGGAACTTGGCCAAAGTTGGAGACTTTGGGTACCCACTTCTACATATGGGGATGGGGAGTATCTTACACTACTTTAGGCAGAAGGCATATTGTCTCATGTACTCTTTAATGGAGTAGTGTGAACATTGGCCTCTCAGGTTGCAGTTCTTTATAGCTTAGGATGTCCATATTATTGGTAGGATCATCAGTACACCAGGCAACAATTATGTTATTTGTACATGGCTTGGGTAGCTATATCAAGCCAGAGTACCTTTTCATTTTTATGCTTAGCTACACAGATGTCTTAGTTAATGAAACCACACTATTTCTGGCCAGATGATTGAAGGGTAGACCTGATTTTCTGGCTAAAGTTGTACTCTTGGACTTTGAGAACTCTAACTGGATTGGATACCCTTGGTGAAATGGAAGTCTTTCAAGGGCACATCCATTCACAGTGACTGTCTGCGTTCTTCCTCTTGGATTAAAGGGGATAGAACTTAAATCTTTTTATTACATATTTTCTTATTTTTTAAGTTTCAATGTGTATATTTATTGTGTACAAGACTGCTGCATGTGAACATTTTCATACAAGTATATGCTGTATGTTGTGGATATTCTCCCCTCTCTCCCCTCCCTTCTTTCCCCACTTTCTTCCAGTTAGCTTCCTTGGTTCCCCTAGAGAGTTTCACTTCTAGTTTCATATCATACATATTTATTTTTATATATCCACATAAGAT
>NC_045030.1:17189417-17190684 GCF_008632895.1 Mastomys coucha
TGTTATCCCCTTTCCTGGTTTCCCCTTTAAAATCCCCCAATCTGATCCCCGCTCCCTTTGCTCACCAACCCACCCATTCCTGCTTCCTGGTCCTGGCATTTGCCTACACTGGGGCATAGAGCCTTCACAGGACCAAGTGCTTCTCCTCTCATTGATGACTGACAAGACCATCCTCTGCTACATATTCAGCTGGAGCCACAAGTCCCACCATGTGTACCCTTTGGTTGGTAGTTTAGCCCCTGGGAGCTCTAGAGGTACTGGCTAGTTCATACTGTTGTTCCTCCTATGGTGCTCCAAACCTGTTTAGCTCCTTAGGTCCTTTCTCTAGCTCCTCCATTGAGGACCCTGTGCTTAATCCAATGGTTGGCTGTGAGCATAAACCTCTCTATTTGTCAGGCACTGGAAGAGCCTCTCAGGAGACAGCTATAACAGGGTTTTGTCAGCAAGCACTTGTTGGCATCCACAATAGTGTCTTGGTTTGGAGACTCTATATGGGATGTATCCCCATGTGGGGCAGTCTCTGGATGGTCATTCCTTCTTTATCTACTCCACACTTTGTCTCTCTAATGCCTTCCAGGGGTATTTTGTTCCCCCTACTAAGAAGGACTGAAATATCTACACTTTTGGTCTTCCTTCTTGAGTCATGTGGTTTGTAAATTGTAACTTAGGTATTCCAAGCTTCTGGACTAATATACACTTATCAGTGAGTATACACCATGTGTGTTCTTTTGTTGATTGGATTACCTCACTCAGGATGATATTTTCTAGTTCCATCTATTTGCCTATGGATTTCATGAATTTATTGTTTTTAATAGCAGAGTAGTACTCCATTGTGTAAATGTGCCACATTTTCTGTATCCATTCCTCTGTTCAGGGACATCCAGGTTCTTGTTTTTTTTTTTAATCTGTCTCATAATTCTTTATTATTATTATTATTATTATTATTATTATTATTATTATTATTATTTGTTTCTTATTCTTGTCCCTCTCTTTTCTTTCCTCTTTATTTCATTTTGCTATTTTTAATTTATTTTATATTTAATAAGATAATTTAGCAAACAGGAATAAAAATTCCCATATATCTCCCAAGATGCCTAGCTTTATATCCTACCAGTTTTGATATTTGATATTTGATATTTGATAGTTTTTAAGATGAACTCTTTTTTTTAACATTTAAAAACATATTTTAACTAAATAGTATTGAATCACATTCTTGTTCCCCTTTTGTACCACCGCTCCTCCCATAGACCCCCCTTCAATACCTACA
>NC_045030.1:17191352-17191544 GCF_008632895.1 Mastomys coucha
TTTCAAGACCCTTATGTTGTACACAGCAAGACACTGTTACAAACAAACAAGCTGACAGTGTATATAGAATGTACAATGTTGGACCTATTTCTCCAACTACCAAATGAGATAGATCATTGGATGACAACAAATTTCCAATTCCTCATATTATTGGATTTCAATCTATTAGGATATATTGGTAATATTAATTTT
>NC_045030.1:17192554-17196303 GCF_008632895.1 Mastomys coucha
CCTGTGTTCTCCTGTATTTCTTTGAGGGTGCTATTTATGCCTTTCTTAAGGTCCTGTATCATCATCATTATAAGTGTTTTTATATCTGATTCTTGCATTTCCAGTGTTATGGTGTGTCCAGGACTTGCTATGGTGGGAGAATTGGGTTCTGATTATGGCAAGTGACCTTGATTTGTGTTGTTTATTTTCTTATGCTTGCCCCACACCATCTGGTTAACTCTAGTGCTACCTGCCCTTGCTAAATCTGACTGGAGCCTATCCTTCCTGTGATCCTGGTTGTGTCAGAAGTCCTCAGATTCAAGCTGTCTCTGTGATCCTGTGATTCTGGGATCCTGGGATCCTGGGCTTGTTAGATCTCCTGGGAGTATGGCTTTCTCTGTGTGTTGTGGGACTGGCTGCAGAGCTTGTGCTCAAGGACTGCTCAGAACACTAACCCAGACAGACTGGAAGGAACTGGAGTCACTGGGCTGGAGGAGTTCCTGTGTGCTTGGTCCTGCTGGTCCCAGTTACTCCCAGTGTTGGGACAGATGTTGGTTCCTCCTTACCTCTGATCCTGGGTGTGTCAGAGCACCTGAGAGTCGAGCTTCCTTTGGGTATTGTGGGACTGGCTGCAGAGCTTGTTCCCAAGCTCTCTGATCCTGGGGGTGTCAGCGCACCTGGGAGTGGGGCTTCCTCTGGGTGTTGTGGGACTGGCTGCAGAGCTTGTGCCCAAGGTCTTCTCTCTGATCCTGGGTGTTTCAAAGCACCTGGGAGTGGAGCTTCCTCTGGGTGTTGGAGAGATGAACTCAGCTAATATCCACTTGTGATGGCTACTCATGTTTGTCAGATTAACTACATCTGGGATGACCTACAATCCAGAAATGGAGGGCACACCTGTGATCCAGATCTTGAGGCTAGAAGACACAGGTTTCATATCCAGATCTTTACATGTAATGACACATGCTTTTCATCCAAATCTTGAGGCATGGTAGTACACACCTTTAATCTAGGCCATACCTTCTGCTGGAGTCCTGAGTAACTGTCATGAGGATAAAAAGAGTTTTTGTGAGTTAATTTCAGTGTTTGGCTTGTACAGGAGTTCAAAACTGATTTTTCTTCTCCACAGCCCAGAATTAAACTTGAAGATCAAACAGTCTGTAGTCCAACTCCCAACAATCAACTTCCCACAATGGCTGGCAGCAGCTATGAATGGAAGTCCAAGGATCCAGCAGTTGCTCAGTCCCACAAGGCAAGCAATCAAAGCAGAGTGACATCCGGGTTCTTTCCAACAAACCCACTTGAAAAACTGAAAATTTTTAGATTAGTTTGTTCAGTGGAGAAATGTTAGGCAATTCCTTGTAGCCAGGGTCATCTCCAACATCACTCAGGTGTGTTTCTTCCTCATAGTCTAGAATTGCTATATTTTTGGAGACACCATTGCAAGCAATATTCAAGTACATCTATTAGTCTGTTGGGCATTCTCTCTGTAATCTCAGAGCTACGTAGGGGTTAGCCTGAATGGTGTATTTTTCACTATGTCCTACTATCAGCATGAAGACACATAACATCAGTTTTGGGCTCTGGACCCCTGAATGAGTGTGGTATGAGGTATCCTGTGTCATAAAGTTTTTCTAGCACCCAGGTTAAAGGTCAAAGTTTTAAGTCTCTCTTATTTACAGTAGCATAAGTCTGATTAGCCCCAATGCATAAGGGGATGAATTGAAGATGCATGAAATAGTGATGCAAGGTATGAGACAATATTATTCAAAAGAGCATAGATAATGCCACCTTGGGAATAAAAGAAATGTGTTCCACTTGATTAAAGACAATGATAACACTTATCCATGTACAGGTAGGAACTCTAAAGCTACATTGCTGTACCCTGCATGCTGACTGTAGCCTTCCCTCCCTGTTTTTACCAGTTATTACCTCACCTCCTCTCGCCTTCAGATTCACCACCCCCCATTTCCCTTCAGAAATAAACAGGTCTCCCAGAGATAGCAACTGAACATGGCATAACATGATACAATAAGACTATACATATACATTCCTATCAAGAATGGATGAGGCAATATAGTAGTAGGAATATGGCCCCACAAGCAGGGTACATCCCTACTCCCACTGTTAGGAGTTCAGCAAAAACCCCAAGCTAAACCACCAAAGCCTGGATGCAGAGGGCCTAGTGAAGACCCCTATTGGGGCTCCTAAAAGCCCAACTCTTACAGTATCTCAATCTACACTCTTTTCCTCCATCCTGATCCTTCCTATTCCCATTCCCAATTAGTCCTAGTCCACCCACAAAATCTATTCTATTTCCTGTTCTAAGAGAGATTCATGTTTCCCCTATAGACCACTCCTCTTTATTTAACTTTACTGGGACTGGAGTTTTAGCATGATTATCCTTTACTTAATACCTAATAACCACTTATAAGAGAATATATATATCATACTATACTTTCTGGGCTGGGTTGCCTTGTTCTGAATTTTTTTTATAGTTCCATCCATTTGTCTTCAAATTTTATGATGCCATTTTAAAAGAAAAGCTGAATAATTCTCCACTGTATAGATATATCATATTTTCTTTATCCAGTTTTGACTGACAGACATCTAGGTTGATTCCACCTACTACCCATTATTAATAAAGCCACTATGAACATAGCTAAGCGAGTGTCCTTGTGGTAGGATGGGGCATCCTTAGAGTATATACCAAAGAGTATTATAACTGGATCTTGAAGTAGATAGATTTGCAGTTTTATGAGACACCTCCATATTGATTTCCATAATGGTTTTATGAGTTAGTACTCCAATCAGTGCTGGAGAAGTATTCCCCTGGCTCAACATCCTTACCAACATGAATTGTCATTTCTTTGATTGGTCTTAGGCAGTCTGACAGGTGTAAGATGGAATCTTAAAGTGACTTGATTTGCATTTCACTTATGAATAAAGATGTTGTACATTTCTTGAAGTGGTTCTCAGATATCTGGGATAGTTCTAATGAGAATTCTCTGTTTAGATCTGTACTCCATTTTTAATTGGATTGTTTATGATTTGTTGAGTTCTCATATCTTTGGAATATTAGCCCTCTATTGAAAGCAGACTTGAAGAAAATATTTTTCCACTCTGTAGGCTGCTGTTTCTGTTCTATTGACAATGCCCTTTGCCTTATAGCTTGTATGCTATGAAAAACATGTGTTTTAAGGCACCAATGTTGATACTGTGAGGAATGTGATCACACAGTGCTTGTGAAAAAAGATGCATGACAGTCTCTCACAGATGGACTTGCTTGTGCCATATACATATATTATGATCTGACCTCCAAATGATTGTAGCTTGTGTGAGCTGATAATGCATGGCCTGTCTTAAATGATCGTTTCATGGTTAGCAATTTAGCTTGGACAGATTGATAAGTGGCTAACTGAATAAAAACATATCCAACTATGATCTGTAATCATAATTTTAGAATTTAAATAACAGTTGGGTTTACAGTGATTCAATTCTTTCTCTATCTAGAGAAAACTCTGAGGAAAAAATGACTTGAAAAGACATTGAATGTATTTGCTGACACTTGTGGGAAGAGACTGTAACTTCTTCATTGGTCTTTCTTCAATTTCACAATTCTGTTTTGTTAGTTCTCTACTATTTATAACAAAAAAAATCTCATCATTTTCTTACATTACTATTGCATATAAGCACACAAATCTTAGTGGTCATGAGTCCAAGGATTTCATAATTTAAACTGCCAGTATTTTTTTTTTGGTTTTTTTTTTTTT
>NC_045030.1:17199012-17207127 GCF_008632895.1 Mastomys coucha
AGAATCTAGCCTGTAAGTCATGGATGTCTAAACATAAGAATCATCTCTTTTGTGAAAAAGAAGACTCTGCCCAATTGGGGTAGTCTGTGCTAAGGGCAAAGAATGGGAATGTGTGTGGTAAGAATTCTGGGTCCTATATATAAGGAAATCCTGAGCATAGAGTAAACTGTAGATAGAAATTTCTGGAGCTTCATCACTGGTACATATGAACACAAGTATTTATTTTAGTGTTCACATGAATCTAAATATCCCCTCATTCAGCCTGTCTTGTGTTGGTGATCATATTGTTGAGAGTTCATGGGTACAGTTTCCCTGTCACATCTAAAAGTACTATCTAGCAGCAGGCATCCGATTCTCTGGCTCTTATAGTGCCTCCCCTATAATGTTCCCCAGTTCTCTGGCTCTTATAGTGCCTCCCCTATAATGTTCCCCAGTTCTCTGGATCTTACAGTGCCTCCCCTACAATGTTCCCTGGGACTATTGTAGGTTTATCACTGGGTTTGGGTGTGTCATAGTCAGTTGTCAAATGAATTTTGACCAGTTGTGGATTCCAACAATAGTTTCCACCTGCTGCCAAGAGATGCTTCTTTGGTGAGGAGAGATACTCTTATCTATAGTTATAAGATTATATATTTAGACTGCAGTCTACTGGTTTAAGAAAGGGGTAGTAGAGTTCTTTTTAACTCTTAGCTGTGGATAATTGTTTGGTTTTCAGTACCAGGCATGAATCTCTATACAAGGGGTGGGTCTTAAGTCCAAATAAACAGCTGTTGGTTACCCATCAAATAAAAGTAGCACTATTTCACCATCATGGATATTTTGCCAGGGAAGTCAGTGTAAAAACTAGATTTATGGGTGGATAAGCCTACAAATTGCTTCTCTCCCTTGCCAGCCTTTATAATTCCATTGGGTAGCATAAGAACTAGACCTCAGGGATGTATCTTCCAGGTAATGACATTTATGGAATAGAATATGAATAGAATTTATTGACATTTTGACCCTGAGAAAATTCTAAAACTTTAGGTTTTCTATTAAATCGCGTGTAAAACAAAACAAAACAAAACAAAAAAACCAACCAAACCAAAACAAACAAACAAACAAAAATCCCAGAGGGAAATAGTGTTGGCTTCCTACATATTGTGTGAGGTTTTGTAAAATTTAAATAGTAAGTATAATAGAATACTGTTTCTGGTATTAATTATTTTTCATTGCTGTGATTGTACTTCCATAATACAAAGTAATCCTTTAATTGTAATTCCTAAGCCCTTTCATACATTTGCTTTTCAGTATCTGTCCCCTGTGTTCTCCCTGTACTTGTATTTAGGGCATAAAAGGGGCAAGGACAAGAATTTGTGAGTTCTGTGATTTTCAGTATATGTAGTATTCTATAAAGTTGTATTTTGCTTCTTTTCCTTTCACGATAAAAGCAATGAGAATATAAATTGTGCTATATATGTACTTGCAGCTTCCATTTACATATCTGGTGTCACAGTTGGCCAAACAATGTGAAGCTCATAAGAGATTTATTTATTTGAGAGTTACATCAACAAGACCATTAAGTAGAATTAAAAGTACGATATTTTATAATTTTAAAAAATAATAATAGATTTCTTTCTGTTCCCTTCTGTAACAGATGGCCTTAGATCATGAGCAAGGAACTGGAGCCCCCTGTCGAAAATGCAAAGAGAACTGTGAAGGGTTTGAGCTACACTTCTGGAGGAAAACATGTCGTAACTGCAAATGTGCGCAAGAAGAGCATGGCATACTCCTGAGCACTGAGGGAGGCAGGAAAGTGGGAAAGCTCTTAGACGACGCCAAGTACATCAACCTAATTGCCAAGCTGAAGTCAGATCCAATTTCCATATACAAACCCAAAGTAATGGTATCGAGAAAGCCAGTGCCTAAAAAGAAGAATGATTCCATTAACACTGTTGCCTATGAGTGGACACCCTCTGTCCAGAACCAGGCACTGTCCACACAGTACATGCAGATGCTACCTAAGGAGAAACAGCCAGTGTCAGGTTCAGAGGGGGCACAGTACCGGAAGAAGCAGCTGGCGAAACAGCTCCCTGCACAGGACCAGGACCCTTCTAAGTGCCATGAGTTGTCTCTCAAAGAGGTAAAGGAGATGAGGCAGTTTGTGAAGAAATACAAGAGTGAGGCTCTGGGAGTAGGTAAGGTGAAGCTTCTCTCTGAGATGAATGCTCAGCGTTACAAGATGCACAACCCTGCTGGAATCAGAAACACCACCGCAGTACTGGGTTCCAAGGGCAAGTCTAAGGAGTTTAAGAAGACCCAATATTCTTGTTACAATTGCAAACACCCCATGAAAGAAGGAGACCCAGCCATCTATGCTGAAAGAGCTGGCTACAGTAAACTCTGGCACCCGGCTTGTTTTACCTGCAGCGTTTGTGGTGAAATCCTGGTAGACATGATTTACTTCTGGAAAAACGGGAAGCTATACTGTGGCAGACACTACTGTGACAGTGAGAAGCCCCGCTGTGCTGGCTGTGATGAGCTAATATTCAGCGATGAGTATACCCAAGCAGAAAGGAAGAATTGGCATGTAAAACACTTCTGCTGCTTTGATTGTAACAAGGTCCTTGCAGGAAAATTATATGTGATGATCAATAACAGGCCTGTGTGCAAACTCTGCTACATGAAGAAACATGCTGTGGTGTGTCAAGGATGCCACAATGCCATCGACCCAGAAGAGCAGAGAGTAACCCACACAATATTCAGCTGGCATGCATCCACAGCATGTTTCATATGCTCCTGCTGCAGCAAGTGTCTTATCGGAAAAAAATTCATGCCTGTAGAAGGGATGGTTTTCTGTTCCATGGTGTGTAAAAATATGATGTCCTAAGAGGAGTGTACCAAGCAGTCTGGAGCCATAGCTGTTCACAGTGGCCTGCATTTCATGATACATTTCAATTTGAAAGAAATAAAAGGAAAAATAAACCTACATAGCAAACCGGAAGATTTTGTCCGATATTTTTATTTTAACCTTAAGAATTTCGTTTGTCTCAAATATAAATGACTGCTTTAAGCACGGGATTTAAAAATGAAGATATCCTCTCAGTGAATTTCTTCTGGCAGTCAGCATTGCGAGTAATGTGTGTTCCCATGCCTATGCCTTTGCATCCCCTCATTGAGGCAGAGAGGTCTCTCTCTTACTGCACCTCTCTCTATTTACATTACCTCTGTGTTTTCTTTTGTAATCTAGTGACCTCCACCAGTGTCATTGGATATTTTATACCTATATGGTTGGAGCAATATGTGCCCTTTGCTCTTAGAGACTTTTTTTTTGTCCAGAACATAAAATTAGGCCATTCATTTAGTTATTTTTTAAAACCCAACAAATATGTATAGGATATTTTATGAGAGAATTATAACTTGTGCTATGTCACTTGTCTTACATGCTTTGACTCAATATTTTCAGCATGATTTTCAGTATTACCTTATGGATACTATTTTGGGTTTTGTCTTCTCAGTACCAGCAGTCAATATTATTGTGCTTGCCTAAGCAATACCTATGGAAGTTTCTTCTGCAGGGCATGAAAAACAGCCCCACCATTTGGCACTTTTTCATTTGGAACACTATCAAACATCTCACTCCCAAGTGCTATATTGTCCATTACATGGACAGAATACTAATTGGCCATTCTGACTCTAGTTGCTTAAAAACATTGATTCAAGAATGAAATAGGCCTTGAGCTGCAGTACTAGTGTATACACCTGATAGGATCCATACTGAGCAATGATTCCTTTTTTGTGGTTACTCAACACTGTATTAAACCTCAAAGGCTTCAATTTGAGTTCCCTATGACAGATACCCTAATGGATGCACCCTCCCTACCACACAGTTCATTCCTCTTTTTTCTTTACTAGGTAGTAGATCCACAACTAATGAGATTAAAATTACTAAGACAACAAAGAAAACAGTAAATGGAACGCTTAATAATGAATGTGTCTCTGTATCATTACAATCCCAACATTGGGTCCAGGACCCAATCTTGCCAACCAAAGGATTCTGAACCGGGGCCCTGTTTCAGTCCCTCATGGCAGTCATCTATTGGGTACCCCTAGCCTACACTATGTTGCCTACTATCACACCATTTTGGGACAATTTATTTCTCATGGCAATCAAGGTTATAAAAATCCCCCAGCTTATCCTTGGCCAGGTCCCAGATGTTATAGTATTCCCAGTGGCTGAGTGCCTTCTTGGCTTGACCTAGGCCACAATAAATGTATTAGGCTTTCGATAGTTTCTGGGAGAATAGACAAACATTACCCTAAGTGCAAGGTCCTATCTACATTGCCAGTGATCCCTAACTGCCAGTAAAGGCAACTCTTATCTGAGCCCCTCACCCAAGTTGCATCACAGTTTACTGACTATTTGGTTATATTTAGAATATACTGATCTTCCTATATAATAGGGTATATAATTTAATATACTAAATACTATATATATACACACAACATAAAGCAGATGATTTGTCCTTTGACAAAATCTTGCTAATTCATGATATAAAAAAATATTGCCTCAAAATTATAAAGAATTTACTGAGGCTAGAAACAGATAATGAATTTTTAGTCAGGTATTAGTCTTAATGGAAAGATGTAAACAATTCTGCTGTAACTCAAGTCTTTTAGATATGTGGTATGAACCATTGTTTTATAAACTTACTATGAACTTATGGGATATAAAAATACTTAGACAATCATGTGATTATCTGAAGAAATTATAAAAACTAAGAACAATGACAAAGTTGCAGTGCAGCCTACTTCAGGTTCATCCATTGTGTGAGTCTGAATTTTTCTCTTTTCTTTCTCTTCTTTTCTCTTCTCTTCACTTTTCCTTTTTCTCTGGTTCACAAACAGTAAATAAACTCTGAGTCTCTTACTTGGCCAGCCAGGGATCACTGACTCAAAGAGAAAAATTCCAAGTAATTCTCTACCTGGGTCAGATCAGTGGGCCTGTACCCTCCCATACCCTACAGCTTGCCTGTGTCCCAGGAGGTATGTAGTAACCAGAGACAAAGTTGAGACACCCACTCAAATACCAGTGTCAGCTGGGACACCTACAAAGCCCAGATGAGGCAGTAACGATTCCACCTGCCCAAGCTCCATCTTCCTTCCATTCTGCTTCACCACCTGGGCCAGATCTGTGGGCCCCAAACCCTCCCATACCCCAGAGCCTGCCTGTTTCCCAGGAGGTCTGCCATATCCAGAGGCATGGATGAGATGCCTACCCAAAAACCCATGCCAGCTGGTACACCCATGAAGCCCAGCTGATATGGGGCTTACTCTGTCCCCTAGCTGTCCCCCCCACCTAAGCTCCACTTTTCTTCTGGTCTGTTTCTCTCCACCTAGGCCAGATCAGCAGGTCCAGTAACCTCTTACACCCCACAGCTTGCCTGCCTCCCAGGAGGTTTTACAGTAACCAGGAACACAGGAGGTCTGCTTTAACCAGGGACACAGGTGATCGGCTATAACCAGGGGCACAGTCATTCTGGTGTGCACCTCCACCTGCATCTGGGGCAGATCTTGTTCCTGAAACTCAAAGCCTACTTGACAACTAGGAGGTTCATCCCAACCAGGAACACAGGAGGTCTGCTTTAACCAGAGAAAAAGTAGGCTACTCCTAACCAGAGACAGCACTGTCTGCCATTCAGGAGGCTGACTCTAAGCCAAATCACAGAGCTTTACCTGCCTCTAAGCAGACAAGCTATAGTCAGAGATATCCAGGCCAGTTAACACCACAGATAACCAGATGGCAAGAGAAAGCTCAAGATCATAAGTGCCAGAAGCTAATGCAATTCTTCACCATCAGAACACAGTTCTTCCACCACCACAGCAAGCCCTGGATACCCTAACACACCTGAACAGCAATATTCTGACCAAAAAAATCCCATCTTATGAAGATGATAGATGCCTTTAAGGGAGATATCAATAACTCCCTTAAAGAAATTGAGGAAAACAAGTATAAGTCCTTAAAGAGAAAACAAATAAATTCCTTAAGAATACAAGAAACGAGGCCAGCCTGGTCTACAGAGTGAATTCCAGGACAGCAGGGCAATACAGAGAAACCCTGTCTCGGAAAACCTAAAAATAAAGAAAGAAAGAAAGAAAGAAAGAAAGAAAGAAAGAAAGAAAGAAAGAAAGAAAGAAAGAAAGAAAAAAGAAAAAAAGAAAAAAAGAAAAAAAGAAAAGTGAAAAGTTTTCCGGGCAGTGGTATTACACTCCTCTAATCCCAGCACTTTGGAGGCAGAGGGAGACAGATTTCTGAGTTTGAGGCCAGCCTGGTCTACAGAGTGAGTTCCAGGACAGCCAGGGTTACACAGAGAAACCCTGTCTGAAAAACCAAAAAAAAAAAAAAAAAAAAAAAAAAAAAAAAAAAAAAAACATACAATCAAGCACATATAGAAATTGAGCAAAACAGTCCAAGACCTGAAAATAGAAATAGAAACAATAAATAAAACAAAGATTGAAGTAACCTTAGAGATGGATAATTTAGGAAAGAGATCGGAAGTTAGAGATGCAAGCATCATCAACAGAATAGAAGAGACAAAAGAGAGAGACTCTCAGGCATAGAAGATACCATAGAAGATATTGACACATCCATCAAAGAAAAAAAAAGTGTTAAACTCTCCTAACACAAAACATCCAGGAAATTCCAGACACAATGAACTAATCAGACCTAAGAATAATAGGAATAGAAGAGGGCACGAAGATTTCCAGATCAAAGGGCCAGAAAACATCTTCAAAAACATCATAGAAGAAAACTTCTCTAACCTAAAGAAAGATATAAGTATAAATATAAAAGAAGCCTACAGAACACCAAATAGATTGGACCAACAAGGAAAATCCTCTCCTCATATAATAATCAAAACACTAAATGCACAGAACAAAGAAAGACTATCAAAAGCTCTAAGGGGAAAAAATCAAGCAACATAAGAAAGCAGACCTATCAGAATTATACCAGACTTCTCAAGAGAGACAATAAAAGGCAGAAAATGCTGTACAAATTCCATTCAAAACTTCAGAGAACACAAATGCCAACCTAGAATACTATATGCAGCAAAACTCTCAATAACCATAGATGGAGAAACCAAGATATTCCATGACAAATGTAAATTTAAACAGCATCTTTCTAATCCAGCCCTACAGAGGATACTTTGTGGGGAGCCTCAGCTGCCACACTATATATATATATATATATATATATATATATATATATATCACATGGTCTCCAGCCAGAGCAGAGAGCATTGATAATCAAGCCCTTAGTTGGAAAAACTGAGTGTCTCCAGTTTATGATGCAAGCTGGCATGATTTCTCGTAGCCTATTATACTTTGCCATGCAGCTGATGCTGATTGGGACCAGGGAAAGTATTTAACCCACAAGGGCTAGGGGCTGGATATAATAATAATTAGGAGTAAATATGTAAGGATAGAAGTAAGTTGTAAGGATAGAAGTAAGATGTAAGGATAGAAATAAAATAGAAGTAAGATGTAGGAATAGAAGTAAGATGTATGTAAGAATAGGAATAGAAGTAAGATGTAGGGAATAGGAGTAAGTAAGATGTAGCAAATAGGAGTAAGTAGGAAATAGGAGTAAGTAAGAAGAAAATAATAAGATGTAAGTAGTAAGATAGAAGTAGTAAGATGTAAGTAGTAAGAAAGAAGTAGTAAGATGTAAGTAGTAAGATGTAAAGATGTAAGTAGTAAAATAGAAGAAGTAAGATATTTTCTGGCCCATTCACATTGGGAGTCTTAATTCTCTTCTATATCTATTATCCTTAGGTTTGATCTTCTCAGTGCATCCTGGATTTCCTGGATGTTTTGGGTTAGGAGCTTTTTGCTTTTTGCATTTTCTTTGACTGTTGTGTCAAGATTTTCTATGGTGTCTTCTGCCCCTGAGATTCTCTCTTCTATGAGGAGCCTTGCATCTATGGCTCCTGATTTCTTTCCTAGGTTTTGTATCTCCAGGGTTGTCTCTCTTTCTGATTTCTTTATTGTTTCTATTTCTATTTTGAGATTTTGGATGGTTTTGCTCATTTCCTTCACCTGTTTGATTGTGTTTTCCTATAGTTCTTTAAGGGATTTTTA
>NC_045030.1:17208493-17215348 GCF_008632895.1 Mastomys coucha
GGCTAGGACTTCAAGTACAATATTGAATAGGTAGGGAGAGAGTGGGCAGCCTTGTCTAGTTCCAGATTGCCTCAAGTTTCTCTCCATTTAGTTTGATGTTGGTTACTGGTTTGCTGTATAATGCTTTTACTATGTTTAAGTATGGGCCTTGAATTCCTGATCTTTCTAAGACTTTTATCATGAAGGAATGTTGCATTTTGTCAAATGCTTTCTCAGTATGTAATGAGATGATCATATCATTCTTTTCTTTGAGTTTGTTTATATAATGAATTACGTTGATAGATTTCTGTATACTGAACCATTCCCACAAACATGGGATGAATACTACTGGATCATGATGGATAGTTCTTTTGATGTGTTCTTGGATTCAGTTTCAAGAATTTTATTATTGAGTATTTTTGCATTGATATTCATAAGGGAGATTGGTCTGAATTTCCTTTCCTTCTTAGGTCTTTTTGTGGTTTTGTTATAAGAGTAATTGTGGGTTCATAGAATGAATTGGGTAGAATACATTGTTTCTATTTTGTGGAATAATTTGAGGAGTATTGGTATTAGGTCTTCTTTGACGATCTGATAAAACTCTGCACTAAACCCATCTGGTCCTGGACTTTTTTTGGTTGGGAGACTATTAATGACTGTTTCTATTACATTAGCAGATATGTGACTGTTTAGATCGTTTATCTGAATTTGATTTTACCTTGGTACCTGGTATCTATCTAGAAAATTGTCCATTTTATCCAGTTTTTTCAGTTTTGTTGGGTATAGTCTCTTGCAATAGGATCGCATGAATTTTCAGATTTCCTCAGTGTCTGTTGTTATGTCTCCCTTTTCATATCTAATCTTGTTAATTAGGATACTGTCTCTGTGCCCTCTAGTTAGTCTTACTAATGTTTATCTATTTTGTTGATTTTCTCAAAGAACCAGTTCCTGTTTTGGTTGATTCTTTGTATAGTTCTTTTTATTTCCATTTGGTTGATTTTAGCCCTGCGTTTGATTTCCTGCCTTCAACTCCTCTTGGATTAATTTGCTTCTTTTTGTTCTAGAGCTTTCAGATGTGCTGTCAAATTGCTGGTGTATGCTCTCTCCAGTTTCTTTTTGGAGACACTTAAAGCTATGAGTTTTCCTCTTAGGACTGCGTTCATTGTGTCCTATAAGTTTGGGTATGTTGTGGCTTTATTTTTATTAAACTCTAGCAATTCTTTAATTTCTTTCTTTATTTCTTAAACAAGTTATCATTGAGTAGAGTGTGGTTAAGTTTCCATGTGTATGTGGGCTTTCTATTGTTTATGGTGTTATTGAGGAGCATCCTATCGGATCACAAAGGCTGTTCCTCATCTCATCTTTATGGAAAAAAAATTACATATTCTAAAATTTCTGTGGGGTCATAAAAGATTCCTGATAGCCAAAGCAGTCCTGAACAAAAAGAGCAATGCTGAAGAATTGCTATTCTATTTTAAGATATATTACAGAGTTATAGCAATTAAAAATATGATGTTCACACAAAAACAAATATGTAGTCTAAGAAAACAAACTTGAAGACCCAAACACAAATGCATATAACTTCATCTAATAATTATTTAACAAAGATGCTGAAATATAAGCTTGAAAAAAAACATCCTCAACTAATTTTACTGGCGAAACTGCATGTCTATATGCAGAAGGATCTAATTAGTCCCACATCTCTATCACTTTATATAAAAGTTAATACCAAATGTCAAAAACTTAAATATAAATCATAAAACACTAAAAATGCTAGATGAAAATATAGGTAGTGTTCTATATGATAAACATGATAGAAGGGAATTTCTCAATTGGATTACATTTGCTAAAGAATTGCAACCAGTAATTATTAAGTGGAATTAATAATTCTAAAAGACTGAAAATGTAATCAACCAGATAAAGAAGTGGTCCAAAGAATGGCAGAGAATCTTTACAACTGTATATCTGACAGATGAGTGAGATACAGAATACAAACAACAACCCCAGAGATGATGCCCCCATACCCAAATGAACAAACAAGCAAAAACAACAAACACAATTTTTAAAATGATATATTCAAAAACTGGACCTGAGATCAGAACAGAGTTCTCAAAAGTAGAATAGGAAACATGTCTAAAATGTTCACTGTTCCTACTAATTACACATAAATCAATGTTGAGATTTTTATTTTATTCCAGGTATCATGGAAAAGATAAACAAAACAAAAAATCAAATATTGGAAGGATAGTGGGGGAAAGGGAACTCTCATTCACAGTTGGTGGTGATTTCAAATGATGCAGCCATTATGCAAATTGGTGTGAAGAATTCTCCAAAACGTAATAATAAATCTGTTACAGAGATGTACCATTCTTTGACATATACCCCACAAGCTCAAAATTCTTGCTTAGCCAAACCATGTTCATTGCTGTTCTACTCACAATTGCTAATGATTAAAACAACCTAGATATCCTTCAGCTAACACATCAAAATGTACATATATATACTATAGAATAGTATTTGGCTGTAAAGTATAAGAAATAACAATTTCAGGAAAATTTATGAAATTTAAAAATACCATATTGATTGAGTTGATTCAGACCCAGAAAGAAAAATTATCACATGGTCTCTCTCATTGGAGTCTCCTAGCTACAAATCTTTAGATATGGGTACATATCCTGGAATAAATTCAGAAACCAGAGAGGGAAAAAGGGACCAATTCTGGGTTAGGTGGATCCTATTGGGGAAATTGTTAAAAAAAAGAGGTGCTCTAATTAGAGTGAGAAGGTGGATAAATAGAGTAGGAGGAACTGGGAGGGTAAGGATGCTTGAAAAATCATGAATAATCATCCTAGTAAATATTTACATAATGTAATCTATAAAACATGCAGGTATGTTTGTAAATATACATACATAGTATAAATAAAAATTTCTCATTTGGACTGAAGATGTTTCTTCCATGATCCAAAACTACCAAACAATTTCCCAACAAAAAACATGAGACCCCCTTTTCCAAGTTGTTGGCAAGAGTTCCCAAGAGATACCCAAAACACACAGGCTGTTCCTGTTGCCTTTGACTGGCCCTAGAGCTGGAAGGTAAGACCATCCTTTTAAAGTTATCACACACTTCAGACACAGGGCTCAGAGTCCCCTGTTCTACAACTGACCTGAATGCTTGCTCCCTGAAGGTGAGCTTTCATGACACTAGAAGGCACCACCCATGAATCCAAAGGAGGGAAACAACCAGCAGCCTTTTCCAGCTATGAGGCATATTACCTATAAAAATAACCAGCATGGAATAGTAACCCAAAAGTTGAAATAGTGACCCATATACTTTGGGGAAAACTAATAGCTTTCTAATTGGACTTTAGACTCACTGAAATTATGCCTGATACTGGAAACCAAGCCAAATACCAAATGCTCTTGGGATATTGGAGGAGAACCTACAACCACTGTTTTATTATACCAGCATAATATTTAACTACTCTCAAGACATTTTTACATATACTTACAGTAAGTGTAGTATTCAACCCTTATCAAAGAGAGTTCTCTTCAAAATGGAGGGAGACCATGACAGAAAATCCTCAACCAATCAAAATGCAGAGTTTTGAAGCTCAGTCCCAATGGATACTTTTATTATAATAATTCATTCACCTAATGCTCTGGGAACATTGTGTAAGAAGGGACAGAATGACTGTATGAGCAAATAGATTCAGGAAATTGCTGTGAGACTCTGTCTCCTGGTACTGTCTGAAGCTACACCCATAAAGTCTCATGTGCATGTCTGCTTTTATATGAGCTGTACAAGTATGACACCAATAGAAATGCTAAAGTAGAGAGGGGTAAGAAAGCTGAAGAGACCTCAATCCTATACAAAGTGCTACAGGGAACTAAGGAATTTAAGAATGAGAGAAATAATCTTCCTTAGGGAAAACCATAACAATTAGTTATCTAATACCAAATACTTAGCCCTAAAATCATACATGCATCTAGAAATGTAAAGACTGACCTGATTCTATTTAGAATATATAATATACATGCATATGTATATGTAATCAACAATTAATGAAAAATTTGAGCATGACCTTGAAAGAAAACAAGGGCGGTATATTGGAGGATTTGATTTTGTTGTTGTTGTTGTTTTTGTTTTCTTTTTTCTTTCTTTTTCAAGATAGTGTTTCTCTGTGTAGCCCTGGCTGTCCTGGAACTTACTCTGTAGACCAGGCTGACCTAGAACTCAGAAATCCACCTGCCTCTGCTTCCCAAGTGTTGGGATTAAAGGCATGCGCTACCACCACCCAGCAACATAAAAGGATTTGGAAAGGGGAATAAGAAGGCAGAATTGATGTAATTGTATTATAATCTAAATAATAAAAGATAACTTCTATAATCTTATAAATAACTTGGGTATTTTAAATCTAATCCATTTTAATTGCGATCTGACACATCTTACTTAAGCATATTTTAATCTGAATGTAATGATTAGATATTTTTATGGAAAGTTTAATGTGTCTCCATATAGTGGTGATTAAAGTAAAAATAAGGTATATGTTATCAACTTCTTATCCACAAATACGGGAATCCTAAGCTCCAAGTCAAAAACATATTTTGCCTTGATAACAATTTGAAATACTTCACACTTATTTGCATTCATATATTGGCAATGAAATAATGTTATTATATCATGTTATAATATCACCTTTTTGATGAATATCATTAATCAGAGCATGAGAATAATCCCTAATAGTAAAACAGTTTAATGTACCCTTTTACAGAAGTATATTAAAATCAGTGTATTCATCTATTTTTAGTTCATTCTGAAGAAATTCATGTCACAATATTTCCAGTTATAGATTAATTGTTAATTTTAATAAAGAGTAACTGATTATAACCATTTTCTGAGACAAATGTGTTACGAGAAAAGGAAAATGAGTAAAAGCCTTGAAGATAATGTCCTAGATAATTTCTTCAGAGATGTCTAATAATGAAAAGAAATAAATTAATCTAAAATGCTTCTTGATACATTCAAAGCAATGGTGGAAATAAGTGACATATATGTCTTTTTCTTATTATGATCTATTTCAGTACTTCCCTTGTGGTCTTGGGATTTAAGGCAAAAATTTACATGAATGGTAGAGGTACAAATGGAAAAATGGAGACCCAAATGTAATGTGAGTATTTGCACACACGTGTGTCTGCATGTGCATGTGTATGCTAAGTGAGTGCATTTATGTTAAATGATAACAGTGGATGCATGGCCTCTTCTAACACTATATTCTTTTCTTTTCTTTTTTTTTTTTTTTTTTTTTGAGTCAAGGTCTATCCATGAGCGTGAATTTTGTATTCTCTCAGCTATGCTAAAACTCAGAGAACCCTGTATTCTTTCTCTCTCAGCCCCCCACCCTTCCCCCAAAAAACAAGAAACAAATAAAATGAAAACAAAAACAAAAAAACCTGGAGTTACAGATCCATATGAATCCCCAGGTTTTTATATATGAACTTGGATCTGAACCTTCTTACCTCATGATTGAGCACTAAGTGCTCTTAAGGACTAAGAAATCTATTCAATCCCAGATTTACTTTAACTTAAAATTATATTATGCCTCTAAATAACAAGTTGTAAATGAATCATTTTTAGTTCACTTAAGGAAGAATATTCAGTTTTCCTAAGTCCTAGTTTAGATGTAATTGTTTGGCAGGAATATGCATGTCAAGTAAGTTGAATGAGTAAAGACAAGTTAACATTAGGATCAAACTTCAGAGACTGGTTTGCATCTTTTTGTTCATGAACTATTTTTATATCCTGTGTATACCAAGCATTATTCTTTTACTTGATTTTTCTTAGTTGTAACTACTTTTATGAACTTTTAACTGGAGGAGTGTTGATTAAATCCACAGCATTTTAACCTGCCAGACTCTGATATTCAATATACACAATGAATTTCAATGTAACCTTTAAAAATATCCCCCAAAAGAGAAATTGAATAGTGTTTTCTATGTAGAGAATGAAGTCATCGATGTACTCTCCCTCAAAGTAAATTTAGAAATACAATCATGCATATCAGATAAAGTTCATGATTTAGTTTAACAAAGATAATAAGATCCTAAAGTAATAATCAGTAATAAACTCTTTTATCATATACTCAAGATATTACCAGTTGCCTTAGTGTCTTTATGGCTGTTTTTAGTTTCAATAGTGCAAGTTATGCACTATAGAGAACTCCAGAATTTTTCTCAAACTAAGGTAATTGGTTATTTTATACTATGATCAAAATGATGAAGAAATATGGGTCAAACAACAGTGCCCTGGATTCATAATTGATGAACAACACAAGCAACAGTTGTTGATGTAGAATAATTCCTTTTTCATATGATTTTGTAAACATTTGATTGGTGTTTATGTGAAAGTGTGTTTTTACTTGATCAAATACCTTCTCTTCTTGATCAAATACTTACTCCTGATGGAAGTGCCTTCTCTTGCCCTCCTCCATATTATGATGCAGCATGAAGGCTTTCTTTGAATGCTGAGCAGATATCTATGCCTTGTGCTATATCTTTCAAATGTTCTGAACTGTGAAAAAAAATCTTTGGTCTATTTAATTTATATAGCCTTAAGAGTCTGTTAGCAAATCAAAAAAATACTAAGACAGCATGTTCCATTAGCATGCACTTTGACAATTTCTTAAATACATGTACTGTATACATACAGATGAGAGGTGCATACAGTATGTGTGCTGATGAGAGGACAGGAAAATTAAAATAACAGAAAAAATTACAAAAATAATCATCAGATTTGTATAATATTTGCTGCCATTTCTGTTACTGATATCTTATGTTAAAATTTCAAAATAAAAGTTTAAAATAGAAAAATAATGACTT
>NC_045030.1:17215650-17221066 GCF_008632895.1 Mastomys coucha
TATATATATATATATATATATATATATATAATGGTGTATCTCATTGATTGATATAAGTATCTAGACTCAAATTTGTGTAAACCACCATGGTATCTGGAACCTTTAAAAAGAAAGTCAAGAAAACACAATTAAACACACTCGCAACTTTTCGTGGTAAAAAAAGAAAATCTGTTTCTGTGAAAAAGACACTACATTTAGAAAATCAGTCTGTTTTCCTACTCAGTGTTATGACAGCCTCATTAATTGAAAAAGGAGGTAGACTGTGAAATAAGCTTGTATATAATTTGAAAACAATATGCCAACTAAATAAAACATATGGTAAAATAGAAATTATAAACTGGCAACTTTCAGGGCAAAAGCAGACCACATATACACATGATTGGCTCCATACTTGATTTTAGATACTGATTAAAGGAACACAGGAATGTCCATGTTTGGTTGTAGAAGATTTTTCTATCTTGAACAAAAAGATGCATGTACATACACACATACACATATACATATACATGTATGTGCATGCATGTGATTAAATTACATTGGATTAAATAGAAATACACAATATGAATGAATGCTTGCAAAGTTTGTATTCTATAAAGGAGCTTTTAAATGTTACCAGTAGCAATAAGCTGGCTTTAAGATATTATGATTTTTCAAAATGTTCAGGGAAATTCCTATATGCCATTTCATAACTTTCTATGTAAGTACATTTATTTAAGTATACATGAAGTTAAAGTTCCTGTTCCAGGAAAACAGTAATTGAAGTAGAATTTATTAATTATCTCTAGCTTCCTGACCATTTAATATTGTTATATGAGCATCAAAAGATCCTATCAAAGCTGTGCAATGAGAATCAAACAATCTATTGTTCTTTAGTGTATTAAATAATTCTCTTGTTGATGTAACAGAATATTTAATTTTTTAATTCAAAATGCAAAAATACAAAATTTAGTACAAAAATATTTAAAGGAAACATTTATTTTGTCTCACAGATTAATGAGGGTTGCAGTTCATAATGGCAGGGAAGTCATGGCAGAAGAAGGGCAAGACATTTAGTCACATTGGATCTGTGAATAAAGAAGAAAAGATAAATACATGTTGGTGTTCAGTTACCTCATTTTGGTCAGCACAGGACTCTAGCCTATAGAATATTAACATAGATATGCCCACGGATTTATTTACATGTTAATTTAAAATCATACTAATTTAACAATGAAGTTTAACCTTTACAAGGGGTCTTTTGAGCTACTACTAGGTGCTTCAGAATTGAATAATCCAGCAGAAAAATAAATTAAACATACATAAATCAACTTTTAAACTTAAACATCACTGGATTGGAAAACAGTTGTTCATATGTTTATTTGCTTAATCTTTTTTCCCCGCTAAAGACTAGGTAATAGCCATCTCAAACTCAAAAGTAAATATTTAAGGATCATATGGAGATATAAATATGAAAAAAAACAATAAACTTCAACCAGCCAACTGATCATTTTTTCACTGATATACTGAATTTGTATATTCCTTCTACAGGAATATACAAAGGAATTTATTTAGTGCTCTGTTGTATTTCTGCTACTGTCTCATTAAGAGCACATAGCAGTGAGGTCTATGAGGAATTTTGTTATTTTTAATCTAATAATTTTAATCCCTTACCTTTCAAATAAATTACACAGAATCAAGAAGAGTTCTTTCAATTTTGAAAAAAGGAATTGTATCTTTTTTGTATAAATTTTTGGATGCATGGGTATAATTGTGTGTCCCAGATAGCATCAGGAGGTGAGGATATAAACTATGGAAGTTATTCTCTTTTTCCAACATGTGAGTTCTTCGGGATCAATTCAAAATCTCAAACTTGGCAGCAGGCATCTCTACCCAGTGAGCCACAATGTTGCTTGCAGGAAAAGATTATAATATAGAATATTGTGTTCTACATCAAAGGATGTTTAAATGTAAGCACAAAGGGAGAGTTTTCAGACCTCAAAATTTATATTTGTCAATTAGATCCAGAAAGTAATTCTCCTGATACTTACCAATTCAATGTACCAGGAAGAAACAAATCTGACACATTATATTTGAAAGTAAATTAATGTATTCAAAATATGTATTTATAAATTATGTTATAGTAGGCCTTATTTGAGAGCAATGACAAAAATTCTAACAACAAAACAGACAATAACCCCTCTTCTTATGCTTCTTTTATTTTCATGCATGTGTGCCTAAAAGGATGATAAACAGCTAACAAGCAAATAGATAAATTATAGGGCACATTAAGCCATGATAATTTTTTCTAAAAGGTTTTGAATTTTCAAGGGATATCAGATATATGTAATGCATGTTTTTCAAATCTAAATTTTATTACAGTTAAGTGATTGGATCAATCATAGAAGAGACTTTGTATGTTGGACTTTTAACATTGTTTAGACTGGTATAGACCATGGGGACTTAGTAAATGTACTTTTTATTATGCTATGGCTAGGTATTGTCCCCATAGACTCCTATGTTTGAATAAGGCTATGGGGATCAAGGAGTGGAATGTGATGGTTTGAATATGCTTGGCCCAGAGAGTAAGTAGTACTACTAGGAGGTATGGCCTTGTTGGAGTTGGTGTGGTCTTGTTGGAGTAGCTGTGTCTCTGTGAGCAGGAGCTTAAGACATTTGTCTTAGCTTCATGGGAGCCAATCTTCTCCTAGCTGCCTTCTGATGAAGAAGCTGAACTCTCAGCATTTCCTGTACTATGCCTGCCTGGATACTGCCATCCTTCTACCTTTGATGATATTAGACTGAACTTCTGAACCTGTAACCCAGCCCCAATTAAATGTTGTCCTTATAAGAGTTGCTTTTGTTATAGTGTGTGGGGAGCCGTGAATCTTGAGAGGCATTCGCCATGTCAAGATGGCGCCTACTTCCGCTGTTAACTCCTAGTGGACAACTGTTTGCGCATGTGCGTAGAGAACTGTTGGCGCATGTGCGTAGAGTGAAAAGGACGCCATGTCACGGCCCATCCCGGGGCGTTACGTAGGGTAATGAGCGAACAGCCAATCATGAGCAGACACACCACGCTGTGGGCAGATACGCGCACTGTGGTGTATATAAGCAGTGCGGATTTTGGGCTCGACCCCTTTTTCACTATGGATGGAGACAAATAAACAGTTGCTGCAGAAGGAACCTAGTGTCCGCGTGTCTTCTTCCCGGCGAGAAGACTGCGCGGGCTACAATAGTGTATGTTCAGAGCTGTAAAATCCTAACTAAGACAGCAATCTGAGAGATATTCAAACTGTATTTGATTGAAGGCAGAGCTTACAGTTAGGATATACACTTTTGAAGGAGGGCAAGACAAAAAATATTTTGCTGGGTTTCTGTAATTCTGTGTCTCATCATCAGAGAAGGGCATGGTAGCTTTTGGTTTGTGCAAAGTATCTTGTCCCAAACAGTTCTCTGTTGTTGAACACATTTTGAGCTACCTCCAGCAACTGTTTATTACTAATATCCAAAGCTGACAAAGAGGCAAAGGAAATCTCTTTAGCAGCCGTTTTTAATCCTTTAAATAAAAGGACCTAACAAAACTGCTTAAAGTCTCCTTGGTCAGTGTTGGACAGAAGGGGAAATACTGTTCAGGCTGTGTTGTCTGGAAGTGATTCCCCTACCAATCCTAGGGATAGTTGTTCTATTTTTTTTCAGATATTGGTGGGTTTTGAGTTTTCCAATTGTATGGATCATTGGTTGAAGAGGACACATATGTCATGAAAGAGAGAGAAGAGGAACTTTCTCTTTTCCTTCAGGATGAGCCCAGGGAAATCTCCTCCCCTTCCCTGCTTAGACCAGGGTTGCTTAAATAAGGTGCAGAGAGAAGGGAATGTTCACCTGGGGGAATTATTTTCCCCTTCTTTTGTGCATTCTGGTTAGATGACAGTAGTCTCTGAACGAGATGCCCAGCCCCTCCCTATTTCTATATAGAGACCAACCCTGACTGTGAGCAGGAGTCAAGCAACAGAACAAGCAAGTGATTCCCACTCCTACAGTCAGAGGAGTGGGAGGTTTGGAGGTTTTCCTATATAGCTTCCTGTACAACTGGCACATATAGAATATACAAGACATGCATATGCACATACAAACACACACATGCATGCATAAAATACATAGAGACACACAAACATGTACACAAGAGCAAACACAGAAACCCCATCTCCATGCCAATCAGGACCATAGTGGAGGAGTCTCAGAAACAAAACTTATAGACTTGGACACCAGGTCTTGAGTGCTGCCAAGGGAGTACCCAACCAGAATATTCTTATATGGGCCTAACCAGAAGTTTAGGAGGGGTCTACTTGACTCTTCCCACTAGGGTAAACAGTAGAGCTTCAAAGCCTTCCATGTGTGTACATACATTTGGAATTCAGATCACAAGAATGCTGTTGAACCAAGGAGCATCCTGAAATAAGATCCTTCTAGTTTCTGTCTGTGCCTGAAGCTGATCCTGTGCCCCAGTGCTTCATACCCAAATATCATCAGAAGAGAGATGGTCTCCCATGAGTGGCAACAAACCCGTGTGCACAGGTAAGACCACTACTTCTGCTCAGAGCGACCCACCTGGAGACCTCAGGACACAGGAACCAAGAAGTAGCCTGGCACAGGATCTGTTTTCCCTCTGTACCCTGGACCTGAACCTTGTGTCACAGCTCTCCATATACAAATTCTTCCCAGAGAGAACTGGTCTCCTAGGAGTACTGATGCACAAGCTAGCAGGAGGGACAGCCACAGTCAGAGACAGCAAGACCAACTAACACCAGAGATAATCAGATGGCAAGAGGCAAGGGCAAGAACATAAGCAACAGAAACCAAGGTTACTTGGCCTCATCAGAAACCAATTCTCCCATTACATTGAGCTCCAGATACTCCAACAAACCAGAAAACCCTGACTCTGATTTAAAATCACAACTCCTGATGATGATAGGGAACTTTAAAGAGGACATAAATAACTCCCTTAAAGAAATACAGGAGAACATAGGTAAACAGCTAGAAGACTTTTAAGGGAAAACACAAAATTCCTTTAAAGAATTATTGGAAAACACAACTAAACAGGTGAAGAAATTAAACAAAATCATCCAGGATCTAAAACTGTAAATAGAAATAATAAAGAAACCACAAAGAGAGACAACCCCTGGAGATAGAAAACATAGGAAAGAGATCAGGAGTCATAGATGCAAGCATCACCAACAGAATACAAGAGATAGAAGAGAGAATCTCAGGGGCAGAAGATACCATAGAAAACATTGACACAGCAGTCAAAGAAAATGCAAGAAGCAAAAAGCTCCTAACCTGAAACATCCAGGAAAACTAGGATATAATGTGAAGACCAAACCTAAGGATAATAGGTATAGAAAAGAGTGAAGATTCCTAACTTAAAGGGAATATATATATA
>NC_045030.1:17224460-17253490 GCF_008632895.1 Mastomys coucha
TTAGTCTCAGGGTTCTCAATTAGCTGGGGCAGGATGTTTATCTCAGGGCTCTCATGGTTCCCAACAGCACAGTGCCTTTACAATGCTCTTCCTAAAGTACCAGGTGATATTATTTTTTGGTGAGGTATTTAATAATCCATTAAATGATTTATCATTTCATCTCACTAGTGTTTTTTACAGCCACTACCTCATTAGGCTTGGAGACCTCTACCTTCACCCTTGGCTCTTTGGCCTTGAAGGGTGTACGTTTCAGCCTCTCTGGCTCCTTTGTTGCATTCTGCCTGTTCTTCCTCATTCCCAATTGGGTCAGAGTTGACTTTGAGGCATCCCAAGGAAAACCAGTGCCAACTGAATAAGTTTAGGGCTTCTCCTCTCAGCCTTTCAGTGTACTCTGTGCTTCTATCTGTTCTTACTCATTTCCTTTTGGATCAGAGGTAACTCTGAGGCATCAATTTTGACTTTAAGGCTAGAGGTTCTCAGACTAGTAGCATATGAAAATTTGTATTGCCTGGTACAAAGCCCATAATTTAAAGTATAGCTATTATATGATATTAAGCAGCTACTAAACTAAACAGCTATTCTGAATTCTACCACCTTGTGTATGGCCTGCAACTTAAGCCATTGCTTTTAGAGTATGCTAAGCAGTTGTTAAAATCTAGCTGGAGTCTGTCTGCTGAGATTTCTGCCATCTTGGCTGATTCATGCCACATGTGTACCTTTAACGCCACATGTGTCCTGAGTTAACAGCTTTAAACTAGCTTTCAGTTACCAATGTTACAATGTTTTACTATACCCAATACAGAACATATTTATACCTTTAAGACTAGTTAGAAGCCAAATGAAATGGCTACACAAATCTTATAAATTTAGATCAAAGAATTTAGAACTTAAGTTTCTGACCCCTTAAAAAAAAAAAACAGTTTTTCAACAGAGCAACTTATATTAGCCTTTGTTTTGTCTTTTAGTTTTGATCTCTCTATCTCTCATGCCATTTGCATAACTCAGAAATCTGCCTGTCTCTGCTTCCCAAGTACTGGGATTAATGGTATGCCTCTACCACCTGGGCAGTTTTTTGTCTAGCTATTTTCACCTGCTTCTAGAATGAGCAGAGTTCCATCTTTATGGAACTTTAATTTACACTCATTTTTCTAATGTTTTCCTTTACCACAACCTGGGCAAGGACCTGGAGGAGTGTTCTTATTTCCTGATTCCTGAGGGACTTTTACAGTCTTTCCTCAGATGTCCTGGCTCCCTGCAGCCGAAACATGTGACTTCACTCCTCTGAAGACTTTTTTCCCTTTCCATAGGTAGTTTTACGTCCACATATGAAACATTGTCTATTTTCCTGCCTTTGCACCAGGATCACTTGACCTGTAGTTCCCTGCAATGCAGCGTTATTTAACACTCTTACTTCTTGAAACCATGTACAATAAGTTGCTATCTCATCTGAGAGATCTTTTAATGCATCCTTTTCAACCTTGATTCCTTTTGTTAGAAGCAACTGTGTTATGCTTAAACATCACTGCTTTCCAACACATTCGAACACATACTCACCATCAATTTCCTTGGTGAATCAAGTGCCAGGTCAGTGCCAACTCAGCCTAGACACCTACACTTCTTGTACACACAACAATAATTCTACAATATTAAAATAAGGCTAGCACTAGCATTGAAAATATCTACCATGCAGTGTGGTGTATGTCCTTTTACCTTTACCTTCTGAATTCTTTTAGGCAGAGCTCTGCTTCTTGAGGGTATGTCCTTCATCTATCCTCCATATCTGAGTCCACATGTTCAGGCGCCATTATGAAACTGTCCTGCAGTTTCATGAACTGGGTTCCCTCAATTCAAAGGGAGAAAAGGACCTGAAATACAGAGTTTGACAACAAAAGGACATGAAGTCAAGTTAAACACCAATCAAGACTTTGTACTTTACTTTTGGAGTTCAGCATTTATATGTACATGAGAAACAGAAATTGGTTCTCTAGGTTACAATGATATTTGCATAACATAAAAATTGCTCAAGGAGTCAGGAAAGAGTCAGGTGAGAGTCAAGGGTGAAGGTCACCAGCAGCTAGGATGTCTGAAGATGTCCTCAGGCAGTAGGCATTGTCACAGGCATAGTTGTATCTCAGCGTGAACTTCTCTGGCAACTTCTTTCAGGGATAAGCTGATAGTCTGCAGAAGGTCTTTTGTCTTAATTCCCCAGGTGACTGCCTTGAGTGAAAACCACCAAAGTCCTGAGGCTGAACTGGGTGTGTGAGGCAACAAATAGTCAAAACACCAAATGCACAAAACAAAGAAACAATATTAAAAGCAGTAAGGGTTAAGTAACATATAAAGTCAGACCTATCAGAATTATACCAGACTTCTCACCAGAGACTATGAAAGCTAGAAGATCCTGGGCAGATGTTATACAGACCCTATGAAAACACAAATACCAGCCAACAAAACACTTAATCACCATAAATGGTTAGACCAAGATATTCCATGACAAAAACAAATTTATACAAAATCTTTCCACAAATCCAGCCCTATAAAGGATAATAAATAGAAAACACCAACACAAATAGGGAAACCATATCCTAGAAAAGCAAGATAGTAATCTTTTCAACAAATCCAAAGGAAGATAGCCACACAAACATCAAAAATAATAGAAAGCAACTATCATTATTCCTTAAAGTCTCTTAATATCAATTAACTCAATTCCCCAATAAAAAGACTTAGAAAAAAAAGACTGGATATGTAAACAGGACCCAGCATTTTGCTACATACAGGAAATGCACCTCAGTGGCACAGATAGACACTACCTCAGAGTAAAGGGCTAGAAAACAATTTTACAAACTAATGGTTCCAAGAAACAAGTTAGAGTAGACATTATAATATTGAATAAAATCAACTTTAAACCTAAAGTTATCAAAAAAGATAAGGAGGGACACTTCATACTCACCAAAGTTAAAATCTACCAAGATGAACTCTCAATTCTGAACATCTGTGCTTCAAATGCAAAGGGCACCCACATTCATAAAAGAAACTTTGCTAAAGCTCAAAGCACACATTGCACCTCACACAATAATTGTATGAGACTTCAACACCCCACTCTCAGCAATGTACAGATCATAGAAACAGAAACTAAACAGAGACAAGTGAAACTAACAGGAGTTATGGATCAAATGGATTTAGCAAATATCTATAGAATATTTTATCCTAAAACAAAAGAATGTACCTCCTTCTCAGTACCTCATGGCATGTTCTCCAAAATTGACCACATAATTGGTCATAAAACAGGCCTCAGCAGATACAAGAAGTTTGAAATAATCCCATGAATCATATCAGGTCACCACAGACCAAGGCTGGTGGTCTTCAATAGCAATAAAAACAACTGAAAGCCCACATGCACATGGAACCTGAACAATGCCCTACTCAATGATAACTTGGTCAGGGAAGAAGTAAAGAAAGAAATTAAAGACATTATAATTTAATGAAAATGAAGGCACAAGATAAACTTTTGAGATACAGTGCAATCAGTGCTAAGAGGAAAATTTATAGCTCTGGTGGTTCAGTAAAGAAATTGGAGAGAGCTTACACTAGAAGCTTAACAGCACTGAAAGCTGTTAAGGTCTAGAACAAAAAGAAACAAATTCACCCAAGATTAATAGATGGCAAGAAGTAATCAAACTCTGGGCTGAAATCATCCAAGTAGAAACAAAAAGAACTGTACAAAGAATCAACAAAATTAGGAGCTGGTTCTTTGGGAAAATCAACAACAAGATAGATGAACCTTTAACCAGACTAACCAGAGGGCACAGGGACAGTACTGAAATTAACAAAATCAGAAATGAATTGGAAGATATAACAACAGAAGCCGAGGAGATTCAAAAAATCATCAGATCCTACTACAAAAGCCTATATTCTGGAAAATCTGGATAAAATGGACAATTTTCTAGAATGATACCAAATACCTAAGTTAAATCAGGATCAGATAAACAATCTAAACTGTCCCATAACCCGTAAAGAAATACAAACAGTCATTAAAAGTCTCCCAACCAAAAAAGAAAAAAAAACCCAGATGATTTCAGTGCAGATTTTTTTCAGACCTTTAAAAAAGACCTAATACCAATACTCTTCAAACTATTTCACAAAATAGAAACAGAAGGAAGACTACCCAGTTCATTCTATGAAGACATAGTTGTGCTGCATATTCCTCCTTTGAGATGGAATGGTTTCTGTCCAATCAGGAACCTGTCACAATTTCCTTTCATAGAGGACTTTATAAGATATTTTTATCTGCTTTTATCATGTTTAATGTTCCAAATAGATTTTAAAAACTGATTGAGTGGATATTACTTTTAGCTTCAGAAGATGTCATGTATATTTAAGATGTCATGTGCATTTAACTATTATAAATTATTTTGATGACTTAAAAATGTCAATATTGATTTGTATATTTTAAAATAAACTTTATTATTTTAATAAAAAATAATGCAGGAAAAAAAGAATGCTGTCACTTTAAAGATACTTGTTGTCAAAAAATCTTCCCAGGAGCACCCTGTGCTGGTAGGGCAGAAGGTTAAGGGTAGCTGAGAGCTCAGGGAGTAAGGGAAGATGAGAAGATGTCATAAGGGAGAGACAAGCAAACTTAGCTGGGCCCCTGGGAAAGTAGACAGTTTTGATGTAGCAGAATGTGGCTTTGGGGTAGACATAGGGCAAAGCACAGGCAACTCTACTCAATTTTTCAAGCCTAAGCTAGAAGTATGATAGTAGATTAAAACATCTGCCAACTCAGTCCTGAGTCTTCAGGCACCCAATCATTTGTGTCGTGATTGCTGCTACTGCTTCATCTCTTTCAACCCGGCTACTACCAGGGGGCAGCAATGTTCATTCACAAACTTTACTGAAAAGTCAGAAAACTCTGGTACCAAGTGGGGAGAAGAGAACATCAAAAGGAGAAACATTCCATCCCACCTGCCCCCATGCCTTCCAAGCCCTGGGCTTGGGCCCCCATCTGAACCATCTCCTTCACATAACAAGGCAATTATAATGAGCTATCTCAAGATCTGTGATAACTTCTCTCTTCTCCCCAGTCTGAAGCTCCATCACACCCCACTCTAATCACTAAGAACCACTCAGGATACTTCACTGTCTTTCCTTTCTACAAATTCCCTAAGTCACTCTCAGACTTTCTTTGTCTTCTGTGAATAAGCACAGGCTCATGCTTGGGGCTAGGTACACATGCAGAGATGGAGGGTCAGAGATGGGTGTGAAGGAGAGAAATGTGAGCAAGGAAACATAAAGAGCTTTTTATGTGGTAGATCTGTGTGTCCCAAACACCATGAAAAGATTCTAGGATATCCAGCATAAGTTTTGGTTCCTTAACATTAGTTTTGAGTGGTTCTGTTTAGTTCAGAGAGGATCAAGGATTGAATATATTGCTGCATGTTACTACTGTGTGCAAAGAGGCCAGGAAGCCATTCAGGAAATTTCATCATATTCCTCAATGCCAGATGCATTTTCCTGGGTAGAGAGCAACTGGTTCATCTGGCAGATATTGCTGTCACATGTCTTAGATGTATATGTATCTCCTATGTCTTGAATTCTGGAGCACTGCCTGCCTTAGGAGCTGGTACTGGTCCAAGCTGCCATTGGTCAAACTGGACCTTGGTTTTCCCAAAGATGCCTAAGTCTGAGGGAACTCACCTTTCTATTTTTCTGAGACCCAAGTTCCCCCATTTCCCAAACCCAGGCAAGAAAACAACATGGAAATATTTGGGGCATCTATGAGAATATCCTGCTTCAGGGCAGCATCACATTAAAAAGGCCAAGCTACACTTAACTCAAGTCTACTCCAATGATGATGCAATTTTAATAGAAATTTTGTTTACATTCTAAAAGAAATTTTAGAAATTTTTACTGGACATTTTATAGCCAGATTTAATTATATACTTTGAAGTCACTTCAGGCTTAAGACTGATGCCTACTGTACACATCTCCTTTGTATTACCCATCTTTAAGAGATGAATGCAACAACTACCTTACTTGCCTTGAGTTTCTCAAGTAATCAATGATTATAATCTGCCTAAGGCATAACTGTTATTTTAAAATATGCTCTTTTCAATGCTCTTGACCCAGAGTGTAATGAATATGTACTTGTATATCTGTTATGATAATCATATTCCAAAAATGGTAAATAGAATATAAGCTGTTGCTTAAAATGAATACTCACCATAAATATTGAAAACAATATACAGACAGTATATGAAAAACAATGGTACTTGTAATATTGGTTTATTTTTAAATCTAGGTCAGTTGGAGGCAGTGACATATTCCTTTGTAAAACCCACTTAAAATTATTCTGTAAAATATCTATAATTTCATCTCTATATGATACTTTCTGTGTAGTTTAATGAGGAGAGAGAGAAATATATAAAGAGACAGAGAGACAGAGACAAAGACACAGAGAGACTGAGAGCATTTCTTAGGGACAGAAATGCAGATACATACAAGGATAGACACAGAGTCAGAGAAAGACTCACTCTCAAGTGTGCATTCGTGCTGTACAGACCCAGATTCATGCAACAAAGTGGCAGAATCAATGGAAGATATGGAGAGAGAGAAATAAAAAAACCTCAAATCTGGGATCACTCTTAATTAAATTGCACCAACAAAACAGTTACATTTATTTTTCATAATATGACACTGATGGGTTTTTGGTGCTCTGAAATCATTACTACATTCAAAAAATTTCATTTTGGTATTCTATGTGGGGATATTTTTGTCTTTTAGGGAACGTTGCTGTATTACCCAGTGTTGTCAGAAGGTGGGGCTGTTGAGCATACCCTAGGGAAGCACTTTAAAAGCCAGATGTCAGTGCTTGATTATTGAGAAATAGGCCTCGAAAAAGCACACCTTTATCATTAGGATGTAGAGGATTAGTAATGTGATCCTGTAAACAATTAACAATAATATGACAGTTTTGAGTAACAATGGCAAGAACAGAAACTCCAGGCTGAAGAACATCAAAGTAATGTGGATGGACATTGACAGAGGGGAGGAAATTTAAATCATTTACCAGACTCTCAGGAATACAGTAGAAAGGAGAATTCTAGATGGTGAAGCATGGCTCTATACAATCTTCCTGAAGTTGTTCTTGGCTTAGCTGGTGCGAAACTTTATGTCCCGTTACTTGGTCACTAGTGTGCTGAAACAAAATAACTGTTCTATTAGAAAACATTGGCTAGGTGTGTTTTCTGGAGAAGGAATATTCTAGGATGGAAATTTCACAAATCCATTGAAATAGGAGCTTCTACACCAATGAGAGAAAGGTAATGGTGAAATATAGGGTTAAAAATGGCAGCTTTGCTTTGAAAACAAACTTACTGTGCTTTGGTGGGGGAATTATCTTTGCCATGAACCCCTTGACTGTATAAAATTGGAGATGGTATGCCAATTAGAAATACTGTCTACTGTGTCTATAATGTATTTTTTGAGAATATTTTTGATGGAAACTCTAATATAAGGCTTATTAAGAAAAGTCATCTGAGCCTAGTATCTGTGAAATCAGGTTTTTAACTTTGGCACTTAAATCAAGGATACGTGAAGGGCAGTGGTCTGCTCAGGTAAATTAGGCTTAGTATAGTATTTGGCCTTGATCTCTGGAGCCTCAGTGTGCAGTTTTCTGCTTGCAGGGGGCGGAAGGAGCTCTGCCAAAACTCCTGAGTCTTTAGCTCCTGTTTCAGTCACAGCCCCTCACAGCTGCTCCTGCAGGAGATGTGTGCTCTATCCGTCAGACAATGACCCAGGCTCCCAGCATTCTAGGTAGACACTATCCCCAGTCATCTGACCACAGCACAGCCAGATATGCCACACTCCATACAATATAAGGGGTGGTTTGCCCTCTCCTCCCTCTCTTGCTCTTTGTCTCTTCTCTTGCTCTTTCCCTCTTTCCTCTCTTGCCTTCTTCCTCCTCTCTGTTGCTTTTTGTTCCTCTTTTGCCCTCTTTCTTCTTTTGCCTTTTTCCTCTTTCTTGCTCTTTGTTCTCTTTTCTTGCCTTCTTTCTCTCCTGCTTTCTTCCTCTCCTTTCTCTCTCTCTTCTTCTCCTCTCCTTCCTCTCCTTTCCTTCTCTCTACTTGACCAGCTTATTTTTCTCTCTCCTACAATAAAATATTTTTTATTTATATATTGCCTCCTTTTAAACTAGCTGTGCAGTCACAGGTCAACACCAGTTAAAGAGAGAGAGCCATCTGCCTCAGCAGCAGGCCCTGCCTTGGTACAACAGATATGTGTGAAGGAGCCACCATATTTGTTGGGAGCCTCTATTCCTTCAGTTATATGTAGTTTTATAACTGGGGTTATAGATAGGCCAAACCATGAACTTCGTTTAGTAGTAGTTTTCAAATTCCTTACAATTTTAGGGTTAGGGATGAAGTTGGGTTCCATTGTACTTATTACATAAGATGTAAATTCTGCTCCTTTAGCAGTATGCCCTTCTGCTGAGTCAATTTTAGGGCCACAGAACTGAAAATAAGAGACATGATATTTTCAGAATAATGCATTATCACATGCTACACGATCCTTCTACTGAACAAAATACCCAATCCTTTACTTTCCAGACTCAATGTTTGCTATTCCAGTATCCTGACCACTTCTGGCTAGATATGGGCCTCTAAGAATGAATCACCCTGGGAGACAAAGACCCCTTTTGGTCTCCATTTACACTGTACTGTAAAATTTTATTTGTGAGAATATTTTTTTCCTCAGGGGACAGGAACCATAATATATAAGTATCCTTAAAGAACCCCATCCCTTTCTGGAAGAGAGATCAGAACCCTCAGATAGACACTGGACCCAGGGGCTGAACTCAGGTCCTTTCACTGTGCTGTGGAAACATTAGCACTTGGGCATTGGTGTAGGACCCTCAGCTGTCGTTTTGACTCCTCAAATGCAGGGTGATGTGTTGGGAACCAAATGGCCCTTGGCTGACCTGCCTCCACCTGACTAGAATCCAGAGATAAATATTCTGCCTGGCAACCACAAGTTTCCTGCTTGGCCCTGAGAGAAGCGTGATCAGTGTACCTTGACTTCTGAGAAACCGTTACCTACCCAACCGTTTCCTCCCTACCTGTTGCCCTCAGGGTTCCACCTCAGAAGATCTTGTAATTCTTCACTGTACTCCCTCCTGCCCCCTGCCCTTCCAAAACCTTGTTTTAAATTTGAGCTCCTGCTTTTAGTAAACGGCTCTTGACAAGCAATGCTTCCTTGAGTCCTATCTTCTCTCTCGCCCATTCTTTATTCTCAGGTTGCGACTCTCCTTGTGTCCCCCGAATTACTGAGACCCACGGGTTGTGTCAGTGATGCAAAGGGTGGCCAGGCCTGCCTGGGATGTTCTAACACTGTGGATCCATACCACACCCAAACTGCCAGAGGCCATAGATCATAAAAAAGGTGGGCTGCTGCCATAGGGGACAAAAGCACATACCTCAACTGGTTACTAGGCTCCCAAATAGATTCAAACCTAGATAGGAGAGGATTTATTTCATATTACACTGAAAAGGGAAAATGGTGTGGTTATATTATAACCTCAACAAAGGCAAGAATAATGATAGTACTTGCTAACCAAGCTGTGTGTTCATCCCTGCAGCAGATATTGCTCCCACTCTCAGCATTCCATAATTCCCTATAGGTTTTTGTGTATGGCTGAGGCCTCATGGAGTTTCTTTGTCCACTTTGCCATATATCCTGCCCTTGTTCATCTCATGCTTAAACTGTTATATTGGTGGGCTCTGATTAGTGTAGAAAGAGTAAGGAGGAATATATAAAGGGTCTGAAGGAGAAAAGAGAAGGAAGAAACAATATAATTATGTCATAATCTCAAAAATTGAAAGAAATCCCCTTCCTCAGGCTTGACTGCCTGGTTGGGCCTCAGTGGGAGAGGATGTGCTTAGTCCTGCTGGGACTAGCTGACCCAGGGCAGGGGGAGACCCGGGAGAGCTTCCCTTACTCTGAAGAGAAGGGGATGAGGTACTTGGGGAAGAATTTATGAGGGTGGGACTGGGAGGAGAGGAGGGAGGAGGCCTGTGATTTGCATGTAAAGTGAATAAATGAAAAAAATATATCCTTTGAATTGGGTACTGGTGGCACACACCTTTAATCTCAACACCCAGAAGGCAAAGACAGTGGGATCTCTGAGTTGTATGTCAGCCTGGATGACAGAGTGAATTCCAGGACAACCAAGGTTATACAGTCCAACCATGTCTTGAAAACAGAGATAAAGAAAGACAGAGAGAGAGAGAGAGAGAGAGAGAGAGAGAGAGAGAGAGAAGAAAGAAAGAAAGAAAGAAAGAAAGAAAGAAAGAAAGAAAGAAAGAAAGAAAAGGGAAGGAAGGAAATAAGAAACAAAGTAAATAATGCCAAAACATAAACAAACAAATAATAACATTTTCAGAGAACAGAGATTCTCCCTAAAGATACAACCTGACTGTGGTGGTATGGGGTCCCCAATACGGTTGCCTTATCTGGCTTCAGTGGGGAAGTATCTGTCTTTCCTAGATGGCTTGAGACAGACTGGGTATGCTGAACATATAAAGGGGTTTCTCTTATCTCAAGCAAGGCCTGAAGCTGAGATGTGACAAGGTGGAGTGGGCCCCCTGAAGGTTTAATTACAGCAGAGGGGAAGGACCTTACATTGTTAGCAGCATAGTGCCTGTCATTGAATAAGTTAAGGGAGAGCTGGTATCAACAAGCAGTGTCAATATGACCAAGAGTTCACCCAGGCGGAAGGAGCCCAACAAGGTAGAATCCTTAGTGCTTCCAGGGCCCCCAAGATCTTGGAGACATAGCCATATTTAGCATACAGAATTATATATGCTAAAATATATACTATGTATTATATAAAATTATATATCCTAATTTATAGTATGGCCAATACATTTTAAATACAGTTGAAGAGTCAGTAAACCCTGATGCTCCCTGGGTGAGAGGCTCAGATATAGGGTGCCTATAATGGTAGTTAGGCATCACTGCCTAGGATAGAAACTTGCTTATGTGGGAGTGCACAAGTAAAAAAGACAGCAAGCTCAGAGATAGCACAAAATAGCATCCCTAAGGTAACACTGTAAATCATGAAACAAAATTGAGTCAAAGCATAGAAGACAGGTGACATCAGGAGAAGTTATAATTCCCTGTGTGCAAAACCTATACATATTCTTTGGGTTTCAAAAATAGAAATTTATGGCCTACTTTTATGTTTTGGACAAAAAGAAAATCTCTAATAGCAAAGTGTACATATTGTTCCAGCCACAGATGTATAATCTATCCAATGCCATAAATGGAGGTCACTAGACTTCAAAAGAGAAAACAGACGTAAAGTAAACATAGAGAGATGCAGTGAGAGAGAGACCTCTGCCTCAATCAGGGATGCAAAGGCTTAAGCACTGGAACATGTATTATGTTCAGTGCTGTCTGCCATAAGAAATTCAAAGAGGTGACATCATTTTCTTTAAACCATGCAATTTAAGGAGTCATTTAAATTTAAGACACACAAAATTCTTAAGGCTAAAAGAAGAAATATTAGACAAAATTTTCTGATTTGCTATGAAGTTTGTTTTTCTTTTATTTCAAATAGAAATTTATCATGAAATGCAGGCCACTGTGGACAGTTATGGCTCCATACTGCTTGATACACTCCTCTTAGGACATCATCTCCTTACACTTCATGGAACAAAAAACCATCCCTTCTAGAGGAATGAACTCCTGCATGACAAGACACTTGCTGCAGCAGGAGCATAGGAAGCACTCTGTGGACTCATGCCAGCTGTAGCTACTGTATGTCACCCTACGCTCTTCTGGATCGATGGCATTGTGGCATCCTTGACACACCACAGCATGTTTCTTCATGTAGCAGGGTTTGCATATAGGCTGGTCATGGATCATAACATATATTTTTCCTGCCAAGATGTTGTTGCACTCAAAGCAGCAAAAGTGTTTGAGATGCCAATTTTGGTTTTCTGCTTGGGTGTATTCATCACTGAATATCAGCTCATCACAGCCAGCACAGCGGAACTTCTCACTGTCACAGTAGTGTCTGCCACAGTATAGCTTCCCATTCTTCCAGAAATAAATCATGTAGACCAGGATTTCACCACAGATGCTGCAGATAAAACAAGCTGGGTGCCAGAGTTTATCATAGCCAGCCCTTTCAGCAAAAATGGCAGGGTCTCCTTCGTTTATGGTGTGTTTGCAGCAGTAACAGGAATATTGGGTCTTCTTGGACTCCACAGACTTGTCCTCAGAACCTACTGCTTCTGGGGTGCTTCTTTCTTCAGCAGGGTTGTGCACCTTGTCACCTTGAGCATTCATCTCAGAAAGAAGCTTCACATCACCCACTCCCAGAGCCTCACTCTTGTATTTCTTCACAAACTGCATCATCTCCTTTACCTCTATGGAAGACAACTCATGACACTCAGAAGGGTCCTGGTCATGTGCAGGGAGCTGCCTCACCAGCTGCTTCTTCCGGTACTGTGCCCCCTCTGAACCTGACACTGGCTGTTTCTCCTTAGGTAACATCTGCATGTATTTCCTGACCAGTTCCTGGTTCTGGGCAGGAGGAACCCAATCATAGGTAACAGTATTGATGGAAGGGTTCCTCTTGGCATCGGTTGGATTAGTCATAACACTGAGCTTGACCATTGGAGTTGCATCTGACTTCAGCTTGGCAATTAGGTTGATGTACTTGGTATCTTCAAGGAGTCTCCCCACTTTCCGGTTCTCTTCATTGTTCGGGAGTATGTCATGCTCTTCTTGGCCACATTTACAGTTACAACATATTTTCTTCCAGTAGTGTAGTTCAAACCCTTGACATTTTTGTTTGCATTTTAGACACCGGGCTCCCAGTCCTTGGTTGTGACCTAAATCCATCTCTTAAGAAGGGAAACAAAAAGGAATCTATTATGAATTTCTAAAGTTTTTAAAACTTCAATAGATCACACTTTTAATTCCATTTAATGCTCTTGTTGATGTAACTCTCACATAAATCTCTTATGAGATTCACATTGTTTAGCCAACTATGACACCAAGTATGTAAATGGAAACTACACGTACATATATAGCACACTTTATATTCTCATTGCTTTATCATGAAAGGAAAAGAAGCAAAATACAACTTTATAGAAGATTACAAATACTTAAAATCACAAAACTCATGAAAACATGGTGTGAAAATGAAATAGCCTTGAATGCATTGGCACAGGACACAGTAAAAAGAAGACCTATGCCACAGACACTAAGATTGACAATTAATAAATGGGACCTCATGAAACTTAAAAGCTTCTGTAAGACAAAGGGCATTACCAATAGAACAAAAACAGCAGCTTACAGAATGGGAAAATTTTTTCTTCAAGTCCACATTCAATAGAAGGCTAATATTCCAAAGATATGAGAACTCAAGGAATTAGAAACAATCCAATTAAAAATAGGGCATGGATCTAAACAGAGAATTCTCATTAGAACAATCTCAGATGTCTGAGAAACACTTAAAGAAATGTGCAACATTCTTAGTCATCGGGTAAATGCAAATCAAGACTACTATAAGATTCCATCTTATACTTGTCAGACTGGCTAAGATCAATCAAACAAACAACAGTTTATGTTGGCAAGAATGTAGAGCAAGGAGAACACTCCCCCATTGCTGATGGAAGTGCAAAATCATAAAGCTACTATGGAAATTAATATGGAGGTTCCTCATAAAACTGTGATTCTGTCTACCTCAAGATCCAGCTATATAACTCTTTAGTATATATCCAAAGGATGACCCATTCTACCACAAGGACACTTGCTTAGCTATGTTCATAGCTGCTTTATTAATCATAGGCAATAACTGAAATCAACCTAGACAGAAAATATGGTACATCTACACAATGAAGTTTTTCTCAGCTGTTATTAAAAAAATGACACAATAAAATTGCAAACAAATAGATGGGACTAAAAGAAAATCATTGGTAATGTGGCAACCTAGACTCAAAAAGAATAACATGATATATACTCACTTATAAGTGAATATTAGCTGTTAAGTAAAGGATAAACACACTACAATTCACAATCCCAGTGAAGTTGAATAAAGAAGAGAGGTCTATGTGGGACCCATTTATCTCTCTGAGAAGAGGAAATAGTATAGATTTTATGGGTGGACTACAAGCAGTTGGTGATGGGAACAGAAGGGATCAGGTTTGAGTGGAAGTGAGGGAGAGGAAGTGTATGGTGTGAGACACTGGTATAGATGCATATTTAGGGCCTGTTTAAAAATCTAGAGCAGTGGGAACTTTCGGAAATATATGATGGTAATGCTAGCTTAGACTTCTAATAATGGAGGATATAGAGCCTGAACCAGGTATCTTCTATAACAAGGCTAGGCTGCCAATGGTGGGACTGGTATACCAATTCAGCCACAAAACTTATGACTCACAACATGTGCTGCCTGCAAGATATTTGGGGACAAGGGTAGCTTAGAAAAAGTGGGAATGGTCACCCAATGACTAGTCTAAATTCAAGCTCAAGATACAAGAGTGAGCCCATATCCAACACTGCCTTGGTGGGCAAGATCTGGACACATGGTGTCTGAGAAACCTAGGATAGATCCAAACATGATTTTGAGAAAACAAAAACAAACAAACAAACAAACAAAACTGAAAAAACTGGCTGATCTGGAACTTCCACAGAGACCAGTATATGTGACACCTATCTGTTCTACCTATCAGACCCCCATTTTCCTTCAGTCTACAACTCTGCCCAAGGCAGATCACTGCTCCTGTCCCTCTCCCACACCCCACTGCCTGTCTGTTTCCCAGGAGACATAGGGGCCCTGCTCTAATCAGTGTTACAGGTGGCCTTCTTAACAAGAGACAAGAGTCCCTGCCTCTGAGGAGGCCTCCTTTAACCCAGGTCACAGAGCTCTATCTGCCTCCAAAGTGGGAAAGGCTCCAGTCCATGCTGACTAGGCCAGTTAACACCAGAGACAATCAGATGGTGAGAGGCAAATGCAAGAAGATAAGCAACAGAATCCAACATAATTTTGTACCATCAGAACACAGTTCTTCCTACACTGTAAGCCTTGGATTACCTAACACACCAGAAAAGCAAGATTCTGACCTAAAATCCCATCTCATTAATATACTAGAGGCCAAGCTCCACAGACAGTTCCGCAATACCCAGAGGAATTGGCACTTCCAGGGACTCTAACACACCCAGGATCAGAGGTGAGAAGGGCACAACATCTGTCCCAATACTGAGAGTAAGTGGGACCAGCGGAACCCAAGTACACAGGAACTCTGCCAGCCCACTAGCTCGGGATGCTTCCGGTCTGTCTGGGCCTGCTGGTACCCTGAGCATAGCTTGGGCACAAACTCAGCAGCCAGTCCCAAAACACTCAGAGGAAGCACCACTCTGAGGTGCTCTAAAAAGTCCAGGATCCCAGAAGCACAGGATCACAGAGACAGCTTGACTCTGAGGAGTTCTAACACAACCAGGATCACAGGAAGGGCAGACTCCAGTCAGATTTAGCAAGGGCAGGTAGCACAAGAGATAACCAGATGGTGCAGGAAAAGTATAAGAATATAAGCAACACAAAGCAAGGTTACTTGGCATCATCAGAACCCAATACTCCCAACATAGCAAGTCCTGGACACTCCATCACACTGGAAACACAAGATTCAGATATAAAATCACTTCTCATAATGATTATAAAGGACTTTAAGAAAGACATAAATAGCACACTCAAAGAAATACAGGAGAACACAGCTAAACGGCTAGAAGCCCTTCAAGAGGAAACATAAAAATCCCTTAAAGAATTACAGGAAAACACAATAAAACAGATGAAGGAAATAAGCTAATCCATCCAGAATCTAAAAATGGAAATAGAAACAATAAAGAAATCAGAAAGAGATACAACCCTGGAGATAGAAAACCTAGGAAAGAAATCAGGAGTCATGGATGCAAGCATCACCAACAGAATACAAGAGATAGAAGAGAGAATCACAGGGGTAGAAGACACCATAGAAAACATTGACACAACAGTCAAAGAAAATGCAAGAAGCAAAAAGCTCCTAACCCAAAACATCCAGGAAGTCCAGGTCGAACTGAGAAGACCAAACCTAAGGATAATAGGCATAGAAGAGAGTGAAGACTCCCAAGGTAATGGGCCAGTAAATATCTTCAACAAAATTATAGAAGAAAACTTCTCTAACCTAAAGAAAGGGATGCCCATGAACATACAAGAAGCCTACAGAACTCCAAATATACTGTACCAGAAAAGAAATTCCTCCCGACACATAATAATCAAAACACCAAATGCACTAAACAAAGAAAGAATTTTAAAAGCAGTAAGGGAAAAAGGTCAAGTAACATATAAAGGCAGGCCTATCAGAATTATACCAGACTTTTCACCAGACTATGAAAGCTAGAAGATCCTGGTCAGATGTCATACAGACCCTACAAGAACACAAATACTATCCCAGGCTACTATACCCAGCAAAACTCTCAATTACCATAGATGGAGAAAACAAGATATTCCATGACAAAACAAAATTTACACAATATCTCTCCATACATCCAGCCCTACAAAGGAAAATAGACGGTAAACATCAACATAAAGAACAAAACTACACCCTAGAAGAAACAAGAAAGTAATCTTTCAACAAACCCACACAAATCTAATTCTATCTCTTAAAACAAAAACAACAGGAAGTAACAATTACTTTTTCTTAACATCTTAATATGAAAATTAATATTACCAACATATCCAAATCAATTGAAATCCAAAAATATGAGGAATTAGAAATTTGTTGATTGTCATCCAGTGGTCTTTCTAATTTGGTAATTAGAGAAATAGGTCCAATACTGTACAATCCATATACACTACCGGCTTGTTTGTTCATGACTGTGTCTTGCTGTGTACAACACAATGATCTTGAAATCTTGCTTTTTCTATCTCAGCCTCTCTATTAGTAGTATTGTTTATTTCATGTTTTTACACTATATACTATGGTTTTGAGAACAGCTTACATATTTCAAAAGTATTTATATACCCAAAGAAACGTAGACAATTAAATTGGGAGGTGGCTTGTAAGAGAGCAACAGAGAGTGAGACTGAATGCTTTGCTTGATGTTTGTAACTATTTTATCAAGTTTGAAGAAGAGGACTTTATAAGTTACTCTTTCTCTGAGATGAATGCTTTTCCAAATTATCACAGCCAATGAACCAAATTCTTACCCTCACCTAATATCTGTGCCACCCTCCAAGCAGAACCATTGTTCATTGAAACAGTTGGTGAATGACCTTAGGATAGACCATCTTAATACACACACCATTTCTTAAATGAATGTAACCTGCTCTCTGTGGGCTAAGAATAAAGTCACTCAAGTCAAATAGCTTTGATCATAGCAGGAAGTCTGTATCCAAAAATTGTGCCTATAATTCATTCCTTGGCGCAGAACTGTTAACTCTCAGTTTAGCTATGATGAAGGTAAATTCCTTTGGTGATGTGAAAGTCATTGAAGTATAGACTTTTTACAATGAAATCCAATGTCTAAAATTTGTTCTTATTTTGGGATTGTAACACAGTAAGAGCCAAGATTTTATGCTCTAATAAATACAAAACAAACAAAGAAACAAAGGGACTTTATATATTTATGTTCATTTAAGAAAATGCTAGTAGTGATGTATTATTTTGAAGTATACAGTTAATATGTTTGGAATTATTTAAAATTTATATTGAGAAAAATGAATGCATTTTCAGTATTGCTGTAGACAAGCATCTACATAGACTGTTAAATTGATTGTTGCTTTATATCAAACAACTTTTATAATATTCATTTTTAATGTTATAATATTTCATAGATTTTAAAGAATATGATAAAAAGATATTGTAGGTATTAAAGAGGATTCTCTGGGAGGAGTTGGGGAACAAAAGGGAAACAAGAATGTGATTTAATTCTATTTATATAAATATGTTTTTAAATGTTAACAAAATTCAGATAAATTGAAATCATGTAACTTTTCTCATCATAATTCAATAAAACTTAAAAAAAATTAAAAAAGTATGCTATAGATCTTTAAAGTGGATATAGAGAACTCTAATAAAGAAATAAAACACAGGCAAGAAACACAGGTAAAGAAAACACCTGTAGAAACCCTTAAAGAGGAAACAAATAAATCCCATAAAGAAATACAGGAACACACAATCAAACAACTGAAGGAATTGAACAAAACTGCCTATGGGAATAGAAAAAATAAAGAAATCACAAATATTGGTAACCCTGAAGATGGAAAAACTTAGGAAAGTGATCAGAATCTACAGATGCAAGCATCACTAACAGGATACAAGAGATGAAAGAGTGGATCTCAGGCATAGAAGATACTGACTCAACAGTCAAAGAAAATACAACATGCCAAAAGCTCCTAACCCAAAACATCAAGGATATTCAGGTCACAATGAAAAGATCAAACCTAAGAATGATAAGAACAAAAGAGAGTGAAGATTCCCAATTCAAAGTGCCAGAAAACATCTTAAACAAAACCATAGAAGAAAACTTCCCCAACCTAAAGAAAGAGATGGTCATAAATGTACCAGAATTTTAAGAACACCAAATAGATTGGACCAGTAAAGAAAATTGTCCCATCACATAATAATCAAAACACTAAATGCACAGAATAAAGAAAGAATATTAAAATCTGTAAGGGAAAAGGGTCAAGTAACATTAGAAGGCAGACCTATTAGAATTACAACAGACCTCTAAAAAGAGACTCTAAAAGCCAGAAGATCCTGGACAGATGTCATCCAGACCCTAAGAGAACACAAACTGCAGCCAAGGCTACTATAACTGGCAATACTCTCAATCACATTAGACGAAGAAGAGAAACCAAATGACAAAACCAAATTTAAACAAATATCTTTCTACTAATCCAACCCTATATAGGATACTGGAAAGGAAAACTCCAACCCAAGCATGGTAACTATACCCAAGAAAGCAGGAGAAATTAGACATATTATAACAAAAACAAAAGAAGACACACACACACACACACACACACACACACACACACACACACACGCACACACTGCCACCTCCAGCAATGAAAATAACAGGAACTAACATTCAAAAATAACAGGAAATAACAATCACTTGTCTTTAATATCAATTCCACAATAAAAAGACACAGAATTACAGACTGGATACATGAACAGAATTCAACATTTTGCTACATATTAGAAACATATGTTTGTGACAAAAATTAAAGGACTGGAAAAAAGTTTTCCAACAAATGGTCACAAGAAACAAGCTGGAGTAGCTACTTAATCATCCTCTATAATTAACTTTCAACAAAATGTTATCAAATGAGATTGGAAGGACATTTCATATTCATCAAAGGAAAATACATCAAAAAGAAGTTTCAATTCTTAACATCTATGCCCCAAATGCAAGGACAACCATATTCATTAAAGAAACTTTACTAATGCTCAAAATACACATTGAACCTCACACAGTAATAGTGGGTGACTTCAACAACCCAATCTTACCATTGGACAGGTCATTAAAACAAAAACTAAACAGAGACACATGAAACTAACAGAATTTATGAACCAACTGAATATAACAGCTATCTATAGAACATTTCATGCCAAAACAAGAGAATATAACCTCTTCTCAGAACCTCATGGAACCTTCTTCAAAATTGATCATATAATCACACACAAGACAAGCCTCAACAGATACAATAAGTTTGAAATAATCCCATGCATAATTTGAGAAAATCAACAAGATAGATAAATCCTTAGCCAAACTAACTAAAGGGCACAGAGATAGTATCCAAATTAACATAATCAGAAATGAAAAGGGAGACAGAAGAGCAAAAACTGAAGAATTTCAAAAAGTCCTCAGAACTCACTATAAAAGCCTATACTGAACAAAACTGGAAAATCTAGATGAAATGGATGGATGATTTTCTAGACAGAAACATTTTAACAAAGTTAAATAAAGGTCATGTAAACTACCTAAATAGTCCAATAACCCCTAAAGAAATAGAAGTAGACATTAAAGACCTTTTAACAAGAACAACAAAATGCCAGGGCCAGATGGTTTTATTGCAGAATCTTACCAGACTTTTAGAGAATACCTAATTTCTCCTCAAACTATTCCACAAAAATAGAAACAGAAGTCACAGTTCCTAATTCATTCTATGAAGCCTCAGTTACTCTGATCGCTCTACCACACAAAGACCCACAAAAAAGGAGTTAAGGGTTGATCCTTCTGAGGAACAAGACTTCAGAACTTTCCCATCTGAGAAAGAGAGTTTCAATCTTCCCCCCTTCTGCAAAAGAGGGAATTCATGGTTTCCTGCTGCCAAAGAAACATCAACAGCCATAAAGTACTCTTCAGGTGAGTCTCATTCCTTTTACATCATTTCAAATGGCCTTGGAATGATCCACATCTGACCAAATGACTATGGAACAGTCTACCTAAGGGCCTGCTAGACATCTCAAGAGGCTCAATGGCCTTCTCTATTTACCCCCAAAGGTCTAGTAAGTTCAGAATCTATCCAGAGGTTTCAGGGAATTCATCTCTCCCAAGGGCTTCAGAAAAAATTTCTCATGCTCAAGGTGATTTTTCACTTTCCAAATCAAACTTAAGTGCTACAAAACCTGCCCTATTGTCACATGTCTTGAGGGAAAGACCACATCTGCAAAAAATCTCTAGGACTTGTGCCGTTACCCCAAGGGGAATGGACAACTTCAATGTCTTCCAAAGCACTGAAGAATCTTGCCTACAGCCTTTGCAGGAGAAAATTTATCACCTAATCTTCAGCCCCAGTACTGCCAACATCTAAGCAACTGTGTCTAGAAACTTCCCTAGCAGCTCTGTGTGCTTTCCTGTCTGTCCAAGGAACAATAGAACCTTTGCCATCTGCTCAAGGAGGTCAGGAAGCTTTTCTATTTTCACTAAGGTATTCAGCACATTTATCCCACCTACATGGAGATCTGGTACTTTCCTCATTAGCACAAAGGATTTTAGAACATGTTCCACCTGCTCAGGTGTCTCTGGAAACTTCTACATGCTCACCTGGGTTAAAGGAACTTTAACATCTTTGTGAAAACCTTTAGATCTTTCTATAACTACACAGAGTACTGCTGCTCTTCACCAACTACCCAAGTGGCTAGAGCATCTTTGTTAACATTCCTAAGCAAAGTGGTACTTCCTGTCTGTAGAAGACATAGGACCTTTGTTGTCTGGACCTGAAGCTCGGGAAATTTTCCAGTCGGGTTTTGTGGCTCTTGGACCCATTTGAGTTGCTCCAAGTCTTCTGGGTGTGTCTCAGGAGACTCCATTATATTTCCTGCATATTTGTGGAGTTCTAGATTTATCTCAGTATGGGTCAGGGGCTATAAATGTGATGCCATCTACCCAATGGCAACAGAGAATTCTTTCATCCTCAGAAGAAAGGTAGCATTTTGGCTGATGCCCAAGGAGTGATGGCACAGTCTATATCTGCAGAACAGAATCTAGAACTGTCTCCATTTACACAGGAAACTCTAGAACATTTTATGTCTGTTCCAGGTGACATGGCACACTCCCTGTCTTCCCAGGGGACTCAATGGCCATTGGCGTCTGTGGAAGTGAGTATGTGAATAAATTTACATTCTCAAGTATCTACAGTACTTTTGACAAATTTCCCAGGGTTTCCAAGACATATGCTATCTGACCAGGATCATGTGGGAATTTCCTTACCTGCACAATGGAGTCTGAGATATTTGCCATTTGTTCAAGGGGCTGAGGGACTTTCTATGTCAGCTCAAATAGCTGCAGAACTGCCAAGCATAAAACAAGGAACTCTACAACATTTGAAACCAGCTAAAATGGCACTGATAAACCTTGCTTCTACCTGAGGGACTCTAAGAAATTTTCCATATGACCAAGATGTTGTAGAACATTTTCTTCCTAGTGTACGAGCTATAAAACATTCTCCAACTGATCAGGGCACTCATGATTGTTTGACATCTGCCTCAGAGGCTCTTGAAATTTTGGAATCTAACTCTAAGGCTGTGGAAAATTCTACTGCCACAGGTGGTCTGCAATCATCTATCTCTGTGTTCCATAGATCAGCTCTTGAACATATGTTATCTCCTACAGAAGCATGCAGATCTTTCTATATCTATACCAGGTTCACTGGATCTTTCACTATCTACCCAAGAGGCTGCAGAACATTTAGCACCTTCACTATGGAATTTGAAACCTTACCAACCTGACAAGGAGAGACTCAGAACTTTGACACCGTCATAAACTGTTCTGAGGGATTCCAGGAACTTTGGTATTTGGTCTAGGGCATACAGGATTTTCCTCATTAGCAAATGAGATACCAGAACATTCATAATATACTGAAGGGATGTGGCATCTTCTTCTTTTGCAACTTGAACTCAAGTATTTTTGACCTTTATCTAAAAGTCTTTAGAAAATTCCTTATCTGCATAAGGGATCAAAGATTTATTGACATCTTCTCAATGATCAGTAGAACATAACTAACCCTAACCCTAACCCTAACCCTAACCCTAACCCTAACCCTAACCCTAACCCTAACCCTAACCCTAACCCTGCTTTCTATCTAAGGGGCTGTAAAACTGCACAGGTCTATAAAAAGGAGAGTACAAAATTTATCACCTCTTGAAAGTCCAGTGAAATGTCTTATTGCTTTTCAGGAGAGTTCAAGGCTTTATTAATCCAAGGTCCTCACCAATGAAATATCTGCCTCAGATCCTCAGGGACCTTATAAATTTAACAGAGGTGTTCAAAGAACTTTGCCATCTCTTAAGGTTTCAGGAAACTCAAAAAGTGGACCAGGTGCTTTACAACCTGGCCCATTTACCCTACACACTCTTGATCATTTGAAAACCACTAAAAGATTTACTGAACTGTCCATAGCAGAACAGGGAATGGTGGATCATTCATTATCTACACAAGGGGCACTAGGACTCTTGATATCCTCTCCAGGGGTTTTGGAACCATCAAAATATGAACACAGAAAGTTTTAGAATTTGTCAAGTGTGGAAGAAGATGGAGAAATTTCTCTGTCTAACATAGGAGACAAAAGAACTCCCCCTTCTGTTCCACATTCACTTTTTGATTTAGACAATTTGGTATCTTCTTCATCTTGCCAGGGATCTCAATTGCCTTTGCTGTCTACAAGAGAAGGTGTAAAGTATTCACCCTTCACACCAGCTGTACTCAATCTACTCTACAGGCCTTAGGGAAACTGCAATTTTACATGCTTTCTAAACGGAATTTGTATCATTTGCCTTTAGCAAGGACTCTTGAAATGTCACCATTGGCACAAGGGACCCAAAAACTTTTGGTGTCTGTTCATGGGAATAGGACTCATGAGACTAGGATAGTCTGGGACAGTCTATAAAAAAATATGACTGTTAGGATCTAGGAATTTTCCCATCTGTCCAAGTGCCTCTGGTATTTTTTTTTTGTTTCACAAGAAATTTTAAGATCTTCCCCATTTTCATAATGGCTGCTAGTAACTTTCCTATCTACTAAAGGCTCTCTGAAACTGTCTACATCCAAACAAAACACTGTAAGAACTGTGTCATCTGTTCAAAAGTTTTTGAAACATCTAGCTCCTCAGTAAGCTCTGAAGTTTTCTCAGTCTGTTCAACATACTTTACAGTATTCATCATCTTCCCCAAAGACTACTAGACTTTTCCTATCTAGGCATGATAACAAGGGATCTTTTTTCTGTCTTCTCCAGGGTATGCAAAACATTATCCATCTACACTAGGTGCTCAGGGATTTCCTCTATCTACTCCAGCAGCTTTAGGAGCTGTTTTCTCAAGGGCCCAAGGAATTTTTCCAAATCTGCAAAGGGAACATTGCCTGTGCAAAGGACTTTGCCATCTATGCAATTTCATCAAGAACCTTCAGTATATAACACAGGGGTGTTGAGATAAGACAAACACACCCAGAGTGCCTTGGGGCACTTGTAATGTGAATGCTGAGATGTGGAATCTTCTCAAATTGCTTCAGGGGTTAAATAATCTTTAATACTAACACCTTCATGTGAATATCTGAATTTTTTTTCCTAAGGCCTGTGTTTTCATCACAACATCTCAATCTGAGGATAGGGCTGTTGGATATTGCCTATCAGCAAAGGGGACTCTGAAAGTGTCAAAATCTAAACAGGGGAACTTAGGATCTTCCCCATCTGCCCATGACACTGGCAGAGGGGAGTATTTCTTATCTGCAAAAGCTACACTACCACAGTCCACGTGTCTATGTCTACAAAATGGATAGTAGGGTATTTGCCATTGATACCAGAACCTCTTGGGTCTACATAAAATATCCAGGTGCTCCCAGGATTTTGACATCTGATCAAAGGCCTATCAGAATTTCCTTCTCTACAAGGAACTCAAGGATCTTGGTCATCATAAGGGACTTTAGGATATTACCAATGCCCAAAGGTCTCTATAAAATTCTCTGTATTGTAACAAGGTACTATAAAATTGTTTTATCTGATCAAATTACTTTGAAACATCCTACTTCTTGACAAGCAGCAATGAGATGTGAAAATTTCTAGAGCCCCATGATTGAATGGTGAGTATCCTAGAGACTTTTGGATTGGTGTTGACTGTCCCATACCTCTTTGGGTAGATTAAGACCTTTCATTATGCTCTTACTCAGGGGAAGACTGTCATAGAGTCACTTGTTTAGAAGGAGTCAATTTTTGTCCTGATTCGATGTGATAGGGAATATTCCAGAGTACCTTGTGCAGATAACATAGGTCCCAGAGACTTTTGGGAAGTTGGAGACTATTTCAGAGAAGATTTCAGAGTGTGTGAAGATTCTAGAGAATTCTATGAAGTTGTGAGGTGTTCCAAACTATTTTGGGGGTAGGTAAAGGCCTTCAGCATCTTTGAGGGCAAAACTAAAATGTTTTGGAGTTCCCGAGGCAGATAGCAAATTTGCTACACACTCTGAGGTTGACAGAACAGATTTGAAGTCCCCCTAGGAAGATGGCAATATTTTAATTTGCTCTTGGAAAATTTAGAAGGTCTCTTAGATCCTAGGCATGGGGAACTGAGTCCTATATCATCCTGGACATATGGAAAAGGTTCTATCTGGGGACATTTTCACAGTCCCCTGGGCAGATAGTGATGTTCCTAGAACACCCTGGGCAGACAGGGCAGGTCTCAGAGACACCTTGATACATTCCTAAATTCATTTAAACATATGGAAAAGATGCTATATTCACTGTAGTAGATAGAAAAGTATCTATATCTGCTAACAAAGAATTGGATATGCCTATACTGCCATGTGTACAGGTGAAATCTTCCATATTGTCCAGTAAAGACAAGCAATGTCCTCCAGAGTCTTGGACAGAAAACAGAGATGGACAACTCACTTGAACAGAGAAGAAAATTACAAATGCCTTCAGAGAATAACATACAGACCCTAGAGTCTCTTTTCTAGAAAAAAAAATACTATGTGAATTTTGGAAGAAAGTATACATCCTGAAAAGACTGAAGCACATGGATCTGTTTATTGGACTCTGGGCAGACTTCAAAGTTTCAAGTGTTCCTTGGCAAGAAGCAGAAGGTCCTGTTGTACCTTGTGTAGGTGTAGGTAGATCAAAAATCCTTTCTATTGAAAAGGAGGAATAAAAAGTGTTTAAGAAGACAGTAAAAGAGCAACTTGGTCAAATATTGAAATTTCTAGAGTGGCATGAGTGGATACCACATATCCTGGTATAGCTGTTTATGTTTTTACTGTACCTGGTGCAAATGGTGAATATCCTGTAGCCCAATGGGGAGGTGGCAAATGGTCTAGAGAGCATTTTGCAGTTATATAACTTCTCAGAGACCTGTGGGCATATTTCAAATTTTCTGCCAATTTTTGAGCAAGATAGGAATAACCTTGAAGCACTGGGGTAGATGGTGAATATGCTACTGTGCACTGTGTACCTGTACCTTGTGTATGTAGGGAAAGAGTAGAAAACCCTTGGGCAGATGAAGAATCTCCTACAGACTTTTCTATAGATGTGGGAAGACATATGGTTCCTTATGTAAATAAGCAAGGACCCACAGCTCCTTGAGCAGAATGATATGTTTAAATACCTTCTTCTAAGGAGAACAGCCTCAGAGAAACAGAGGCACCTTCAGAAGATGGTTATGTATACATCATTTCATAGGCTTTGATGGAAAATTTCAGAGATGCTGTGGGCTGATTGGCAAGGTGCTAGATACCTTTGGCCAGATGGGAAAGTTGCTGCTCTTTCTTGGGTTAATGATGAATGTCTACTAGTTTCTGTACGTGATGTTGGAAAAGCTTCTATACTTTGGTGAAGGTCATACAATACATTGTGCAGATGGATAAAATCTCAGAGCTGCTTGTCAAGAAGTTGGATGTTTCAAAGTAATTTGATCAGATGAAACAACTTCTACAGTACCTTGTTACAATATACCATAATCTCACAATTATGTCATAATCTCAACTTACTCTACAAATATTATCTATTATCTAGTGAACTCTTGAAAATTTATCAGCTGTGTGAGATACTCTAGAACTTCAGTCTCATTCTCCTCAGTATCTGGGAGACCATTTCCAATGAACCCCCAAAGCATCAGAAATTCTACTTTCTTTGCAAGCAAATTTACTTCTTCAGAACACTCTTCAGTGAATCTAGGAACATTGTTAACTCTCTCAGAAACTTTGGATATTTAAATGTCTGCCAAATGGTGCTGTGTATCCTTGTGATTCTGACCCAAAGATTCCAGGATCATCAACATCTCTCCAGAAAACTCTCCAATCTTCTTCATCCTTCAAATTCATTAGGACCTATTTAATCTGCTCCAGGGGCTTGGAATATTTATTATCAAGCCACTTGTATCAACAATTGTTTATAACAGACCAAGCATCTCTAGGACCTTCACTATCTCCGAGAGGATATTTAGGAGATTTATCTTCTACCCAAGGCATTAGAGGAATTTCCATACCATCACAAGAATATAAAGGATATCCACAACATCATCAAGGGTGTCTAGAAATATCCACATCTTCCCAATTGCATCTAGAATCCCAAGAGGCTTTACTATAGTCATCATCTGCTCTAGGAAATTGTGGAAATATTTCATTTTTTAAAAGGAATTCTAGGGAGATTAGGTTCTACCCAAGGTGCTCTAGAAACACCATCATCTGTTAAAGGGACTTGAGAACTCATACCATCTGCTGCATGTATACTAGGAATTCAGGCTCTTATAAAAGGGAATCTCTATGTCCTTCCCAATTAACCCTAGAGAAATCGGGACCTTTGAAGATGTTTACAAAATTTCCAAATCTCTTTTGAAATTTTGGCATGAATCACAGAGTTACTGAGGATTTTAATATTTGCCTGAGATTCTCTGGGTCATTCCATATCCAAACAAGTGATACTGGAATCACTAACACTATTTCAGGAACCTTCTACTTCTAACCTAGTGTCTGCTAAATTTGCCTCCACCTCAACTATGCCCAGTAAGACTTTCTCTATCACATCAAACATTTCAGAATTTGTCTTCAGGTGAAAAGGTGACTCTTCAAGGTTTACCACCTCATGAAATCTCTAAAGAAAATTCATTGACTATACAATAAACTGCCTGTATCATCACAAGGACCTCTTGGATGTTTACCCTCTGTTTAGGGATCTCTAGACACTCCCATGTCATCCCAAGAGCCCCAACATCTTGTATGGACCAAGAGATTTTAGAATATTCACCATCTGATCTAGAAGTTCCTGGACTATCTGCATCTGCCCAAGGGACATTAGGAACAATGCTATGGACTCAAAAGAGTCTGGAAATATCATCAATCTCTCAAAAAAGTATAGAACTTTCATTACCTGCCTGAGAATGTCTTGTATCTTTACCTCCTTCACCACCAGTTAGTCTAGAGGCAGCAGAAGTACCATATGCTCAGAATCTGTATCATGGACTCTAGTGACTTTTATATCTGTGCAGTTGGCCTGGGAGTTTTGAAACTTAATGAGGTATGCTAGGTCTTTCAGGACCTGACCAAGGAATTATAAGAACACCAACATCTTTCCAGGAAACCAAAACTTTCAAGACCACTCCAAGTCCTGCTAGAATCTATGCCATCTACCCACAAGACTGAGACAGCTTACTTTTCAAAAGTTTTTGTCAATCTCCATTTCTTCACAGGGCAACTTTATTCCTATCCCTTCCCAAGAACAGTGTCAAAGACATCCCCCTTATCCCTAAAAAAGCCCTAGACTGTTCCATTCTACCGAAGTATATTGAGAAATGTCCCATTTCCTAAAGGGCATATCAGATATTCTCCTTCAGAACTTGATGGCTTAAAAGCTATCCCTTCTGACAATGAAGGCTCATACCTTCCATGTATGCTAAAAAAGTGCTCAAGTTTTAACTCTATTCCTCCAAAGAGCATCTCATTCTACAAACCATCAAAATTGGGCTTCTGCTCATCTACTACCACTTGGAAATAAGTTCTCAGATGTTCTATATGTCCATGATATAGTACCAGACATTTTAAATAGAAGAAAACCAAATCAGGACATGCTTTTTCAGGCCAAGCAGCCCACAATACTGTGTCATCAGAAAATGAGACCTCAAAACTTTTCATTTCTTCAAAAAGAGAGGGAAGAGTTTCCAAATCTGACAAAAGGGGGTGCAAGGCTTAACACAGACTCCAAGAGGAGACTCACTACTTCTGCTTCTGCCAAAGGAGGCAACTGATCCTCAGTATCTCATAAGGAGGGGATCAGATTTCTCCCAAATCCCCAAGACATCAATAGATAGTCCAAATCTACTAAAACCAACTCGAAAAAAAGCCACATCCAACCAAACAGACTCTTACAACTCCCATTTATAACATGGGGGTTACAAATGCTCTTTCTTAAAAAGAGGACAACGACTTAGCTGCCCCTCCCTTGCACGAGGCGGGTCTGCCTCCAGGGACCTCTTTGACCCGGACTCTCC
>NC_045030.1:29016556-29025846 GCF_008632895.1 Mastomys coucha
CACATGCAGTTCAATGTAGTCCAAAGGGTGCTCTAATTTCCTCCTTCAACCACAAAGACTACAGACATTTCATTTTGGCCTAAGGGTATCTGGCCCATGCCACAATGATGAAAGAGATCTCAGATTTTTCTCCTAAGGTCAAGAGGGTCTCGTTACTATAAGCTATATTCAAAAAAGCTTCAGATGTAGCTTCAGGCTATGGGAGGCAAAAGCATCTCCTTTCTTCAAGTACACCTTAAACTTTGCCTTTTAATTCATGTTAACTTAGTGATGATACCCCTGACCAAGAGTACCAGACAAACACAATTGCAACCTTATAGTGGGACCTCACAAGATCCTGGGTATAGATCAGAGAGAAGAATATATAAAACCAAGGACATCTGTCTAGAAGGCTGTTGTCCAAAATACAATGTTCATGTTGGGAAGAATAGTTGGAAGCAAATGATGCAGTATCATATTTTTCTCCCACTACCCAAGATAAGCTACAATTTTGCCTTCGGCATAGTGTGGTGATTTTATCATGCTTTTTGGTTTAACAGGGGTAAAACATGGCTAGGTTCATTCTTTCTTATTAAAGGATGACCCCACTAGCAGTAATTATGAATACAGGCACCTCCCATGGCCTCAGTTCTCCAGGCATCTCACACTATCCCCTTTGATAGAGTCTGATCAGAACTACCACTGCTAGGGTTGGCCTTCAACTCTTTCTTCAGAATTTCAATTTGCCCAATGGATCCATATTAAAGTGCCCTTGGAACATTCCTTTCATATATATGAGCCCAATATAGCCCTCTAATGGTGAGCTTTTACATCACTTCATTCTAATCATGGCCACAAAGAAAATACATGTATGATTAAAGAGACTTCACTTATGTGGCTTTGATTTGACAGATCCTGAAACTTAGGTTATCTGTGCTACACACTTGTCAACAATATTAACAGGCCCAATCTTTATGTGTACACCAATGTAGTTAATAAATTTCAAGAGGAAGTAGAGACTATAAATGATGACTGATGAATTATGTTTGGATTGCTGCCAGGCCTAATACAGTTGGACTGCTGATGTGGATCTTATAAATTGTGATAAAGACTTTTCTCCACTGTACAAATTTTGTTATGATACTCCCTTAACTCTAAAGTGATTGGGGTTTTTAAGCAGACTCTTAGTTTGTTTAAATCTTCTACTCCTAAACACCATTGCTTTACATCATCAATTTCTGTCCATTATATATCAAATGTACCTTTTTAAAATAACAGGATCCAATATCTAATTTATATGACTGTCAGGCCTTAGATAATGTTTACCTGCCTAAGGCCCTGAACTCTACTTCCAGTTTAAGAAGGTTCTCAATGATTACCTTCTCTGACCAACAAGGATTAAAAATTTTTCTCTTTGTGATGAAGGAGGGCTCAAAAGACTTTAAAATGTCAAACTTATTCCCAGACACATATAAGATGTTCTCCATCTGCCCAGCATGGTTTACTGTATTCACATTCTCCCCAAAGTGATAATAGAACTTTCTTACAATGCCAGAAATATCAAGAATCCTTTGAATCTTCAACAGCAAATGCAGGACATTCAATATCTGTACTAGGTGCTCAGAAACACACCCTTCTAATACTCAAACCTTCTGTCTAGGTGATCTAAGACCTTCATTATCCTCTCAAAAATCCCAAGGAACTTTCCTGGTTTGCAGGGGGAACATGGCCAGTGCATACTTCCTTGGTCTCCAACCAAAGAGTTTCACAGTTCTCAACATTCTCCACAGGGAGTTTTTGACAATACAATCATACCCAGTGTACCATGAGTCATTAAATATATTTGAAGGATGATGTGGAATCTTCTCAAGTATAGAAGCTTTGCCAAAATCACATTCAGAATCTTGTAGACATTCATTATTAACCCAAGGAGGTGCACCAAATTTCCTATCTAGGCAAAGGATCTAGCCCCTTTGCAATTAGCCCAGGAGTCTCTGAAATTTTCCAGCAATGCTCATGGAATGATGTATACATAGTCAACATCTGAAGGTTTCCCTGATTCTCTGAGGCTGTCCTCTTTAAAAGAAGATGTTCAAACACCTCATTGTCCTCAAGGAGCTGTGGGTCACTACCAATCGACATAAGGGACCTTATGTCTTCACACATCTACAGAAAGATCTGCAGGTGATTCTCCATCTGCCCAAGGGTTTTCTACTCCTTCCCTACATGCACAAAGTAAAGGTGCACAGTCCATTTCTACACAGTGCACAGTAGCATATTCACCATCTACCCCAGTGTTTCAAGGATATACCTATCTATCTCAAAAAATGGCAGAAAATTTGAAATATGTCCACAGGTCTCTGGTAAGTTATATAATGGCACAAGGCTAAATACTCCATTTGATATCTCCCCAGTGGTCTCCAAGATATGCGCCATCTGTACCAGTTTCACAAAAATCATTAACAAGACATGTGGTATCTGATAATGCTGCCCTATATGTTTCAGTATTTGCCCAAGTTACTCCTTACTATCTTCCCAAACCCTTTTTATTCCTCCCTTTCAACAGAAAGGATTTTTGATCTACCTATACCTGCACAATGTACACCAGGACCTTCTGCTTCATGCCAAGCAACTGCTGAAACATTGAATTCTGCACAAAGGGCTCAACAAACAGATCTATGTGCTTCAGGCTTTTTAGGATCTATGTCTTCTTCCAACATTCACATTGTAATTTCTTCATCTGGACAAGGGACTCAAGAATCTATATGATATTTCCTGAGGCCATTTGCAATTTCCTTATCTGTTCAAGTGATTTGTTTGCTTTTGTTTTCTATCCAAGACTCTGGAATACATTGCCTGTCTTTACTGGATAATCTGGAAGATTTCACCTGTACACATGGCAAGATAGGAATTTCCAATGCTTCACTGGCATATTTAAATACCATATCATTTACTACAGTGAATCTAGAAACTTCTCCATATGTCTAAATGAATTTATGAATCTATAAACGTGTCTCATTGTCTCTGAGACCTGCCCTGTCTGCACAGAGTGTTGTAGGAACATCTACATCCGCCCCAGGGACTGTAAATATTTCCCCAGATAGAATCTCATGCCCAGGATGATGTAGTGTATAAGTATCCTTGCCTGTGGTCTCTGGAATGTTGTAAGTTTTCCATGAGAAAATTGAAAGTATTACTATCTGCCTAAGGTGATTTCAAACAGTTCTTTATATCTCAGAGTCTGAAGCAAATTTGCTATCTGCATCAGGCACTACAGAATTTTTTGGTCTTGCCCTCAAATATGTGGGAGGCATTTCCCTACCCCAAAATTATTTTGGGACTCTCCACATATTTAAAGAATTCTTTAGTATCTTCACCCAGTTTGAAAATTTCCCTAAAATAGTCTCCAATTTCCCAACATTCTCTGGGACATATTTTATCTACAACATGTTCTCTTGAATATTCCCTACCAGAACAAATGGGACAAAAAGGACTTCCTCTGAAGAAGTGACTCTAGGACAGTCACCACCTCAGGAGGGATATGAAAAAAACATTCTTACTCTGCCCAAGGAGCCATGGGACAGTCACAAGTGTCTCTAGGGCATTCTCCATTCACTCATGGGACATCTTCCCATGAAGTGCCTGGCCCTTCTTATGACCAAGTTGGGCCCATAATAAAGTATGCATCTTTCCCAGAAGGTGCAAGTTGTCCCTCTATCTCTACCCAACATCATAAAAATATCTCCAGAAAACTCTCCAAACTTCTTCATCTTTCAAATTCCTTGGGACCTATTTAATCTGTTACAGTGACTTAGACTCTTTATTGTCAGGCCAGCTGTATCCAAAATTGTCTATATGTGACCATGTGTCTTTAGGACTTTCACCATCTTAGAGAAGATATGTAGGAAATTCATAATCTACCCAAGATATTGTGTGAATTTCCATACCATCACAAGAATATCTAAGATATCCAAAATTTGATAAAGTGTGTTCAGAAATCTACTTCTTTCCAATTGTAGGTAGACGTCCAAGAAGTTTTAGGATAGTTATCATCTGCTCCAGGAAATCTTAGAAATTTTTCATTTTCAGATGGAATTCTAGGAACATCAAATTCTATTCAAAGTACTCTATAAACAACATCATCTGCTGAAAGGAATTGAGAACCTTCAAGATATGCTGCATATATTCTAGGAATTCGGGCTCTTATGAAGGGAATCAATATGTCCTTCCCAATTAACCCTAGAGATATCAGAACCTTTGAAAAAGATGTTTACAATATTGTCAAATCCACTGCAAATATTCTAGAAATTTTGGTATGTGTCACAGATGTACTGAGGATGTTAACATTTACCAAAGATGCTGAGGACCCTTCCTTATCTGAACAAGTGATACTAGTCCCACTTACATTATTTCAGGAAACACTGGATCCTTCTATACCTGGCCAAGTGTCTGTGAATTTTGCCACATCTCAAATAAGCTGATTAAGCCCTTCCCTAACACATAATGGAATTCAGAATTTGTCTTCAGTTAAAAAGGAGCTACTATATTGACAGCAGGAATAGCTGAGAGGCACAGACGTCAGAAGTGGCAGGTCAGCTGGGACAGGATCCTTTCTCCCTCTGTCTACACCTAGGAGGGATGGCTGATCTATAGCCCTTTGTGCACGGGTCTTATCAGAGGAGAACTGATCTCCCAGAAGTGCTGACACAGTCTTACAGAACCACAAGAGGAACAAGCACAGCCAGAGGCAGCAAGAACATCTAATACCAGAGATCAACAGATGGTGAAAAGCAAACACAAGAATCTTACCAACAGAAACCAAGACTACCTGGCATCATCAGAACCTAGTACTCTCACCACAGAAAGTCCTGGGTATCTCAAAAGACCTGAAGAGCAGAATTTGGTTCTAAAATCATATCTCATGTTGGTAATAGAGGAATTTAAGAAGCACATGAATAACTCTAATAAAGAAATATAACAAGAATGCAGGTAAACAGGAGGTACAAACCCTTAAAGAGGAAACACAAAAATCCCTTTAAAAATTACAGGACAACACGAATAAACAAGTAGAATATCTTAAAGAGGAAATACGAAAGTCCCTTAAAGAATTACAGGAAATCACAAACAAGTGAAGGAATTGAACAAAACAACTCAGGACCTAAAAATGAATGTAGAAAAAGTTAAGAAATCACAAAGAGAGACAACCCTGGAGATAGAAAACCTAGGAAAGAAGTCAGCAGCCATAGATGCAAGAATCACCAACAGAATACAAGAGATAGAAGATAGAATCTCAGGTGCAGAAGATACCATAGAAAATATTGACACAACAGTCAAAGAAAACACAAAATGCAAAAAGTTCCTAATCCAAAACATTCTGGAAATCCAGGACACAATGAGAAGGCCAAACCTTAGGATAATAGGTGTAGAAGAGAGTGAAGACTTCCAACTTAAAGTGTGAGGAAATATTTTCAACAAATTAGAGAAGAACACTTTTCTAACCTAAAAAAGTGATGCCTATGAACACACAAGAAGCCTATACAACTCCAAATAGACTGGACCAGAAAAGAAATTGCTCCCGACACATAATAGTCAAAACACCAAATGCACAAAACAAAGAAAGAATATTAAAAACAGTGAGTGAAAAAAATCAAGTAACATATAAAGATAGACCAATCAGAATTATACCAGACTTTTTGCTAGAGACTATGAAAGCCAGAAGATCCTGGGCTGATGTCATACAGAACCTAAGAGAACACAAATGCCAGCCAAGTCTACCATACCAAGGAAAACTCTCAATCACCATAGATGAAGAAACCAATGTATTCCATGACAAAACCAAATTTATACAGTATCTTTCCACAAATCCAGCCCATCAAAGGATAATAAATGGAAAACTCCAACACAAGGAATGGGGGAGCTAGATATAATCTAGCAAGATATAATCAAGATGTAAAGCAAGAAAGTAATCTTCCAACAAAACTAAAAGAAGTTAGCCACATGAACAGAATACCAACTCTAACAACAAAAATAACAGTAAGCAACAATTACTTTTCCTTAATATCTATTCATATCAGTGGACTCAACTCCCAAAAGAAAAGATATAAACTATCAAATTGTGTACATAAACAGGACCCAACATTTTTTTGCATACAAGAAACCCACCTCAGTGAAAAAGACAGAAACTACCTCAGAATAAAAACCTGGAAAATAATTTTCCAAGCTCAGGGAACCAAGAAAAAAGCTGGAGCATCTATTTTAATATCAAATAAAATTGACTTTCAACATATAGTGATCAAAAAATATGAGGAAGGACACTTCATACTTATCAAAGTATGATCTACCAAGATGCACTCTCAATTCTGAACCTCTATTCTCCAAATGCAAGGGCATCTACATTCATAAAAGAAACATTACTACAGCTCAAAGCACACATTGTACTTCACACAATAATACTGGGAGATTTCAACAACCCACTCTGTGCAATAGACAGATCATGGAAAGAGAAACTATACAAATACACACTGAGACTATCAGAAGTTATGAAACAGATGGATTTAATAGATATCTATAGAACTTTTTATCCTAAAACAAAAATATATAACTTCTTCTCAGCACCTCAGGGTACCTTTTCCAAAATTGACCATATAATTGTTCACAAATCAGGCTGCAACAGATACAAGAAGATTGAAATAATTCCTTGCATCCTATCAGATCATCATGGACTAAAGTTGCTCCTCAATAACAATATAAACAATAGAATGCCCAGACACATGTGTAAGCTCCAAAACATTCTACTCAATGATAACCTGGTCAAGGGAGAAATAAAGAAAGAAATTAAAGACTTTCTAGAGTTTAATTAACATGAAGCCACAACACCCAATATTATGAGACACAATGAAAGCTGTCCTAAGAAGAAAACTAATAGCTTTAAGTGACTCAAAAGAAAAACTGGAGAGAGCATACTCAAGCAATTTGACAGCATATCTGAAAGCTCAAGAAAAAGAAGAAGCAAATTCACCTAAGAGGAGTCGAAGGCAGGAAATTATCAAACCCAAGGCTGAAATCAACCAAATGGAATCAAAAAGAACAATACAATGAATCAACCAAAAACAGGAGCTGATTCTTTGAGAAAATCATTGAAATAGATAAACCCTTAGCCAGAATAACTACAGGGAACAGAGACAGTATCCTTATTAACAAACCAGAAATTAAAAGAGAGACATAACAACAGACACTGAGGAAATCCAAAAAATCATGAGGTCCTACTAAAACCTGGATGAAATGGACAATTTTCTAGACAGATATCAGCTACCAAAGTTAAATCAAGATCAGATAAATGATCTAAACAGTCCCATGTCCCCTAATGAAATAGAAACAGCCATTAATAGTCTCCAAACCAAAAAAAAAATAAATAAAAAAAGCCCAGGACCAGATGGCTTTAGCGCAGTTTAATCAGACCTTCAAGGAAGACCAAATATCAATACTCCTCAAACTATTCCACAAAATAGAAACAGAAGGTACTCTACCCAATTCATTCTATGAAGCCACAATTACTCTGATACCTAAATCACACAAATACCTAAGAAAAAGAAAACATCAGATCAATTTCCCTTATGAATATCAATGCAAAAATACTCAACAAAATTCTTGCAAACCAAATCATAGAACACATCAAAAAGATCATCCAGCATAATCAAGTAGGCTTCATCCAAGGGATGCAGGGATGTTAGGGTCCATTTGGATACAAGACCTTATGTAACAGAGGTGATATCTGAAGCATATAAATTGGATATAAAAATCTACTCTTAAAGAGTTGATCTAGAGTATGGCTAAACATCTATATATGCAATCTATTAAAAGAACTTAATTTGCTCCCCCCCAAAAAAGTTAGGGTCCTTTCTCTAACCACCACAATATTTTGGGATTCTCCATATCTTCACAGAATTCTCGAGTATCTTCACCTACTCTGAAAATTTCCCTGAAATGTATGTCTATCCAAATCATTGTCTGACTTTCCATACCATCACAACAATACCTAGGATATCCAAGTATGATCAAGGGTATCTAGAAATATCTTCATATTCCCAATTGTACTAAAAGCCGAAGAGGCTTTAGCATAGTTATCATCTGCTCCAGGAAATCTTGGAAATTTTTCATTTTCTGAAGAATTCTAGGAATATCTGGTTCTATCCGAGGTACAATAGAGCAGCAGCATCTGCTGAAGGGAGTCGAGAAACTTCACCATCTGTTTCATATATTCTAGGAATTCAGGCTCTTATAAAGGGGAATCTCTAAGTCCTTTCCATTTTACCCTAGAGACATCAAAACCCTTTTCCAAGATGTTTGAAAAACAGAATCTGTTGCAAGTTCTTTAGAAATTTTAGCATGTGTCACATGGGTACTGAGGATTTTAACATTTGCCCAAGGTGCTGGGGGCACTTCTATATCTAACCAAGTGATACTGGACCCACTTACATTATTTCAGAAAATTCTGGATACTTCTATATCTGCCCACGTGTCTGTGAATTCTACCACATCTCAAAAAAGCCCATTAAAACCTTCCCTAACACATAAAGGAATTCAGAATTTCTCTTCAGGTGAAAAGGTGGCTATTAAATTCAGAGCTTCAAGAAAATTATGAAGAATTCATACACTTATTTAAATAGAACTAAATAGAAATGAATCTATTTAATCTCCAAAAGGAAGCTTCCCATATTGTCACAAGAATCTCTTGGACATTCTCCATTTGGTAAAGGGTCTCAAGATACTCCCCTGCTATCCTAAGAGGCCCCAGGTCTTGTTTGCACCACAAGGCTTTAGGATACTCACCATGTGATCCAGAAGATCCAGGACTTTCTACATCTGACAAGGGGACAGTAGGAAAAAAGCTGTTGACTTAGAGCAGACTAGAAATATCATCTGTCTCTCAATAGATTGTATAGCGTCCATCTCTGGCCTGAGAAGGTCCTGGATTTCTATCTCCTTCACCACTTACTTCAGAGGGAGAAGAAACTACCATATGCTTACTATCTGTGTCAGGGACTCTAGAACCTTTGATATCTATGCAAAGTGCTCTGGGAGTTTTGAACCCTAATCAATGTATGCTGGGTCTATCAGTACCTCACCAAGGGATTCTTGGAATACAACCATATTTCCAGGAAACTGGAACTTTCTTAACCAGCCCATGGGCTACTAGAATCTATGCCATATACTCAAGTATTGTGAGAGTTTACATTTCAACAGTTCTAGGAATCTCGGTTTGTGCACATGGCAACATTATCCCTATTCATTGTCATGATTAGTGTCCAAGA
>NC_045030.1:29026456-29029801 GCF_008632895.1 Mastomys coucha
TCTACAAAGTGAGCTCCAGGACAGCCAGGGCTACACAGAGAAACCCTGTCTCGAAAAAACAAAACAAACAAACAAAAACAAAACAAAACAAAAGATGTATTCTCAAAACTTTGTCATTCTTCCAAAAGGAGGGAGCAAGAGTTTCCAAACCTGACAAAAGAGGTACATGACTTAAATCAGAGACCAAGAGGAACTTCACTTCTTCTGCTTCTGCCAAAGGAGGCAACTGATCCTCAGTATCTCATAAGGAGGGGATCAGATTTCTCCCCTATCCCCAAGACAACAATAGATGATCCAAATCTACTAAAACCAAATCAAAAAAGTCCACATCTAACCAAACAGACTCTTAAGATTCCCATTTACAACATAGGGGTTACAAATGCTATTTCTTAAAAAGAGGACAAAGAAATACTTTATGTTTCAAACCATGAGCACCCAAAAGCTACTCCCCAGGACAACATAGCATCTTCTATCTATCCATAAAATGCTGTGGAATGACTTTCTCTCATGAAGAGAACATCAGCCATACAACTTCTCCTCATGGGAATCCCAAACTCAGGACTTCTATCAAGAGTAGACTAAAGAATTCCCCTGAGACCAAGGAGCCATTAAAACTTCTCCTGCAAACAAGAAGGCATTGAGACATCTCCAGATGGAAACAGTGCCAATGGGAGTGTCATACCTCCATCATCAGCCTAAGAGGTTGTCTGCCTTTCTGTTTGTATTGGGGAACACTTAAAATATGTTCTTTCTGATAAAGAGGAAGTAAAGTCTTTATTTCCACAGGAGGCCAGGGCTTTGTTTCCTCTCTTGTGGAAACTCATATGTGTTCCATTTCCAAAAGAGAGTATCAAGTCCTTCCCTGTTATCTAAGGAAAATTGAGACATATCATACCCCAACTAGGAGATATGAGATGTTCCCTCTTTTCCAAGGGAGAGACACAGTATCCAATTATCAATATGGGTACCCCATTGTAACTCTTCTGTAATAGGATGCCACGAATATTCAATTTAATTTTCATGCAGTTTCCAAAGGATCCCACTGTCAAAGGGGAGCTTTAATTATATCCTTTCCCCTGAAGGAGTTATCAGACCTTAGACTTTCCAATGTGGCCTCATGCTCTGCTAGTCTCACCATAAGGTCATTAGATATGATTCTGACAGCCTCAGATTGTTTCAGGCTAAAAGAGAGGTCCTCTTAAATATCCCATCTAACAAACTGGGCTACAGAGATGCTCCTTGTGACAAAAGAGAGTCCAGAATTTTTTCCTCTAATAAGCCTATTTCTTACCCATTCTTCATCAGAAGGCATGAGAGCTTCCTGTCTACAAAATGGAACTGATAGAGCAGCCTATCTCAGTACAGGAGCCTGGGCCATATACTCTCTTACCATGATATCTTCATTTCTTCTTTATTTGAAGCCACCCTCATTTTCCCCATCTTGTGCCAAATATGGATAACAGGAGTTTAGAACTTTTTCTTCTCATCAAACATCTGTCAAAGATATGACTTGCATTCCTAGTTCTGAGGCACCTGATAGGCCCCTCTGACTAAAAGCATGGCAAGTATTCCCTGTCTCATTAAGAATATGCCACAATTTATAACCAGAAGGACATGCTATGCAAGATTTCCCATGGAAGAGAATATGTTCTTTTTCTGACTAGTGTGGAACTAGGCATATTTCTTCTGACCTAATGGGTAACAAATCAAATTCCTCTATCTAAGGTGCACTGACACTTTCTTATTCTGATCTACTAACCTCAGAAGCTCTGTGCAATGTACAGGAATCTGGCACCTAAATTGCTAGAGTCTAAGTGTAGCCAGCAAAGACCTAAACCCAGGAAATATGCCTTAAGCTGGTTAGCAGAAATGAAGAAGCCATTTCCTTAATGTTCAGAATTAGGCAGCTGATTTATTAAGAGACCTAGCTGTGAACCTAATCATAGCATGTTTTAGGTTTATTACACTGCTGGTTGGCCTACATTATATAGATGTTCTTAGTTCCCATGAAGATGTGATACTTTAATGTTCAGGCATAGTATACTGCTCAAATTGCCTCTTGATCTTCCCCTACTATGCATGAGATTCTTTGACCTTTCTGCTTTCCCACCATAATGTTAGACCTTCTGCCTCTAAGGAATGGTTCTTAATAATTTCTCGCTTTGAACACCTCATTCTCATTTTATTCAGTTGTGTTTCTGATGATGTGGCCTCAGACTTATTCCTGCCAAACGAGGAAGACTAATACTTTTCCAATACCTGAAATAGAGCTAAAATCATTCTCAAGGCCTCAAGTGGTCCTCTCTCAGGCATACTCAGTCTAAACTAGGAAGCCAAATGCATTACAGTCATTCTCAAGTTGGGTTCAGTACTATTGCTCCAGAACCACAAATTTTCCAAACTACTGTATGGAACAAAGGAGCTTCTCATCTGTCAATTCAGAACCAAGAATCCTCAGATATTCCTTAATAGCCTAACTGGCCTCAATCTTATCTATCTAGAAACTGTGCCTTACAAATTTCTTCAAAACTAAAGAGGGTTTTGTTTCATATATACCCCCTTGATGTCTAAGGCATACTCCCTAGTGTTCGATGAAACATAGCCACACCATTCCTTTGAAAAACAGGAAACCTCAGAAATTCACTAATTACCCAAATGGACTTCATACTTACCACTTCAGAACAAGGGTGTCACACACACCCTCAATGTATGAAAAGATTCTGAGATATATGATTGATATGCAAAGGAGGTAAGGCTTCCTCAAGTAAGACCTCCTCAGTGTCCCAAGAAGGCCACAAATACAGTCCTTTAAGATTCAATGTGCAATAGAATTTCTGAAGTCACAATGGGGATCCAGACCTATCCTTCTAGAACCAGAACAATTTCTGACTCCAGCTCATAACTCCATCAAGTTTAATACATGCCCCCTTAGAAATAAACTAGCCCTCAACTCAAAGGGGGCTTATACCCTGATTTAATATATTGTGAAGAGATCCTTAGACTTATTTCCACTAACCATAGTAGCCCCTGATTTAGTGGCATGCCATAGGCAGGGGGATGCTGTAACATACTGTTTTGAATAAAAATGCTTTAGTCTTATTATATCTAGAGGAGTATAAGATATACCTCTCTGATGAAGAAAGCTGTAGAACTGGCCCTGTGCCCTATGAGTGTATCTCTAAAACTCATGCTCTGTTGAAGCATGCTTGAGACTGAATCCCTGTGACCAAGAACACCTTGGAGATTCTCTTTCATTCATGGCTGATTCAGATCTAACATCTCACTAGGAAATATAAGAGCTTATTCCTAAGACTGTATTGGTTAGAAATACATTCTAATAAACCA
>NC_045030.1:29029811-29030557 GCF_008632895.1 Mastomys coucha
GAAAGAAAGAAAGAAAGAAAGAAAGAAAGAAAGAGAAAGAGAGAGAGAAAGAAACAAAGAAAAATGGAGGGATAGAGGGAGGAGAGAAGGAAAAAAGGAAGGGAAGAAAATAGGTAGGAAAGTGGGAAGGAAGGAGGGAAGGAAGGAAGAAATATCAAGCAGAGAACTCTGGATTCAAATTCATGGTCAATTAATTAATACCTCAGCCTGGATCCAAGATCCAAGGCTATCTATCTTTAAGCTGCTCCCAGGAAAGAGACTTATCTTCCACTTCCATATCTGTGTAGCTTAATATATGTTTAAGTAGGGAAAGGATTCAGGGACTTTGAGAAACCAATCAGAAGAAACCACAAATTGCTGTCAAGCCCCAGTGGAGTACTCACAGATAAGAATTTTATGGAATTCTCTGAAGAAATAGAGGTGTGCAGTGCCTGGAGCATACACTTCAACTGAAACAGGGATATTCCCCTTCTGTCCAACAGGGTCTAGGATATTTCTCCTTTCCAAAACGTTGGTAATTTTCTTCCCCTTATGATCAAGGCCTTAAAAGTTACCCATTTGATCCAATGGGCCCTCAGAACATCCACTTATGTGCAAGGAACCATGGGATATTTCATTTTGACCAAGGAGTATTGCTTCCTCTGCTTAGGGCTTACAGAAATCAAGAAGCCAAGCAAATCCTGGAAGCTCACATTTGTTGAGTAATGCCATCAATCTGTATATATATATATATATATATATGTATA
>NC_045030.1:29030567-29060219 GCF_008632895.1 Mastomys coucha
CAGTGTATGTCTGTTTCTGTTTTGTTGTCTGAGTGATTGTCATGCTATGTTTCATGTTAAAAAGAAAAGATGTTTAAAAACCTTATCTGCTGGCTATCCATCTCTTGATTTAATCTTAGGGTACACAGTGGAGGCTGATTTAAATTGCACCCCACATTTATCCAAAAGTCTAACAGCAAAAGGAAGTCCTGCTGAGAAGCTGCTTTTAAGAAAGTGTCAGCAGCATAATTCTTAAGGCAAATAAGCTAACAGTTGTTTCTTCCCAGAAAAACCTCTGTAATTGTGATTATTGGGTTCAATAAATGACAAAGTGCTTTTTGTCTTAAAATTTTAGCTAGGAAAAATACAAATTCTTTGATTGGTCTGCATTTATAAGATTGGTGTAGCTCCTTCATTTGGTTTCTGACTAGTATTAAAGGTATAAATATGCTCTGCATGATTATTGGCTTATAAGTTATTGGGTATGGTGAAGAGTTGTAACTTTGGTAATGGAAAGTTAGCTTAAAAACTGGTAACTCAGGGTTGGAGTCATTTTTCACAACTTCATGTGGCATGAGCCAGCCAAGAAACCTAGAAGCTAAGGTACTCCTAAATTGAGGTGTTATTTTATGTAATTCTTATCTTAGAAACTAGACATATAAGAGATAAGATTGAAAACAATGTCACTTTATTGGAGCATTAAAAGTTGTATTATCATACATTTATATATAATAATTGATGGCCAAATTTTGTAATTTGACAGTAATACATTGGTATTGATTTTAAGGAAAATAGATCATTTAAAAATTGGGATTTGCTCTACAAAAAGTTATGGTTATGCCTTAATATTACAAAAGAAAGTTAAAAGGTATGGTTAAAGTTGCCATAAAGTTGGCTTCAGTTTGAAGTTTGATAGCAAGCTCAAGATAATAATCAATGTACACTGAAAAATTCAACATCCTACCCTCTTGTACTGAAGTACAGACAAAGAAAATTATACATAATGTAATGCTAATAGGAAATTTTACTACCTTTGCTTTCTTACCACAAGATTTAAAAATGAGTAGTTTAGGAGGCACTATCTTTTTCAAGATTTGGGCCTCAGTTATATCAAGAAAGTTATATCAAAAAAGTTATATCAAGAAAGAAAAGATGAGTTACATACTTCAAATTACTTTTGTCTAAGGCCATACCTTAAGCTCACCACAGGACTTAGGCCTTTGTTTAAGTTGTCAAAAGGAATACAAAGTAACTGGTGAGAGACAAAGAGCTTTTATAAAAAGTAAAACAAGCTTCTGTAAACAATTGCTGTCAATTGTAATCAAATGTTTGTTTTTTGTTACTCAGTGTACCCACAAAAACTCTTTGGCAAAAGAGAGCATTAATATAGATTCATCTTTTCTCATATCTAAAGTAAAGTTTTAATATCATATTATGAACTTGTTATAGTGTTAATAAAGAAATATTTGATAAAATCATGAATGTATTTTAGAAAATTTTTCTTAAAAATCTGATGAGGAACCAAAGACTCAGGCAAGACCAGCCAGCTGGTAGGCACAGGCCCCACGAGTCACAGGAGAGTTGCAGGGTGGCAGGGACAGGATCCTCTCAGCTTCCAAGTGACAGAGGTGGATCAGCATCCTTCTCTGCCCCTTCCCTACAAGTGGAGGTCCTACCTCCAGGGAGCGCCTTAAGCCAAATACCCACAGAAGTTGTTGCAGAGATTAATTATGGAGCAGAGACTGAAGGAAGGATAAACCAGCCTAAATATAACTATCTCCTGAGAGGCTCTGACAGTACATGACTAATACAGATGTAGAGGTTCACAACCATCCATTGAACTGAGTACAAGGTCCCTAATGAAGGAGTTAGAGAAAGGACCTATGGAGCTGAGGGGTTTGCAACCCCTTAGGACGAACATCAATATGAACTAAGTAGTACCCAGGGTCTCAACCACCAACCAAGGACTGCACATGGTGGGTCTGATTGTTCTGGCGGCATGTGCATAGTAGAGGATTGCAAATTCAATCATCAATAGGAGGAGAGGACCTCGGCCTTGTGAAGGTTCTGTGCCCCAGTGTAGGGGAATGCCAGGGCCAATAAGTGGGAGAGTGTGGGGTGGCAGGCATGGGGATTGGGGAGGCAAAATGGGTTTGTTCTTGGTGTTTTTGTTTGTTTGTTTGTTTGTTTTTGGAGGGGAAACTGGGAAAGGAGAAATTTACATGTAAATAAAGAAAATATCTAAATAAAAAAATGCAAAAAAAATCTGATGAGATGTCTATTTCTTGCTTCAAACAGCAATTAAATTTGTTATTGCAAAATATTTATTAATATTTGACCTATTAAATAGTAAAAATTTTAAGCAAAGATAATAATTGTTATCCAAAAAATAAATTGTTAAAATTTGCTTAAATGCATGCTTTTATATTTCTTATAAATTAATGTATACATCTCATAAAAATTTATATACATCTACAGCCCTTCTATGGGATAGAATTATATGTAAGTCACATGTTTAGTCTCATGAACTTTTCCTTACTTCAACACAAATAATTAAACTCCATTCTGTAGTCCCTATTTTTAGGTGCTAAAATCAAGCTTTAATTTGTATATTGATAGCCAGCACATCATATATATATATATATGTGTGTGTGTATGTGTGTGTGTGTGTGTGTGTGTGTGTGTGTGTGTGTGTGTGTGTGTATGTGTATGTATGTGTATAGGTATATATCAGAGCTTATGATTGCTTATGATAATTTGGCCTTTTTAAAGAATAATACTGATTTAAAATTTAAAAATAAAATATACACATGTGACTATTAATACCTTTTCAGGCTCTCTAGTTGCAATTACCTTAACATGAAAAGCAACAAAAAATTGTAAATGGTTATTGCCTGCATTAAATTTCTATACTTAATGTTCCTAATCAAAGTAAAACAGATAATGGATCTGACTATTATGATCACGCATTTGAAATGTTTTGTCAACAATTTAATGTTACCCATATTACTCAGATAACTTATAATTCTCAGAGACAATGATTGTTAAATGTGCACTTCGTACTTTGAAAATTTGGTTTTTAATAATAAAAGGAGAGGGAATCATAACCTTGAAAGTTACCAAAAGCGTATCTCACTTTTTACTTGTTTTAAAATTTTTGCAAACTGATGCTAAAGGTCAGTCTGCCACAGATCGCCACTGGCATCCACATACTTCCAGTTCATATGCCATAGTGACATGGAGAGAAGCACTTAGTAACACATAGAATGGTCCAGACTCCATTTTAATATGGGGAAGAGGCTCCATTTGAGTCTTCTCACAAAAAGAAGACAGAGCATGATGGTTGCCTGAAAGATTGGTTAATCAAATGGATACAAGTCAAGAATCCTTTTAGTAAACATGTTTTCATCTAAAATAATGGCTAAAAAGTTTTAACTAGCAAAATAGCCTCCAATAATTTCCTGAGAGTTAACAGTTCCTTTGTGATTCTCAGAGCCACTTCCCCCATACTTGGAGGCCAGACCTTGAGTCTGAGTATTGCTGATTTGCAACTGAATTGAGTGACTAGTACATCCTCACAGATAATATTAAGCTTGTTGCTTTTAAACTTTTGACCTTGTATCTCAAGCAGGTTTGTTACGGACATGAAGGCTTGACATCAGAGAGGTTCTAACATGGCAGTTATTCATTGTGATGAAGAAAAGCATTAAGTGCATATTGTGACTTTGGTCTGTATGGGAAAAGGGTGTGCTATGAGGGCCTGCAGTCAAAGACAGGCCACTGGATCTATGGTTCTCATCAACCTAAGACATACTCATGTGCCAAGAGGCCATGTTTATTAATAATAGACACTAAAAGGCCCTGTTTGTACAAATAAACACAAACAAGCTACAAGTGATTTCTGAGACAGGTAAGAGAGACACCAGTAGATCCAGTCCTAAGACAGATGGGCATGCTAGCCATCATAATTCCCCGGCAGGACTATGGTGCATAAGTATATCTTATGCCCCAGTTCAGCTAATTTTTAATAAATAAAATGGGAGGAACTATGACATCCCCCAGCCTAAAGCAGGCTGAACCAGACCTTGTCCTTGGCACAGAGCAGCCAGCCCACTTAGGGTGGAGTTTCCTGAGATAAAGAAAGCCCTTTTGTCCTGCTGCTTCTCTGCCTCTCCCAATGTTCCTGCTAGAAGCCACGCCCTGCTGAGCTTCTTCACCTGCCTTCTGGACAGAACAACAAGATGCTAATTAGGCCACATGATCCTGGCTTACTAGGGGATGGGTTCCCTGCCTATATATTCTCAGACTCTGAAATACACATTGGACCTTGATCGGAACATTTGACTTGGTCTGGTTAATTCTCTCACAGTCCTGCTCTCCTAGTTTCCCCAGGCTCCTGCCTCTCTTTCAAAAACCTGGTTTGCATAGCTGCTGGTGGGTACAGCTAAATACAAACTAGAGGAACTAGCCTAGCCATCAAAAGTTATCTAGGCCATGGGAAGAAGTAATAAGTTGCTGCCTTGTCTTTCCCAGAATGAACACAAACTAAGGAGATACAAAACTCTGAATAAGAATCAGAAACTCAGAATCAGTGTTGGGAGCTTTCTCCATTTTCTGTGGTACCAGGGACACTTGCCTTTGACAGAAGTGTATGTGGTACCTTCACACTCTGCCTGAAGGTGATTCTGTCCTTTTTCAACAGAGACTCTGTGATGGCTATTCCCGGTTGTCAACTTGATTACATCTGAAATGAACTACAATCCAGAGATGGAGGGTACACCTGTGATTCAGATCTTGAGACTGCAAACCACGTTCCTAGCCTTGATCTTGATATGGAGATCTTGAGGCATAGTGGCCATGAAAATATTAGGCCTATGAGATTCAGGCAAGATCTCTGATTTCATGGTCAGCCTGGGACAAAGCACATTTTAGATGCATGAGTGGTGGTTCTCAATTTAATCTGAGCCACACATTCTGCTGGAAATAGTAATAAAGACACTGGAAAAAGGAAAAGTCACTTTTCTTCAAACACTTGAACTTATTTGACAGTCATTACAATAAATTCCATATATATATATATATATATATATATATATATATATATATATATATATATATATATATATATATTTGTGTGTTCTGTGACTATAAAGGACTCTAAGACAGATTTAAATGTGCCTTAATGGGGTGTCCTAGTAGAAGACTTTCTTGCTGAGAGTGATTTGGATGTGCAGACTTAGCATAGAAATTATATTAGTTTTTTTGTGTGTGAAGAATGTGGCTGTTCTTTCCCATATTCTAATCTGTTTGCCTGAGGCTAAGATGAAGAGATTTGGAATAATTGCTTTGGAAAATGAAGTCTCAAAAAATTCTGGTATAAATTTTGTTGTGTGATTACTAAAGTTCACCTTCATTAACAGTGTTTTGGTAAAAAGGAGGAGCTGAGGACGTGTTCATTAATCAAGTATATAAGATGACACATTCTGTAGACATTCTACATTTTCAGCCATCCCTGTCATTGAATGCCAAGCACACTTTATATGACAGCACTTTATGAGGCAAAAGCTTCAAGGAAGCCATCTCCTGCAACCCCTAACTCAGAAGTAGCCTAGATATGTCCTTGCTATAGTCTCGCATGCTAGGTGTCCCCCAAGATAAATGTTGCTCTCTGACATCCACCAATGTTCCAACATCCTAGTCAAACCCTGACTTGGAATTTCACAATGTTAGACTAATTGCCACCAGCATTGTTGGAGAGAAAATGAGGGTGGTAAGGCATTGACTAGCCCAAAAGATTAGCATAGTGGGCCTTTAGTAAGGATGGGCAGGACCTTGAGCCAAGTGTGTGTGTGTGTGTGTGTGTGTGTGTGTGTGAGAGAGAGAGAGAGAGAGAGAGAGAGAGAGAGAGAGAGAGAAAGCGAGAGAGAGAGAGAGACAGTGTTCATCAGGAGAGCATTGGAGATTTGAGATTACAGATTCGAGCCTGGTACAGTCAGCAGACTCCTGGGCTCAAAGAGCTCGGGCCTGCAGGGTGCAGTGCCTGTCCAGAAGAGGTGTCTAGCCCATGTTAAAATAATGAATGTGACCTCAGATTTGTCTCCTATGGTCAAGAGGGTCTCATTCCTATCATCTATAGTCAAAAGAGTTTCAGATGTAAGTTCTAGTTATGCAAAAACAAAAGCATCCCCTTTCTTCAAGGACACCTTAAACTTTACCTGTTAACTCATATTAACTATGTGCTGGTACCCCTGACCAAGATTGCAGTCATATACAACTGCAACCTCATAGTGACCTCACAAGATCCTGGGTATAGATCAGGAGGAAGAATAAAGCTAAGAGTAACACTCTTGCCCTCTGTCTAGAAGGCTGTTGTCAGAAATGCAATGTTCATGGCTCTCATTCATGTATAAGTACAGACCAATAACACCTTGAAGCATTAGAGTTAAGACAACCACTCATCCAGTTAGAAGGGAATGCTGATTGTTTCTTGTTCTCTGCACAAAAGTATATAAATAGTGAAAGTTGGGAAGAATAGTTGGAAGCAAATGATGCAGTATCACACTGTTCTTCCACTACCCAAGGTAAGCTACAACTTTTTCTTCTGCACAGTATGGTGATTGGATCATGCTACTTGGTTAAACATGGCCAAGTAATTTAACTCTTATTAACGTCGTTTAGGACGATCCCAATTGCAGTAGTTATGAATACAATTTCTTCCAACTGACCCTGTTCTCCAGACATCTCAAACTATTCCCTTTTGATGAAGTGTAATCAGCACTTACACTACTATAGTTTGCCTTCACCACTTTCTTCAGAATTTTCATGCTGCCCATGGGACCCAGATGAACCTTTCTCTAGAGCAGTCTCCTCATATATATGACCTCAAACATAAACTGTTAATGGTAAGCTTTAAATCACTTCATTATAAACATGGCCACAAGGAAAATACAAGTGTGATTAAAGAGAATTCACTTATTTGCCTCTGATTTGTCAGGCTGACACTTAGGTCATCTGTCTTTCACTATTGTCACTAAAATGAAGAGGTCTCAGATTTATGCACAAATCCATGTAGCTAATAATCTGCAAGAGGAATTAGAGACTAACAATGGTGACTGATTAATGATGCTTGGATTCCCGGCAGGCCAAATACAATTTAACTGATGATGCAAATCTTCTACATTGTGTTGGTGACTTTACTCCACTGTGGAAGTTTTGCTAGGATACTCGCTTAAATTATAAAGTGATTAGAGACTTTAAGGAGATACTTAATCTGCTTCAATCTTCCCCTCCTAAACATCATTGCTTTAGATCATCAATTTCTGTCCTTATATATGAAATGTACCCTTTTTACAACAAGAAGGTCCAATATCAAACTTGTATGACTGACAGGGCCTGAGATCATGTTTACCTGTCCAAGGCCCTCAACTCTACTTCTAGTTTTAAACGGTCATCAAAGATTACTTTATCTGACCCAGAATGATTAAAAAAAATTCTCTTTGTGATGAAGGAGGGCACAAACCTTCCAAGTGACTGGGTCTCAAATCCAGTACCTCATTGGAAAGGGTCATCAGAACTACACTGTTACCATGGTCCTCAAATCACAAATCCTGCTATGGAGAAATGGGCCTTGGACTTATCTCTGTTGACCAAAGGCTTCATAGAACAAAGATAATCATACAACCTGTTGGTACAATGTAACAGCTGCTTCATCTTCCACACAGCCCACTAAAAATATATGGGCATTCTAAATACTGAAAAAAGAATTGAGAGCTGATCAAGCAGTAATGGAAATTTCTCTTTTCTACAATGTATTTACATTTTGTCCAGTATGAAATGGTCTTTATATTATTGAAAATGACTGTGGATTATACACTTCTGATAAATACATATATACCTCTTTTTCAAAAAAAATCAGAAATTATGGTTATGACCAACATGTTTCAACACTCTTATTCCCATGAAATCTGACATATCACCTCATTTATGAAGAACACATTAGTCCTTCAACTTCTTTCCAAAGGTGCCAAGTTCCTTACCAATCTTAAACAGGGATATTTAGACATTCATTATAAAGATTGCTCCATTGTTTTTAATAGTATGGATGAATCTGGAGGATAGAATCCTGAGTGAGGTAACCCAATCACAAAAGTACACAAATTGTATGAACTCACTGATCAGTGGATATTAGCCCAGAATCTCGGAATATCCAAAGTACAAAAATCATAAGAAACTCAAGAAGAAGGAAGACCAAAGTGTGGATACTCCCATCTTTCTTAGAAGGGAGAACAAAATACCCATGGAAGAAGTTGCAGAGACAAAGTGTGGAGCAGAGGAAGGACAATCCAGAGACTGCCCCACCTGGGGATCCTTCCCATATACAATCACCAATAAGAGACACGATTGTGGATGCCAACAACTGCTGGCTGACCTCGATATAGCTCTCTCCTGAGAGGCTCTCCCAGTGCCTGACTAATACAGAAGTAGAGGCTCACATCCAATGACTGAGCACAGGGTCCCCAATAAAGGAGCTAAAGAAAGGACCCAAGGAGCTGAAGGGTTTACAGCCCCATAGAATGAGCAATAATATAACTAACTAGTACCCTCAGAGCTCCCAGGGACTAAACCACCAACCAAAGAATAAACATGGTAGGACTCATGGCTCCAGCTGCATATGTAGCAGAGGATGGCCTAGTTAGTCATCAATGGAAGGAGAGGCCCTTGGTCCTGTGAAGGTTCTATGACCCAGTGTAGGGTAATACCAGGGCCAGGAGACAGAGAATGGTGGGTTAGTGAACAGGGGGATGGGGAGGGAACCAGGTTTGTTTGTTTGTTTGTCTGTTTGTTTGTTTGTTTTGAGAGGAAACCAGGAAAGAAGATATCATTTGAAATGTAAATTTTAAACAACCTAAGAAAAATTGAAAAAAATATTTAAGATGGATGTATAAGAATAAAAAGTTTTCTTACAAAAAAAAGATTGCTCCAGACCTGTCCTGTGTAATCAAGTAAATTCCACAGATTCACGATCTTCTAGTGGATCTCCTACCTATATGTTCTAATTTTAATGACCTGGGAAGCACTGTTCTAACCTAAGAGATATCAGAGCTCTCTGGTCTGAAGTCCCAAACAGAAGAGTGTAAGGGAAAGGTAAATAAGACTACTGTCTTCATTGTATTCCCTTAGACAGAGATATCCTATGTGCAGAGGAATGTGTAGAAGGACATATAATTGTGGAAGGCACTGAACCAGAGACTACTGCAGTGCAGCCTCTTAGAAGAGTTCTAATACTGCTGTCATGCCTGCCATAGACATTCAGAAGATGAGTATTCTATATTGCTATTTCAAGTTTATTGCTGATGAAGGAGTGAGTTCCTGCAACTTTTTATAATTCTCAAGGTATCAATCAACCTTCAACTTTGTCTCAGTATGACTACAGATGTAAGAGTAGGAGAGACTGAAACTATTCCATAAAATCTCAGAGAGCTCCTATCTCATCCTTCTAATTTAGAACATCTTAGATTTATCACCTTTCCCCAGAGGGGCAGCAAGAGTTCCTCCTCTGCATACAGGGAAATTGGATATGCACCCACCTACCCAAATAAGCCTAAGTATCCTCTTTTACTGAATTGGATTTTAGCCTATTCTTTTCCCCTAAATAAACCCAAACTATTCTAAACAAAGGCTCTCAATCCTGCCTTTTCTTGTAGAGAGCTACAGACTACCAATGGTTCTCAGACCTTCTAAATATTCCTTTGCGGAAGGGACTTTCAATGTATATTAATCTGTACCTCAGATAATTTTGTTGTGACAAAATGGATTCTAATCTACTGCCTCTGATTTACAAGGAGGCCTCAAATCTCATTTTGCCCAAGTTGTCTTCATATATGCCTTTCTGACTAAGGAAGATTCTGTACTGTCCTCCTCTGATGCAGGATCCTTAGGCATCCTTCACCCAAACTTTAGGTCCTTAATTTTTTAGCTTACCCTAAGAGACTTATGGAACACTCTGGATTAACACACCATATTGCATGAATAACAAATACAGCCCAGCACAGAAGCATACTGTCTCAAGGCAGAAACCAAAATGATATGTCCCTCATCTTTCATACATAGACCTAGCAGCTGAAAATATGCTAGTAAAGGTGAACCAGCATGGGGCAGTCATCCAGATTTTTGAAAAATACCCAAACTCTGACTGACCTTGTACTATAGATGCTCTAGTATCTTATGAGGACCTGGAATCTGATCATACAGTACCTAGAATATGCTCCACTGAATGAGCAGGGCCAGGACACTGATCATATGCCATGGAAAGAGTATGAAAATTATCAACTCTACATAAGGAAACATGCTATTTTATCTTTATAAAGGGGTCACAAATTTACATCCTTTCTCCAAGAATCCTTCAAATATTTCCCTTTGACCCTGGGGGGCCTTGGATTTTCTCCATGGCTTTTGAAATCTCATTTCTTCTTCATGTCTTTCAGCAAGAATCAGACATCTCACCTCTAATCCACCTAGTCATTCATCTTTGACTAGGTATAGGTGTACTTGGTTCCTGAATTTGAGGCACTCAATAATGCCCACATTATCTATGGGTGTGTCACACATGCTCCTTCAGACTAATGAGAAATTCAGACTCCACTACTGGTCAAGAGAACTTCAAACAGTCATTTCTCATTATGTGGAATCTCTATACTAATGTCTTTAACCAAATATCCTCTAGTTTTACCTTCTGGCCAAGCAGGTCACCGAGTTTGCACAAAGAGATGTCATACTTACACAATGTTGACAAAGATGACTTGAGCATTCTCCTGCTCATTAATATAACATTCCTCCCTTCAAGCTTGAGGTCTTCAGAGCAGGAAGAAGAGGATGGAATAGTAGTCATCATCTTCAGGGCATCAATGGAGTGGTCCCAAACTTAGTGCCCAGACAAGGATGGTTGAACACAAACTTGCTGGGCTGACAAAGCAACAGGCACCTACTCATGTTCTCATAACAATGTTCAGATTGCAGAATATCCTCCTGAAGACACCAAAGAGGATATAATTACTTTTGATTGTTGTTATTCTCTTCTTGGTCTTGTTATTCCTTTTATGTTTAGAAGTGGATATCTTGATCCTTTTTTGATATGGTAGTAATCTACTAGCATTAAAAGCTAACAATGCACTGCTTAAATGTTTCATGTTTTCTACCCTATTTGGAAATCACAGTGATATATATCATTTTCCTATTTCAAAGACATATGACTATATAATTTTATTTACCAAATCTAATAATTTTAAACAATATACATATGGATATATATTTTATGTGCAAAACTGTTTCCTGTACTGTGTTCTTTTCCACCTTGTGATAGTTTCTTTGGTGTCATTTGGAAGGTCCTTTTCTACTAATGTGTCTTAAAAAGATTTATCTTGAAGTTGAGGGTGTGTAACTAAATATCTTCAACAGAACAAATACCTTTGTAGTATTTTTGTCTAGTGGATTATAAATATCAGTTAGTACACAGTAATAACTGGAACAAATATAAAATATGATGAAGAGTTTTCAGGGTGCAATCCCTAAAAATATCCACAAAACAAATGCCATTTTATTAATCAAATCTATGCACATTAAATGAACATTGTAGGGTATATATGAGTGTGTGTGTGTATGTGTGTGTGTGTGTGTGTGTGTGTGTGTGTGTGTGTGTGTAGAAGACTTTTTAGTTTGAATGTCCAATATTTCTGTCTTAAATGGGGAGAGTAAACTGCTTAGGGTGGGTTTGTGAAGAAAATGTCACCAGGATTTTAGTGTTTAGATTATTACTCCATCTGTCTATCCATCATCAATGTATCTGTATATATATGAATGTATGTATATATGTACTTATATATGTAAAAATCTATCATTGATCTATATTTGTGTCTATCTTTATATATGTTTATCTATCATCTATGAATATATATGAGCATGTAGCTATGTATGTGTGGTACTTTGAATATAATTGATCCCCTTAGGCCCAAAGGGAGTGGCTCTATTAAGAGGTGTGATCTTGTTGGAGTAGGTGTCTCCTTGTTGGAGGAAGGCTGTCACTGGAGAATTTGGGCTTTGAGGTATTATATATGTTAAAGACTTGTCTTGTAAGACTTTCTCCTTCTGCCTGTGAGTCAATATAGAACCCTCAGCTCCTTCTCAGCATCATGTCGGCCTACATGCTGCCATGCTTCTTACCATAATGATAATGGACTAAACCTCTAAAACTATAACCCAGCTCCCATTAAATGTTTTCCATATAAGGCTTGCCGTTATCATGGTATCTCTTCAAAACAATAAAATACTAAGATAATAGATATTCAAAGTTTTATCTACATGTCTGTCTGTATACCTGTCATCTGTCTGTCTGTCTATCTATCTATCTATCTATCTATCTATCTATCTATCTTTGGGAGACTAGTTTTGCCAGTCTCTTCAGCAATCCAAGGAAGGGTTGTGGTTAAGGTGCCAAGGTAAATGAGGCACACATATAAACACACACATACACACACACACATACACACACACACACACACTCACACACACTTGAATGAATCAAGGTTCAACATGATTCAACAACTTTACATATATGAATATAAACATTTGGTGTATTGGGCAAAGCATTGATGACATTACATATGTACAAACATTTGGTGGATGGAGCAAACCTACAATAACTTCATATTTTTTTACCCACAGATTATATATACCCCAATAAAATTTCAAGTTTTAAAAAATTACAATGTGATTACATTCTATTAACAGTGGGACACATTCCATGTGTTCTAACTGATTTGCTGTTCCTCTTGCACAACACCTAAAATCAATCTCTCTAAAGTGTTGTTGCAAGGTGTATAACATATATATGGAATTCAGAAGTACATGTCGTAATGTTGTATCTTTTTTTCTACTATTCAGATCTTGAGGATCAAACATAGATTAGTTGGAATAGCTTCAGTTACCACTTATCTATTTAACCAGTCCCAATTCCATGCTCTAAAGCTGACTTAAAGTATTATGTAAACTCTTATTCCCAAGTGTACATGATATTATCACTATTTCCCCTGGTACCTTTTGCATGTATACATTTCAGTTTTTATGTGACTCAATACACCGAGAATCCATCAAAACCCAGTAGTTCAGAGGTAAAATGTAGGGCCCCAGGAGCCCCTCTGCCATGTTTAACTTAATTTTTTCTTTCTATTTAAGTTTAAAATAGATGGTTTTCTCACATAATACATCCTGTTTACAGTTACCCCTTTTTTACTCCTCCCAGTAGTTATCCTATTGTCCTCTCCTTCAGATTGACTCCCTTTCTATCAATCATTAGAAAAAGAATAGGCTTTTACCAGGTAATAACTGAACATGTCAAAATAAAGTATAGAAAGATAAAACAAAAATCATTGCATTGAGGATAGTTCTGGTAGACCAACAGAAGGCAAAGAGCTACAATATCAGGCACAAGAAACCCACTCATTCACACTGAAGAATCTCATGAAAGCATGAAGTTGAAAACTGTAATATATATGCAGAGGACTTGGTCCAGTTCTGACTAGGCCCCATGCTTGATGCTTCAGTCTCTCTGAGTTTATATGAGACTTGATCAGTAGATTCAGATGACTTTGCCTAATTCTCCTAATGTCTCCCATTATTCTCAAGTTCTTACACTCTTTCTACCTGCAGTTCTGCAAGGTTCCCTGAGCTATGAGGGGAAGGATTTGATATAGACATCCATATAAGAACTGTGTTTTTCAAGCTCTCTCTCTCTCTCTCTCTCTCTCTCTCTCTCTCTCTCTCTCTCTCTCTCTCTCTCTCTCTCTCTCTGTCTCTGTCTCTCTGACTCTCTCTCCCTGTCCCTCCAAAATGTTTGTAGTACATGCCATCCTTTGCTGCAGGAGGAAGCTTTACTTTGGATGACTGATTAATGTTCAGATCTATGAGTATAGCAGAATATCACTAGGAGTTATTTCATCACTACATTTCTTTTCTCTTTGAGATCACTATTATTTCATTGTACCCTAGGTCCCTGAACTATCTAGGCTCAGATTCTTGGTCACTGAAGCAGACTTGGGTATAGCTTACACCTTGAAGTGGGCCTGAGTTGAAATCAGTTATTGCTTTGTTACTTGCTATGCCCACTCATCTACTGCAGTAAGGTCTGTGTGTCGGGCTTGAAGGCCTGATCACAGGCCTGAGGTGTATAGCTTCAAAGGGAGCTTGCCTCCCATTTATTCATTCAGTCCCTAGGATCTCCTAACTCAGACGTGTTCCAGATTAGTCTTTCCCATAGTCAACATGCCTTCTTATTCAGGCATAAAGGTGCCCCAATAAATGATTCATAAATAGTTAAAACTAAGATTAAACATTGTTCCCTGTCCAGCACAGCATTCCAATATATCCTACTATTGATACCAAGCTGTTGATAGCTTGGAATTCTCATAAAGAAGCTGCTGCATCAGACAGAATGCCCTCAGAGTTAGCAATAGAGGTCAGGCATTATTGCTAACTATAAACTTAGAATTCTCAGAGCAGTCCCACAAAAGACAGAAATGTTTTATATACCAAAGAGTAATTGAAAGGCTTCCCTCACTTAAGGGCATTCTCAGGAACTGCTAGAATGGGACTTTTTGGTGTTTGCCTCCAACAAACCCAGAGAATTAGCTTGGGACTGCCAAGATAGCCCCAGCAGGAAGGGCACCACTGCTCTTCTGCTTTGCACCTGGATGCCTGATCTTACTGACCTTGATGTGACCATCACTTGCATACATGACTTTTGTCATCTGCCCTGTTTTCTGTATACTATATAAGCCTGAATTTTACCTTGTGCAAATACACTCAGATACAACACTTCCTTGTGTCAACTCTGTTCATCTTTCTTGCTGATGCCAGTCTCGCCTACACCTTGTCAAACTAACTAGGATTCTGTTCCCCCATGGATTGAGGGAGGCTCAGATTGGCTAGCTCACAGCAGGTGGCACCCAGAACAAGGACTCCAGCAGGTAAAACTTTTTCCTTCCTTCCTTCCTTCCTTCCTTCCTTCCTTCCTTCCTTCCTTCCTTTCTTCCTTCCTTCCTTCTTTCTTCTTTCTTGGATAAGGCTAGGATCTCACAAAAAGAATTCTGCAGGTTCACTGCTAAAGGATTACCAGTCAAAAAGGTGAGTAATCGATTACCCTGGGCAATCAGAATTGAAAGGGAAATGGTTGTTCTGTTGGTCTTCAAGCATGTGTTATCGGGTCGGGACTTAAAAGTCTCATAAATTTTTACAAGAATTTTATGATTTTGTACAAAAAAATCAGCCCTTAGTTTCTGAGGGAGGTAAGCCTGACAGTGAGTAGGTGTAGATATGAAGAGGTTTCATGAAAAGAATTCATCTAGAGAAATTCCTAGTCATGCCCTTGTTTTGTGGCACCAAATGAGAGATTTGCTGACTGAAAAGTCAGATCTGGAGATTTTAGTGGAGGAAGCATTTTCAGAATCTCCAGATGAGACAGAGGCAAAGCCTTATGTCATAAATAAGAAAACTTATAATACTAGCAGAATAGGAAAAAGGTGTAGAATTGTTGAGGAAAGTAGTGATGAAGATGATAGTGATGAGTGGGATTCAGATGAGGAAGTTGCAAAGTATGAATTAAAAAAGGAACACTTTCTTGATTGGAGTAGGAACAAACCATTCCTTACTATACCAGTCAAGCTTAAAACAAAACCAAATGTGCTGAAGTCACTTCTACCAGTTGGTTTTGATGGCGCAATGGCAGAAGCAAAGAGACAAAGAGATTTTACCCTTACATTCCCAGTTGTGTTTTGTGATGAGGAGGAACCTCAATGGGAGCCTCTATCCTTGAAATTATCAAAAGAACTACAGTCTGCAGTTAAGCTTTTAGGTCCAGCAGTGCCATATACTTTGCAGATATTGGATGCTGTAAGTGGAAACTGGCTTACTCCTTATGACTGGCATCAGACAACTAAAGCTACACTCACTCCTGGGGATTACATCTTATGCAAAACTGAATATGAGGACAAGGCATGAAAAATAGGGCAGGAAAGCTCATTGAAACATTGCCCTAAGCCTACAATTTCCATGATCCTTGGACATGGAGATTATGGCCAACCAGCAGCCCAGTTAAAAATTCCAAAGGTAGTGTTAGAACAAATAGATCAATCAAATAGCTGTTTCCAGCTGGTGGATTTTATCACCACCTGGGGCTAAATCCACAGCCATTTCAGGAATCAGACAAATCAAGATGAATCATATGAGAATTTTGTGGTTAGAGTGGAAGAGGCAGTTTCTAGAATGCTTCCTCCTTTGGAAGGGACTGATATATTAATAAAACAATTGACTTGGGAAAATGTGAACACCTTGTGCCAAGACCTGATTAGACCGATCCATAATACAGGATTCTTACAGGATTAGAATAAAGCATGCCTAGACACCTCACCGGTTGTAGTGCAGGGAATTGCCTATGCTTCAGCAATGAAGGGACAAAAATTCAGTGCATATGTTAAAAGTACCTATGGAAAGGGAAAAATCTTCAGGGGAGTGAAATCACATGTTTCGGCTGTGGGAAGCCTGGACACCTGAGAAAGGAATGTAAAAATCTCTCAGGAAATAAGAACACAAACGTTGTGTTAAAGGAAAACATTGGAAAAATGAATGCAAATCGAAGTTCGATAAGAATGGCACTCTGCTCATTAAGGAGGTGGGTGGAAATAGTGAGACAAAAAACTAGATTTAGGGCAACCTCTCAGCCCCTAAGAAAGAGAGGCTCAGAGCCAAGAGGATGGTAAAGAATCCACTCCACTGAATCCAGATGCTCCAGAATTTATTATTCACCATTTGCCTAGAGCTACCCTGGCAAGTGGAGGTTTAGACCTAACAGCTTTAATAGATGTTATACTTTATAGTTGGGGTGGTGTACATTTTATCCCCACTTCAGTATCAGGTGTTTTGCCCTTAGGAACTGTGGGTCTCATTATCGGATGCATTTCCAGCTATAAGAAAAACTTTGAGGTGGTCTATGGTATTATGATATATTAGGTAAAATTAAAGTTATGGTTAAGACATTAAAAGAAATGATACAGCTTCATAAAGGGCAGAGAATAGCTCAACTCTTATTATTACCTTATTAACATCTCCCCAATCCCACTTTGAAAGGAGACCGAGGCAAAGGACAGTTTGGGTCTACAGATACTGTAGCCTGGATAGAAGAAATTAATGATCAGAGGCCTTTTAAGAATATTGTTATGAATGGAAGATCATTTAAGGCCCTTCTAGATATGGGAGCTAACAGTTCCTGTATTGCAGGTAAAGATTGGCCAACATCTTGGCAGGTTCAACGAACATCCTCTACCTTACAAGGGTTGGGAATGGCCACTAATGTAGCTCAAAGCTCACAGATGTTAAAATGGAAATGTGAAGGAAAAACAGGACATGTACAGCCTTATGTTATAGCTTCCTAACTTGTTCCCTTTGGGGAAGAGATATCATGAAAGATATGATTGTTAAACTTGTTACTTCAGACAATTTAAGTTGGCAGAATTTTTCATGGGGGTCACTGATGAGCATTTATATGCTGATAAAACAGTATGGAAAGATTCAGGACCTGTATGGATTAATCAGTGGCCCCTAACTGAGGAAAAGATACAGGCCATTGAAGAGCTGGTAAAGGAACAGTTAGAGAAAGGACATATAGAGGAGTCCAATAGTCTATGGAATATTCCTATATTTGTCATTAAGAAGAAATCAGGAATATGGAGACTTTTGCAAGACCTTAGGGCAGTAAATTCTACCATGCATGATATGGGAGCTATGCAACCAGGCATACCTTTGCCAGTCACTATTCCAAACAATACTATATTATAGTCATAGATTTACAGGATTGCTTCTTTACAATAAAATTGCATCCTGAAGATTCCATAAGATTTGCTTTTAGTGTTCCCTCAGTGAACTTATGAAGACTTTATAGGAGATTTCAGTGGAAAGACTTACCTCAAGGAATGAAAAATAGTCCTACATTGTACCAGAAATTTGTGGATAAAGCTTCAATAAATGTTAGAAAAACATATCCTCAAGCATATATAATTCACTTTGTGGACGATATTTTATTAGCTACAGGAAGTAAAGAACAAACAGAGCAGGTTTTGCTTATAACTATAGAATGTTTGACTAAGTATGGGCTAGTAGTAGCTCCTGACAAAAGTCAGCATAGTACACCTTTGAACTACTTGGGTCATTTGATAAACAAAGATTATATCTCTTCTCAAAAGGTCACTCTTAGATTGGATAAATTAAAAACCTTAAATGATTACCAGAAGTTGTTAGGGCATATAAATTGTGTTGGACCATATTTGAAGCTTACAACAGGAGAGTTAAGTCCTTTATTTAATGTCCTGGAGGACAATACTCATCCCAATTCACCTAGAGTTTTAACTCAGGAAGCCTTACAGGCTATTGCTCTGGTAGAAAGAATTGCAGAAGCCAAGGTACAGCAGTTGGATTATACTAAGGAATGAGATTACATAATCCTCAAAACTCCCTATAGTCCTACTGGCAAGAGGGAATACTGAAATGGATTTATCTACCTCACATGCAAACAAGATGATATCCTCTTATTTGTTTATGTGCTCAATGTTAATTATTAAGGCTTAAACTCGTTCTAAAGAATTGGTTGGAAAGGAAATGCAAAATATTTTATCTCATATAATAAGCAACATTTTGAGCAGCTATTACAAAATGATGAAGATTGGGGAATAGCTTTACAAGGATATTCAGGACAAATTAAGTATCATTTATCTAGACATCCTTTAATTGAATTTGTTAAAACTGCTGAGTTTGTTTTTCCAAATAAAATGTCTATGGAAGCATTGCAAGAGGCACTTCTGTTCTTTACAGATGGGTCCTCTAATGGAAGGGCAGTACTGTATAGAGAAAATCATCCTACCATAATAAAAAAGGTAGCAGAATTTTCTGCTCAACTGGCAGAAATTGCTGCAATAATTCTAGCCTTAGAAAACTTCCCTCAAGCTTTTAACCTTTACACAAATTCTAAGTATGTCACAGGCCTGTTTCTGGCTACAGAAACAGTTTGCTGTCTGGAGATTCAAGAATTTGGAAGCAGTTACAGCAATTTCAGGCTCTGATTCAGAGTAGTAAGGAAAAACTCTTTATAGGGAATATATGCAGACATATGGGACTTCCTGGTCCTCTGTCATTGGGAAATTCGATGGCAGATAATTATACAAAGGAATTAGTCATGAATGTCATAGAAAGAGCTCAGCAAAGTCATCAGCTGCATCATCAGAATGCCTTAGCTCTAAGAAGAATGTTTCAAATTATTAGAGAACAGGCCAGGTAAATTGTGAAGCAATGTCAGTACTACCAGGAGGTGCACCATCCACAAAAGATGGGCATTAATCCATGGGGCCTGAAGGCCCAAATCCTGTTACTCATATACAAGAGTTTGGAAAATTGAGTTTTGTACATGTTACTGTAGACACTTTTTCACATGCTGTCATGGCCACTGCCAGAACTGGAGAGGTGGTAAAAGATGTTGTGCAACACTTACTGGTTTATTTTTTATATTTAGGTGTTCCAAAGAAAATAAAAACAGATAATGGACTAGCTTATACCTCTAAAGCATTTGCTAACTTCTTAAACCATTGGGATATTGAGCATGTTACAGGAATTCCTTATAATCCACAAGCGCAAGCAATAATAGAATGAACACATCAAATGTTAAAAAATCAGCTTGATAGGATGAGAACTGCTAATCAGTTTTACTCACCCCATCATGCCTTGACCCATGCTCTATTTGTCATTAATCACCTTAATACTAATGAACAGGGAGAGACTCCTATGATGAGAAATTGGGGTCCAGTTGTTTTTAAAGCACAACCTTCAGTGAGATGGAGGGACCTCTTGACAGGGGCCTGGAGGGGCTCCGATGTCTTAATCACCTCTGTAAGAGGGTATACTTGTGTTTTTCCACAGAATGCAGAATCCCACATCTGGATTTCAGACCAGCTGGTTTGACCAGCCTCACCTCTCTCACTCACAAAGGCATGCAGATAAGAGAAGGCAGAAGCAGAAGCAGGAAGCACTCACTGCAAAGATGCAAAAACTTTCTCTAGCCCTGCCACAAACTGCAGCCATGAAAGCCACTTCAGTACTGATGTGGGGACAGCTAAAGAACCTGACTCATGAAGCAGAAGAGCTGGTACAGAGAACCAGCAAGACACTTTCATCAGAAACAATGCTTGTGTCTATGCTTGCCTTAATAGCTACACAGGTGACTGTGGTAACAGGAAAGAGTTTTTAGGCTTATGTACCTAAACCACCACTTCTTCATCCATTTGAGTGGAATGAACAGAATCATATAAAGGTTATGACAAATAATTTGGAGTTATTAGGTGGATTTAAAGATTTTGGTAGGAATCATCATGTTTCCAAGCATGTAAATTATGAAGGAAGGTCTGATGCAGTTCCTATTTGCCTAGCATTTAAAGGAGCTGCACCATTTGGGTGTCTGCCAGTCAATTACTGATCTTTTTTGACTGATGGTTCTGATAGATAAAGCAGTCTTAAACACTGGATATGGAAGTTACAATTTCAGATGCATGGTTTTGCAATCTATAATGAGACTTATGAGACAGTAACTCAGTTACCAGTTCCTAATTGTATGGAAGCTTACAGAGATAAAGATTATTTTTGGAATAGTGCAGCTACTGAGTACCCTGTTTGGCTGAACTGTGGATTTTCACTCCCAGCCTCAGTTTTTCACCCTAGGGGAACTCAAGATACAGTAACAAATTTTTCAGTCTATAGTCCAAATCATGATTATAGTACTTCTTTTAGGTATATTTCAAATCGGTTTCCTAAGTTTGATCTTGATATGTGAAGCAAGCCTCTGAGACGCTGATTCACTCCAGGTTTCGTAGCCCCAATCTGGGTTGGTCATTCTGTTTTATATAATACTACTGCAATTCAATCAGACTTGTTTAGACTTGCTGCAGCTGAAAATATGATTTTGTTAAAGAAACCAAAAACTCCAACTAGCTCTCCTATTGCAGTGAAGGTTTGGGTCTCTTACCCATATGCTGTATTGCTTGGCAGCTTTGCTAAAATTAATATTACTAACCTGGGAAAATCCTTTCTTGTTCATTGTACTTCCTGTCAATTAACTAATTGTGTGAATCCTAGCTTTAATTAATGAATCTATGGTTATGATTTTGCTAAAGAGACCTACTTACGTTCTGTTGCCTGTGGAATTAGAAAATGTCCCTTGGTTTGATAATTCAGGAATGCAAACCTTAAAGAGATTAAATGAGCTTATTATACTTAAGAGGTTTGTTGCAGCTCTAATTTTAGGAATTACTGTTTTAATTGCAATTTTATCCTCATCTGCATTATCTACCACAGCCCTAGTTCAGCAGTTGCATACTGCTCATTTTGACAATGATATGCATAGGAATATTTCCATAGCCTTGTCAGAGCAATATATATTGAATAAGAAATTGGAGGCAAAGATCAATGCTTTGGAGGAAGTGGTATTAGCCATAAGGCAAGATGTAGTAAATATAAAAGTTAGACTAGCTACTGTCATACCTCATTTCAGTATATTTGTGTCACACCATTACACTATGACTCAACTATGAATTGGGGAAAAAAACCTAAGGCCCATTTGCAGGGACTGTGAAAGGATACAGATATTTCTCACGATATGGAACAATTAAAGGCAGAAATTTCAGATATTAGCAAAAGTCATTTAGATACTTGGAACATTGATGAGTTGGCCAGAGATTTAAAAAACAATATAAACACGTTGAATCCCTTGGACTGGGTTCAGTATATAGTTTTGCTAGCTATTATTATTGGCATTATTTTAATAGTGATTATTGTGCTTCCATTTGTCTTTAGAGCTCTTCTGAGATCCCTAGCCATGTTGAGGAGGGACCTTCTGGAATTTTGTTTGAAAAGTAATAAGAAAGGGGGAGATACCACACCCACTTGCCTACTCCAATAAAGTCTGTATGTCAGACTTGAAGGTCTAATCATAGACCTGAGTTGTACAGCTTCAAAGGTAGCTTGCCTCCCACTTATTCATTCAGTCCCTGGCATCTTCTAATTCAGACGTGTTCCAGATTAGTCTTTCCAATAGTCAACATGCCTTCTTATTCAGGCATAAAGGTGCCCCAATAAATGATTCATAAATAGTTAAAACTAAGATTAAACATTGTTCCCTGGCTAGCACAGTGTTCCAATATATCCTACTATTGATACCAAGCTGTTGGTAGCTTGGAATTCTCATAAGGAAGCTGCTGTATCAGACAGAATGCCCCTAGAGTTAGCAATAGAGGTCAGGCATTATTGCCTACTGAAATTCTCACAAGGAAGATGCCTTATCAGACAGGGTGCCCTCAGAGTTAGCAATAGATGTCAGGAACTATTGCTAATTGTAAATATAGAATTCTCAGAGCAGTCCCACAAAAGACAGAATTGTTTTACATACCAGAGAGTAATCGAAGGACTTCCCTCACTTAAGGGCATTCTCAGGAACTGCTAGAATGGGAATTCCTGGTGCTTGCCTCTGACAGAGAATTGGCTTAGAACTGCCAAGATAGCCCAAGTGGAAAGGGTACCACTGCTCTTCCACTTTGCACCTGATTGCCTGATCTTACTGACCTTGATGTGACCATCATCTGCTTATGTGACTTTTGTCATCTGCCCTGTTTTCTGTATAATATATAAGCCTGAATTTTACCTTGTACAAATATACCCAGAGTCAGCACTTCCTACTTCCTTGTGTCAACTCTGTTTGTCATTCTCGTCAACGCCTTGTTGACCTGACTAGGACTCTGCTCTCCCATGGGTTAAGGGAGGCTCAGATTGACTGACTTGCAGCAGTTACTCTCACAAGTTCTCTGCCACAATTAACATAGCATATCTTGCAGACAGAACAGATCAATGTCCAAGTTATTGAAGGTTGGGTTTGTGTTCACAATAGTCTTTTGTTAGACTCCAGAGTTTCTTCTTGCATCAAAGACTCAAGTATATAAGGGTGAAGGTTCTGTGTAGCACCAGCACAATTTCTTCATGTCCATTGTCTTGTGCTGAGGTTTTCCTCAGCAATGGGGACCCAGAGTAAGTTTACAAAGAAGAACCCACTGTCTGTGGATTGGCCTAGTTGTCTGGGGTTTCCATGGCATTACAATGCCAACAATGCAATAAAATGCAACTCAGTCCCTGTAATAGAAGCTTTTATTGTTGACAAGAAATGGAAAGTTGGCATTCAGTCTCCCTGATTGGTAGGAGACTAACAGTTATCCATTAGTGGAACCAGTCTAGAGAACCAAGAGTGCATGTATCTTGAGTCTAGAGTCTAGAAGGATCACCATCTGGAGGAAGGAAGGTAGCTTTGTTCCTGGGCTGCAAAGGTTTCCCATTTGGCACCAGGGTGAGAAGTCCTTCTTAAATATGAGTAGTATTCCATTGTATAAATGTACCACATTTTCTTTATCCATTCTTCAATGGATGAATATCTAGGTAGTTTCCAGTTTCTGGCTATTATGAATAAAGCCATAATTAACATGATTAAGCAAGTGTCCTTATAGTATGACAGTTGGGAAAAAACATGTTAGATTATTCTTAAAGTCTTTTTCTGCATCTACTGAGATGATCATATCATTTTTCTCTTGGAGTCCACATGGTTTATTATGTTTATTGTTTTAATTGCATATTATGTGACAATGCAAAACAATTGCATTACCCAAACAAGAGTCAAAATTTAGATAGAAATGATCATTAAGTGTATCCATACCACATTTCTACTAGACAATTGTCATTTGTAGAATACATAGGTTGTTTCAATTTCTTAGCCACTGGGAAGGAAGCAGCATGTATATGTGGAGAAGAATAACAAGTCCTTTGGGCATATGAGTAGGAGTGGTATAGCTGAGTCATCTAGTATATATTTTTACCTTCAAAATACTACTCCAAGCTTATTTCTACAAAGACCCCAACAATCAGCAATCCCAACAACATGAATGAGTGTTCCCATTAATCAACATCCCACAATCCAGCACTCAATTGTTGATTGTTTTGTTGATATTTGCCATTCTAACTGGGCTAAGACAGATGGAATTTTAATGTTTTGATTTGCTTTTCCATAATTACTGGAGAAAATGAACATTTTTATAGTTATTCTTAAACATTTTTTTCAACATTTGAGACATCTCTTCCAGGCCCATTTTTTAATATATATTTTTTTGAGATCATAATTATGATATTTTCTCTTATGCTTCTTCCACACAAGCTTCCTATATACACCTCTTGACTAGGCACAATTTTTTAATGTGTTATTTGGGTTTTTACTGTTCATTTTAAGATTTCTTTACATATTCTTGATATTACTCTTCTGTCTGATAATTACTGGCAGACAATATCTCACAGTCTATGGGCTTCCCATTTACCTGGTTGACTATTTGATTAGCTGTTCATAACTTAAATATATTTATAAAGTCCTATTCAGCATTAAGTTTGGGGATAATTAAACCCTATTTGGAAATGCCTTTTGATAGTGGAGTATTCACCAGATAAGCTTACTCACACATGTATTTAGCAATTAAGCTAATGGAAAGTCTTTCTTCACTGCTGGCAACTTCACTGGGTATTCAGGATCCCAGAGGAGTCATGATGCTTTCTTAGTATAAACTTTTAAGCACAAAACAAATGCTCTTGAGCTACATACCAGTTAACAAGAACAGTTACTCAGAAGTAGAAATACAGAAGTCAAAGAGGAAGGTTAGTTTATTTAGATACATTCCCAGAACTATGGACATTGATGTATCAGGTCTTTGTTTTCATTTTGGTATGTATTGCTGCCAATGTGCTCAGTTTTATAACTTGACTGGTACTTTCATCAATGAGTCAATGGTGCTAAGGTCTGAGAGCCTACTCAGATTTGGGGTCCTGTTACTTCCCCACTGGTCTTAGTGAATGAGGGAAATCATGAACTCATACAGTTTTAATGAAATGTGCTTGGACCTGAGAACCACTACTTTTACTGAATTTACACTGATTTTCAATTGAGTGGCAAAAGAACATAGATTGATATTGTTTATCTAATTAATGTATTTGTGTCTTTCTGTCCTTTGAGTTCTTGTTTGTACCAGAAAAAAATTCTGATGTCGTAGGGTAGAAACAACATGTTTTTGCAAAGCCATACATAGCCCCCCTAATCTTATGAGAAGTAAGTACAAGTCTCTCCAATTTTGTAGACCTACTTCTACAAGGGAATCTACCTTTTTTTTTAATAATTGGAGGTCCTGAGCAAAATGTATACTTAATTTGGAAAGCATTAGAAGAGGCACATTTAGCCACACAACTGGTACATGTCCACCAAGTATTCTTAGTTATATGGCTGTTGTCCAGAGGAGGTACATCATTAGGCAGAATAGGCATCAGGTTAAAGACAAGTGGCTAGGTTAAACAGATTGGATATTAGGCAACTTATATTAATTTGGGCTGCTCCCAATCAAAATGACTTTTATTAGTTAATAGGCTGGCAGTTTGGTTACTTAAGACTAGGCTTGGTATCTAAGCATAACCAGCATTCTTGGCAGATATCTGGCTAGAATTTGCACCTCTACCCCCAGGGTCCCATCCTATGGCACAGAATGATTCCCTGGGTTTTCTTTCTTTCCTAAAGGTCAGAATATTTTTAAATGTAATTTCTAGATTTCTTTAGATTTTATGGTCATTGGTATATATTTTCCTATGATGCATTTCTTGGAAGGGAGCTTTCTTTCTATATATCCATCATTGTATTTTTAGGAAGCCTTTATTTTACAACTGAAACTGGCAATGAAAGTCTGTTTCTGGAGGACGGAGCTATAGGGCATGTGTAGAATTGTAAACTCTGAGTTCCTATCTCAAAAGACAACCCCCCCTTTCCTCTTTCCACTACATCCAGACATTGAAAATAGACATAGTGAGGCAAGGTCAAGATGGATATGGGTTTCTGGTCTGTAGCTATGCTAGCTAATACTTTCCCTGTATTTGCTTTCCTTAGTTCCAGGTCCAGTGCTGAGGGCTGTGGGGTTTGGATCATTACCCTATGCTCATTACCATAGGACAAAATATAAGACTCTGTCAGGGTCACAGAAAGGAAGAGTGTTTGTCCTGATTAAATGGATCTGAACTACCTGAGACAGTCCATTATGGATGGACATCCCTTGATTCCACTTTCTTGGCCTGGGAATGGAGGATCCATGGTGTAATGTCAGTTACCTTCATAGTCATGGTATGGAAAGAACCACCATGTAGGGTCCCTTCCATGTTGGTTCTAGCTGTTTCCAGTGCCCATATGGCTACCTGTTTGACAATATTTTATCACCAGATTTGAACAAGCAGGAACTGGTGGTGGCTTTGGATACTAGCTATGTCTCACAGATAGTGTGATAAATACCCTGGATAACTAGAGAGCCTACAATAACTTGAGAAGGTAGGATAGATAGTACTTCCAACTCCTGTCCTCTGAACTGCAGAAGCAGTGGTGGAGGCCTTTCAAATGTGATGTCAAAGGGAGTAAATCCCTACCTATATGGGGTACAGCCTCAAGCAAAGGAAGAAGGTCTTTCCATCCTTTATTAGACTATAAGGAGAGATTTGTTAGAGGTTCTTTAATGTCCTGAAACTTTTTACTTGCCCATAGCTCTGAAGTATAGGCACACTGAATGTTTCAATCTATGTCTCATAGCACAAAGTTTCCCCTCCCCTCTTCCCTCATTTAAGGCCTGCTGTAGCTGCTAGTTCAGATGGTTTGCCTGAAAAGCTGGTCTGTCTCCACCAGCTGCCAGGGACTCTGCTGCCATCTTGCTCTGTGTCTGTTGCATTCAAATAGGCAGTCCTGCTTGCCTCCTTCAGCCTGCTCACACTCTACAAGTCCCTGTTCACTTTTCAACCTTCCTGCACATGCGAGGGACCTTCTTCCTTTCTCCTTTTCTGCCTCTCTCCCTCTTTCTCTCACCCTCTTTGCCCAAGACTTACAAAGTAAGTGCTAGTGATGCCATTTCCTACAAGAATATCACAACACAACCACATTTCTAGGATATATTACATGGTATTTCTGGTGTTTCCTTTTCCCAGCCCACTGCAGACTCAGACAGCTAAGAGCACTGGGCTGTGACTTCTTGCTGTGAGTAGGAAGACCCGCGTCGAGACAACAGCCAGATGATGCTCTTCAGCTGTAGGAGCACACATGCCATTATCATGGATACTAGTGATTATACACCTGTCTTTAACTCTACAAGCCAGCAGGCAGGTCACAGGCAACTCTGCATGCCCAACTGCTACTGCAGCTGCAGGTGTGCCAGCCAGCACCTCGCTCTTTAGTTTAGTCATTCTCACAGCAGCTGCCTGGTGGTTCAGGCATGGGAGGTGTGAGCTGGGTCCTGGGAGCTCTCAGTCTGGTCTCTCAGCTGCCACAAGTGCCAGGCCCACATGTTGCATCTAGTTGAAATGAGGCAATGTATGGTTGTAAGGTGTTTTATTGTAGAAAGGAGAGAAAAGAGATAGAAAAATAGGGTCCATCCATTTCCATGGAGGGGGGTTGAGAAGGAGAAACTAAAGATAAGAAGAGGCTAAGTGGGAAAGGAGAGAAGAAGAAGAAGAGAAGAGGAGAAGAGAGAAGGGAAGGGACAAGTTTCCCCTTATATGGTAGGCTGTGCTATCTGTCTATGAGGCAAGGCATACCTGGCTGTCATCAGATGAATAGGGGTTGAGTCCATCCAGAATACTGGGAGCTTGGGGCATTGTTTATATGATTGATAGCACAGGCTAGTGGAGTTGGAGAACTCTTGGAATCAGCCTGTGTCTGGGAAGCTCTCTACTGTTTCTGCCCCTTGTGAAATATTTCACTGGGTCTCTGAAAGTTGAGACTCATTCAACCAAAACATAGACTGCTTTTACATAGTACCACCACCTGGTAGAAGACTGTTTCTTTCTAATGACTGACAGTAAGTGAGACAATCTGGAGGGGAGGGCAGTGGGAGAATTACTGGGAGGAGTAAAAGAGGGCAAACTCTAAACAGGATATATTATATGAGAAAATAATCTGTTTTGAATTTAAAAAGAAAGGAAAAATTTAGCTAAAAATGGAAGAGGGGCTCCAGGGGCCCTACATTTTACCTCTGAACTACTGGATTTTGATGGATTCTTGGTGATGTGAGCCACATAAAAATTAAAATGTACACATGCAAAGGGTAATAGGAGCAATACTGATAAAATTATGTACACTTTGGAATAAGAGTTTACATATCCCTTTAAGTCAGTTTTACAACACAGTATTAGGACTAGTTAGCTAGATAAGTGGTAACTGAAGCTATGCTAGATAATGTGTGTTTGATCATCAAGAAGTGGATGGTAGAAGGAAATACAAGACATTATGTTATGTAGTTCTGACTTCCATGTGTGTTATATACCCTGCAGCAGCACCTTAGAGAGATAGATGTAGGATGTCGTGCAAGAGGAACAGGAAAACAGTTAGAACTCATAGAATGTGACCCACTGGTTAGCACAACCAGAAAGGATATGCCTTGGAGAAGCAGAGCCCTAAGTACTATGTGTGCTGAGGATATTAGGGTGTAGTTTCACTCTGCTTGCTACCCTCACATCAAATCCCTCATAATCTATGAGTTTTATGAAAATTCTAAGGGGGTGTCCAGCCCCTAAAGGAGTAATATCATTGGCATCCACAATGTTAGTTAGATTGAACTTTTTCAAGAATTGCTTCTAGGGCAGATTATTGATTTAACCACAACCTTGGAAAGAACAAAGAGATGTCTACTTTTTTTTATTCAATCTCTGTTACTTTTATGTGTGGGTTTTTTTATTAGATATTTTCTTTATCAGAGAGTGCATACCGTGTTTGCTCTTTTGTGATTGGGTTACCTCACTCAGGATGAGATTCTCCAGATCCATTCATTTACCTAAGAATTTCATAAATTTATTATTTTAGGGCTGGCGAGATGGCTCAGCAGGTAAGAGCACTGACTGCTCTTCTGAAGGTCCTGAGTTCGGATCCCAGCAACCACATGGTAGCTTACAACCATCCGTGATGAGATCTGACGCCCTCTTCTGGTGTGTCTGAAGACAACTACAGTGTATTAGACTGGATCTAGCGGTCACATGATTGGCTCACAGCCATCTGTACAGCTACAGTGTACTCATACACACAAAATAAATAAATAAATCTTATAAAATTATTGTTTTTAATAGCTGAGTAGTACTCCATTGTGTAGAAAGAAAACATTTCCTTTTTTTAAAACTTTTATTGCATTATGATGGGAAAAGTTACATGATTTCAATTTATCCGAATTTGTTAACATTTAAAAACATATTTCAATTAAACATAATTGAATCACATTCTTGTTTCCATTTTGTACCACTGCTCTTCCCATAGACCACACCCTTCAATACCTACAATATCTTTTTTGTCATATTCCTTAAAATTTATAAAACATTATAACAATAAAAATAAGTATTATAAAAGTTGTTTGATATAAAACAACAATCAATCTAACAGTCTTTTTTTTAGATATTTTCTTTATTTACATGCAAATTTCTTCATTCCCAGTTTCCCCTCCAAAAAACAAAGAA
>NC_045030.1:40911519-40911719 GCF_008632895.1 Mastomys coucha
GCTCTGAGGGTACTACTTAGTTCATATTGTTATTAGTCCTAAGGGGCTGCAAACCCCTCAGCTCCATTAGTGCTTTCTCTAACTCCTTCACTGGGGACCCTGTATTCAGTTCGATGGATGGCTGTGAGCCAATACATCTGTGTTAGTCAGGTACTGTCAGAGCCTCTTAGGAAATAGCTATATTTAGGCTGGCTTGCCCT
>NC_045030.1:40912710-40914625 GCF_008632895.1 Mastomys coucha
AACCCTGAGATTCCACCTCACACCAGTCAGAATGGGTAGGATAAAAAGCTCAGGTGACAGCAGATGCTAGAGAGGTTGTGGTGAAAGAGGAACAAATAATTCTTAACAGTAAAAGAAATTGTGAGAATAACCATCCCTAACCTCAAGCTGTATTATAGAGCAATAGTGATTAAAACTGCCTGGTATTGATACAGAGACAGACAGGTAGATCAAGGGAATGGTATCAAAGACCCAGAAATAAACCCATACACCTATGGTCATTTGATCTTTGACAAAGAAGTCAAAAACATATAGAGGAAAAAAGAAAGAATCGTCAATAAATGGTGCTGGTCTAACTGGCTGTCTGTATGTAGGAGAATAAAAGTAGATCCATATTTATCACCTCCCATAAAGTTCAAGTTCAAGTGGATCAAGGACCTCAACATAACACCAGATAAACTGAATCTAACAGAAGAGAAAGTGGAAAAGAGTCTCAAACTCATTGGCATAAGGGGAAATTTCCTGAATAGAATACCAATGGCTCAGACTGTTAGATCAACAATTGTTAAATGGGACCTCATGAAACTGAAAAACTTTTATAAGGAAAAAGGCACCATCAATAGGACAAATTGGCAACCTACAGATTGAGGAAAAATCTTCACTAATCCTACATCCAACAGAAGGCTAATATCCAAAATATATAAAGAACTCAAGAAGTTAACCTGCAAAAACCCAAATAACCCAATTTAAAAACTGGGTACAGAGCAAATAGATAATCCACAACAGAAGAATCTCAAATGTCCAAGAAGCACTTAAAGAAATGTTCAAAGTCCTTAGTTATCAGAGAATACAAATCAAAACTACCCTGACATTCCACCTCACACCAATCAGAATAGCTAAGATCAAAATCTCAGGTGACAGCACATGCTGCCAAGGATGTGGAGAAAGAGGAACACTCCTCCATTGCTGGTGGGATTTCAAGCTGGTACAGCCACTCTGGAAAGCAATCTGGCAATTCCTCAGAAAACTGGACATAGTACTACTTGAGGACCCAACTATACCTCTCTTGGGCATATACACAGAAGATGCTCCAACATGTAATAAGGACACATGCTTCACCATGTTCATAGCAGCCTTATTTATAATAACCAGAAACTGGAAACAACCCAGATGTCCCTCAACAGAGTAATGGATACAGAAGATGTGGTACATTTATACAATGGAATACTACTCAGCTATTAAGAATGAAGACACCCTGAGTTTTGCAGACAAATAGATGGAACTAGAAAATATCATCCTGATGCCAGGCGGTGGTGGTGAAAGGCTAGAGAATCTTAGAATTTAAAATGAGGGCATTTAGTAGAAATGTATGTATAATGTATAACCTTTACCTAAAAGGAGACATGGAAAACCTCTGTAAGAAACCAAAAATGTGGAGTAGTCAGTTACAGGAACTTGGCTAACTCAGAGCCTCAGGGCTCTGTTTTCCTATACCTGCCCCTCCTAACTGATCCACAATGAGGGCGGAACTAGGAATGATGGTCTACTGTTTTAAGAGGTTCTCCACCCAGCTGAGGCTTTCCACCTTGCTGACCAATAGATGAAAATTACATTCGTAGAAGGAATATGTTCCCTTCCCTAACTGAATACCTTAGGTTGGGTCCCTCTGAAATTTTCTACTGTTTTTTTATGTTTCCTTGGTAACCTCCTCACCCTCCCCCCCCCCAGTTTGTGGTTTTTCCCTTTAAATACCCCTTACTCCTTGTAGTCTGGGTCGAACTCCTCTGGCCTACAAGGTCACAAGATCAACCCCTGTACCTGCCTATCCCAAATAAACCTCATGTGATTGCAGCAAGATCGTTCTCTCATGAGTTATTGGGTGGTCGTGTTATCCCGAGACTTGAGTGAGGGTCTCCCGAGCTCTGGGGGTCTTTCA
>NC_045030.1:40914866-40923999 GCF_008632895.1 Mastomys coucha
AAAGAAAAGAAAAGAAAAAAGAAAAAGAAAAAAAAGAAAATATCATCCTGAGTGAGATAACTCAGACCAAAAAGGACATGCTTGATATGTCCTCACTGATAAGTGGATATTAGCCAAAAGGTACAAAATACTTAGGATACAACCCACGGAGAGCAAAAAGAGTAGAAAACAGAAAGACCCAAGTGAGGAGGCTTCAACCCCACTTGGGTGAAGAAAATAATTATCAAAGGCAAAGGGAGGGAGGGATCTGGGTACGAAAAGGGGGAAGAGAAAAGGGGGAACAGGATCAGATATGTGGGATAGAAGAAAAGCCTAAAGGTCCAGGAGAATGAATACAAATAAGCAGCCTTGGGGGTGGGATGGGAGGTGAAAGGACTTCTAGAAAGTACCAGAGACCCAGAAGAGACTCTCAGGACTCATTGGAGTGACCTTAGCCCAAATGCCCAACATTGGGGAGAGGGAACTCAAAGAGTCCACCACGAGTAGAAAGACAGGGCCCCCAGTGGAAGGACAGGGTTACTAACCCACAGTTAAAATTTCTGATCCGGAATTGTTCCTGTCTAAAGAACTGCAGGGACAACACTGAACAAAAGACCTAAGGAAAGGCAGTCCAATGACAGGCCCAACTTAGGATCCATCTCATGGAGGGACACCAAGGCCTGATAGCGTTACTGATGCTATGGTGTGCTTATAGAGAGGAGCCTGGCATGGCTGTCCTCTGAGAGGCTCTACCAACAGCTGAGACAGAGGTAGATATTTACACCCAACTGAAACTGTCCCGCAGTTTCACGAACCGGGTTCTGCCTCAACCCAAGGGAGAAAGGAGACCTGAAACACAGAGTTCAAGAACAAAAGGACACGAAGCCAAGTTGAGGGTTTCCAATCAAGGCTTGCCTTTACTTTTGGGGTTCAGCATTTATATACAAGAAAGCAAAACTGAATCTCTAGGTTACAATGGCATTTGAATAACATAAGCAATGTGGGAGGAGTAAGGAAGAGTCCGAACAAAGTCAAAAGGGAAGTCAAAGGGAAGCTGGGCTGCTGGGCGTGCCCGCTCCTGAGGGTGGCATCTCAGGGTGTCCAGCAGGTCTTGACTCCGACTCCAGGGAGTGGCTGGAGGCGCAGTCCATGGTGGGGGAGGAGGTCAACAACAGATGTCCTCAGGCTGCAGACATGTGCCAGCCATCAGGCTTAGTTTCCTCTGGAATCCTGGAAGGTGGAACTCAGAGTAGTGAGCCTTTGTTTTAGGCACAGCAGGTGTGAGTTGAGTTTCTGGTGACAAGCTCCCGATGTCTAGGAGCTGAGGCAGAAGGGAGGGACCCAACACACAACCATTGACCTGAAGTCGGGAACCCACCCCTAGGATTGAATTGGGGGGGTATGGAAGAAGCAGAAGAGGAGGGCTACCCCATAGGATGAAGAGCAGACTCAACTAACCCAGAACCCAGGGAGCTCCCAGAGACTGGTGTACCAACCAGGAGTATACATGGGCTGGTTTGAGGCTTCTGGCATATAGCTTCTGATAGCAGAGGTCTGCCTGGTCTGGCTGCAGTGGGCAAAAATGAGCTTAATCCTGGACAGACTTGGGGCCTCAGAGAAGTGGGAGGCCTGGTGTCAGAGGCAGCACTCTCTCAGAGTCAAGGGGGAATAGGAATGGGATGAGGAACACTGAGAGGGGGGACTGTGAGGGTAGGACAAGTACTGGAATGTACTTTTAAAAAGTAGTATATGTTTAAAAGGGTCTGTTGGAAAGATCTAGTGCCATTTTTTTTAATTTGATCTCTTCATCTCTGAAAATCTGAGGCAGCTTAGTGCTAGCTTTGTTTGTTTGTTTGTTTGTTTGTTTGTTTTGAGAAAAGGTCTGCCTGTTTACTCCTAATTATCCCAGAACTCTCTATGTAGAACAGTACAGTAGGCTGGCCTCAAATTTAAGAGTTCTTCCTGCCTCTGTCTCTGCCTCCTAAATGCTGGGATTTAGGCACCTAGCTTTGCCTGACTTTTCAGAATACTTCTGTCTTGGTGGGTATTTCAACTCAGATCAAGGCATCAACATAATAATGTTTGCTGATACCTGTTATGTAGCTGCTTACAGAGAAGGCTAAGCTAGTTGCATAAGAACAAATGACATTGCTCTCACTATGTAAATACACTGAAATTATGAGTTAGAAAATATGTTTGCAAAGGAAGCATCAAGACCTGTACAAAGAAGCTGGGCAAGGTGTGTACACCTATGATTACAGCTCAAGCAGTAGACTCATAGAGTCAAGGATTGCCTGTACTACAGAGCAAGTTAGTTCAACTCCAGTCTGGAAAACTCTGATTGAAAAAGAAAAACAAGGCTATAGATATGGCTCAGTGGTTAAGTGCTTCCTTACCATGTACAAGACTCTCAGTTCAATCATAGTACAGATAGATAGATTAGATAGATAGATTAGATAGATAGATAGATAGATAGATAGATAGATAGATAGATAGATAGAAGATGATAGATAGATAGATAGATAGATAGATGTATATGAAATCATTTCAATGACTTCCGCCTAAAGCAAGTTTTAGAATTTTATCTATAAATGATGTGATTTAGGAAAGAGCAGATTCTAGAGTGATAAATTTTGGTTTATGTAACTGGTAACACATCCCCTGGGGACGTTACTTATCCTATGTTATCATCTATTCTTCATATGTAATATGGAAATAGCTAATGCAAAATATAAACACTCAATTAGAAATTACATATGTTTGAAACATAAGACCTAGCTACTAGGTGTACTCAATAAATATACATTTTAATTCCCTTTTCAATTCCCTGACTTCCCTTCAAGACCAAACTAAAGAAATGCTACGATTATCCCAAGTGCTGCAGTAGTGAGGCCACTAGATGGAGCCATTCACTGTACTTTCTCCTTCCCTGCCTCTTCTCTGATTTCTGTCTGGAGCTTCAAGGTTGATTCTTCCTCTGTTCATCAGTCTTCCTAGAGGTCTGTAATGCCCGTGAAAGGGTCTAGAACTCTGCCTGTCTCCCTTCTAGCACATTCAAAACTTGACCGAACTCAGAAACATGGCTAGTGGCATTCTGTAAAACCAAATATAGGAGACTCAGTGGAAAACAGATCTCATACACAAGAACAGGACCTGAGCACTAATACTATTGAGTAGTAACAGTTGGGCAACTTGTTCTCGATCCCTTTTCCACTTTTTTCTCCATCTTTTTGATGTTTACATTTCCATACTCACCATGCTGTAGAGTGGCCATCGCAGTGAAATACTAGTTGTGAGATTCTTTTGAGCTGGCTCGTGGTTAAGAGTGCACACTGCTCTTGCAGAGGATCTGAGTTGGGCTTCCAGAACCCACAGTGAGTGGCTCACACTGCCTGTGACTCCAGCTCCAGGGGTTCTACCACCTCCCTTCTGGCCCTTCTGGATTCAAGGACAGCTCTCACTCCAGTTGTTTGGAGACCTGCATGAAGGCCTACTATGTGCGGTTCAGAGACATAGGTCCAGCCCACGCTCCCTGTTGGTTGGTGATTCGGTCTCTGGGAAGCCTCAAGGGTCCAGGTTAGTTGACCCTGTTGGTATTCCTGCGGAGCAGGCCTGTCCTCTTTGGGTCCCTCAATCCTTACAATTAAATCTTGAATAAAATAAAAAAAGAAGTCTAGAAGTCTTTAAAACATGAAAAACATACAGAATGAAATTCCCCCACTCCCAGAGGTTTTATAATAAGAAATTTGGAATTAACACTCCATAAATGACTTAACTATTGCTACATTCATAAATCTTTTGGGTGACATCTTTCCTTTTTTAAAAAAAAAACTTACATTTCCCTTTAAATGAGTTCATTTTCATAATTTTTTTTTTTTGCACTAGGAAAAAAAGTTGTTAACCCAAGATTAGTAGAATGGAAAGGAGAAGAATGTAAAAAGGTTCTCGTAAATTTATGAGCCGTGTTTTGGTTTTCTTTTTGTTTTGTTTTATTGAGACAAGTTCTCAATGAATATGTGGTCCCCCAGTGGCCTAGGATTTGATATATAGATTAAGATAACGTTGAATTCACAGAAACCCACTGGTAGGTGCCTTGTCAGTGCTGGGATTGAAGTTGGGCACTACCTTCTCCAGGACAAGCCTTGTTTGATCAAATTAAATGTTGTTTCAGTCTTGATCTTTCAAGTCATAATTGATTCCATTATCTACAATCTGCCTTGGAATATTAGATAGTTGCTACAATCAGATGTGTACACATTCATTAATAAAAGGTATTGTTTTGGGGCTAGAGTGATGGATGGCTCAATAGTTAAGAATACTTACTATTTATCTAAAGGACCTGGTTTCATCCCTAGCACCCAACCTGGCAGTTCACAACAGTCTGTTGTAACTCCTGCCCTAGGAGATGAAACGCCTGCTTTGGCCTCTATAAGCACTGCATGGCTATGGTACACAAACGTACTTGTAGGCAACACATCCACACATAAAACATAATTTTAAAAATAAAAATAAATTTAAAAAGGAGTGTACTACATACCAAGCTAGGTATGTGCTTCTCACAGAGTATCAGAGTAGATGTGGCAATGATATATAAATGTATACACTAATCTGTGTGTGTGTATGTGTGTGTACAGCAGTGTTCTTACATAAATATTTCTGACAATTTCTATTAGAGCTCTTTGCTTCATGAATTACTATAATACCCTTCCCTTCCTTATCTGCACCCTCTTCCTTTAACACTGAAAATCTGCTTTTAGGTTTGTTCAGTTCCAGCACAGCTTATTCAGCAGTTTCAAGGTTATCAAGTTGTACCCTAATAAGAAACAATGTTGCCACACAAAAGGACTGAACCTTTTTTCTCTATTACATTCCCTTTTAAATACTAGACTTTATCTGCAGTCTTGACCCCACACTGGGTTGTTGGTACCCTAGAACACACCAGATTTGAAGAAAAAGCATGCTCCAGAGGAAGCTGACACATCCCTGCTTAAAAGCCAATGGTTCCATGTACAATTTTCCTCTGCTAGATTCTGGGTACTGTTTCCATGGTGATAACAGCTCTGCCATATCATTATCGATCCACCAACAGTAAGAGAAGCTTTGCAGTTAGGAAAATGTTTAGCAGACAGCATGGTTTCTGTTGGACACTAAATACTGCTACAAAACCTTGAGTTACCAAAAATATTGCTGGAGGTGAACTGTTTGAATCTGGAAAGTAAATGTCAAATCAGAAAGTCCACATAAGTGAGCAATGAAGTCTACTAAACCATCACACAGTGGGAAACTTGACTGCCTAGCTTACTCCTTTTCTAATGACAAGCCCCAAATTAAATATTTTTATTTTGTCAAATAAATAAATATTAATTTAAACTATTTGTTCCTCAAATACAGTGGTTTCTCAAACTTCCTAATGTTTCGACCATTTAATACAATTCTGAATGCTATGGTGACCCCCACCATAAACTTCTTTTCATTGCTACTTCATAACTGTAATTTTGCCATTGCTATGAGTGGTGGCAACCCACAAGTGGAGAATCACTGCTCTAACACAATCCTTTGGGATTTGATGATCTACAAAGTCATATGTTATTTTAAATCAGCAATACTTGATAAATTCAAATACCTAAACATTATCCTTCAGTACTTTTATAGCACTAGATTTTTGTTCATTCAACCAACAGCAAGTACTTATTCTATGTCATCAAGACCTTGAACAAATCTCCCTGGGGAAAAACACTGCCTGCCTAGAATATCCATTTACATGATGAAAGGGATCTTCTATGATTTTCTTACTTTCTATGCCTTGGCTAATGTGTACAAGAGGGTGGGGATAGTGCTGATCATCTGGTTAAATGGGAATCTAGTTCTATAATTAATCATTATAGAACTTTTCAGCTCCTGGTGGAAAGATAGGAAGTTGAAACAATTGTAATGGATCCCCTACAAGTTCAGGGTACAGTACTGCCCATGGTTACTCATACCATATGGATCTTAATAAGAAGTATGAGGGAGCCTTAAGCTGACTACAATGACTTTGTTATACTCATTTCCCAGGGCTCCCACAACAAAATGTCAGGTGCTTAAGCAACAGAAGCTAATTTTCTGGAGACTAAAGTCTAAGATCAAGGTGTCAGCAGCAGGTTCCATTTCTTCTGAGGCCTTACTCCTTGGTTTACAAGTGAATATATATTGTTGTCTCCAAGCAGACCTCTTTGTGTACATATGAGGCCCAAGTATCTCTCTGTATGTGCCAATCTTCCCTTTTGATAAGGACACTATACAGCTTGGATTTAGGGCCCACCCCACAACCTCATTTTTAATTTAGTTTCTGCTTTAAAGGCTATACCCAGTCTATAAGAGTACTCCAAGCATTTGCTGTATCCCAAACAATTTTAAAGAACAGGATGTTGCTATACTGTCCAGGGTAGCCCTGAACTCTACAGCTCAAATGATCCTTCTGTCTTAGTCCCCTCAGATTGCTGGTCCTCCAAGCATGCTCTACCAAACTTGGCTTTAAAACAAAATCTTAAAGTGATGAATCTGTAGTGACAATGTTAAGTTGGAAATTTTCAAGTACAGCTACATGGTCTGTGGCTGATTTTTTGGCTCAATGTGTAAGACTGTATATGTAATATGTCTAAAATGTATGTGTAATATATCTAAATCAGACAAAGATGTGGCAGATGGACAGCATATACTGTCAGGGTTTATGAGGTGTTTAGACACCTACTGATAGTGCAATAAATGCCTCAAACCCCAAGTCATTCCCTCAAGTGCATTTTATAAAACTTTCAGGATTTTTTTTATACACCACAAAATTTACCCAGTTAAAGTACACCGGTGCAACAGTTCCTGCATATAATCTGATTTGTGCAGCTATTTCTCCTAACTTTAATATATTGTCATCATTCCAAGAAGATACACTGTACCTATTAGCAGCCACTTTTCCTGTCTCCCAGCCAACCAATAAATGGTTTGTCTCTATGAAGACTTGCTTACTCTGGACATTTTATGTAGTAGAAATAAAACAACATGTAGCCCTTTGCACTTCTTTCATGCCATAGCATTGATTAGTACATAATTCTGTTTAATTTTTAAATAATCATCTATTTCACATTTAATTTATCTATTCATCAGTTGGTAAGAAGTTAGTTCCAGTCTTTGGCAGCTATGAATAATGTTGCTTTGACCATTTATGTAAACTTGTTTTGTGTGAACATTTATTTACATTTCTCCTAGATATGACACAGGAGTAGAGTTGCTGGGTCATATATTATATTTTTATTTTTATTTTTTGAAAATCTATCAAGATGTTCTTCACAACTCTGAGTTTTTACATTTCTACCTACCAGCTGTATAAATAGTTATCTAAAATGTCATTCAAACTAGCCATACTATTTTAGAATTTTTAAATTTTATTCATATTTATTTTTATTTCATTGGCTTCTATTTTTACCTTGTCATTGGCATTCACTAAATCAAAAGAATAATCCATTGGGAGCTGGGTTCAGTCCAGCAATCATTCGTGCCTTTCTTTTTGGAGAAATGATTTGTTTTAAGCTTATTAATATAAGCAATGATATGAAAGCATTTCAGTTTTATACATTATTATTTATACAAGAACAGGTAATTTTGTTTTTCCTTTTTCAAGGTCTTCTCAGTTTAGTGAGGATTTCTCAAGTGGTACTCTTTAGCTTCATGGTGGGTGGGGGCTTGTTAGATTCCTGGGATGTGGTGAATCACAATCTCTATGAGAAGGGAGGTAGGAATCTGTTTTCAACAACTTTCTAGGGAATTGTTTCACACCCTCAAATTGAAGATTCTGTGAACTAGGAATAGAATTTCAAGCAGCTAACTCATTTGCATAAAAACCAAGAGACAGACAAGTAAAGGAATAGATGGCCCGAGGCCTACAGTTCTTCAGCAGTGTGCTACTCAATACTGCATAATAGTGGGCTCTCAAACAAACAAACCAAAAACAACCAAACTCGTTTCATTTGCCAGTTTAGACAGTATAAATATTCCCACCATGTCCAGTTTCAAGCAAGCAATGCTTAGCACGGTATACACACTGTTAAAATGATATTTCAAGCAAATAGATACAGTCAATGTAAATAATCTTAATATAGTATAATAACATAATTAGAATGTGGTGAGTGTCACCTTTATATTTTGTAGCTATATAAAGTGTAATTGTGGGAGCCAACGTGATAACCCAGTGGGTAAAAGTACCTGCTATCAAGTCTGATAATCTAAGTCTTGAGTCCCACACCTGACATGGTAGAGGAGAGAACCAACCCATGGAAGATGTCCACTGGCCTCTTATGTGCAGATCATGGCACATGACACACACTTTCATATGCATGTACACACACACACAAGTAACTGAATATAATAAAAAATATAATAACCGGAGTAACTGGGACCAGCGGGACCAGGCACATAGGAACTCTGCAAGACCAGTGGCTCAGGTTTCTTCCGGTCTATCTGAGCTGGTGCCCTGAGTAGACCTTGGGCACAAGCTCCACAGCCAGTCCCACAACACCCAGAGGAAGCTCCACTCCCAGGCGCTCTAACACACCCAGGATCAGAGGTGAGGAGGACACAACATCTTGTCCCAACACCAGGAGTGACTGGGACCAGCAGAACCCAAGTACACAGGAACTCTGGCAGCCCAGTGGCTCGGGTTGCTTCTGGTCTAAACTCTGCCAGCCCAGTGGCTCAGGTTGCTTCTGGTCTATCTGGGATGGCCAGTGCCCTGAGGAGACATTGGACACAAACTCTGCAGTCATTCCCAAAACACCCAGAGAAAGCTCCACTCCCAGGTGCTCTAACAAGGCCAGGGTCACAGGATCCCAGAATCATAGGATCACAGAGACAGCTTGACTCTGAAGAGTTCTGTCACAACCTGGAGCACAGGAAGGACAGGCTCCAGTCAGATTTAGCAAGGGCAGGTAGCACTAGAGATAACCAGATGGCAGGGGGCAAGCATGGGAAAATAAGCAACACAAACCAAGGTTACTTGCCATCATCAGAACCCAATTCTCCCAACACTGCAAGTCCTGGACACACCATCACACTGAAAGAGCAAGATCCAGATATAAAATCACTTCTCATGATGATGATACAGGACTTTAAGAAAGACATAAATAGC
>NC_045030.1:40925079-40925919 GCF_008632895.1 Mastomys coucha
TATGAGGAATTAGAAATTTATTGACTGCCATCCAATGGTCTCTCTAATTTGGTAATTGGAGAAATAGGACCAATATTGTACAATCCATATACACTTTCAGCTTATTTGTTCATGATGATGTCTTGCTGTGTACAACGTAATGGTCTTGAGGTCTTGCTTCTCCTATCTCAGCCTCTCTATTAGTAGTAGTGTTTATTTTATGTTTTTACACTATACTATGGTTTTCAGAACAGCTTATATGTTTTAAAAGTATTTATATACCCAAAAGGAATGTAGACAATTGAACATTTCATTCCTTCTCAAAAGGGGGAACCAAATACCCATGGAAGGAGGTGCAGAGATTAACTATGGAGCAGAGACAGAAGGAAGGACAAGCCAGCCTAAATATAGCTATCTCCTGAGAGGCTCTGACAGTACCTGACTAACACAGATGTAGAGGCTCACAGCCATCCCTTAAACTGAGTACACGGTCCCCAATGAAGGAGTTAGAGTAAGGACCTATGGAGCTGAGGGGTTTGCAGCCTCTTAGGACGAACAACAATATGAACTAACTAGCACCCTCAGAGCTCCCAGGGTCTCAACCACCAACCAAGGACTGCACATGGTGGGTCTGATTGTTCTGGCAGCATGTGTATAGTAGAGGGCTGCAAATTCGATCATCAATAGGGGGAGAGGACTTCGGCCCTGTGAAGGTTCTGTGCCCCAGTGTAGAAGAATGCCAGGACCAATAAGTGGGAGAGGGTGGGGTGGCAGGCATGGGGAGGGGGGCAACAGGGGTTTGTTCTTGTTTTTGTTTGTTTGCTTGTTTGTTTTTTGGAGGGGAAACTGGGAAAGGAGAAA
>NC_045030.1:40926510-40928160 GCF_008632895.1 Mastomys coucha
TTGTTTTATATCAAACAACTTTTATAATATTCATTTTTATTGTTATAATATTTTATAAATTTTAAAGATATGACAAAAATATATTATAGGTATTGAAGGGGGGTCTCTAGAAGGAGTTGTGGTACAAAAGGAAAACAAGAATGTGATTTTAATTCTATTTACTTAAAATATGTTTTAAAATGTTAACAAATTGAGATGAATTGAAATCATGCAACTTTTCTCATTATAATGCAATAAAACTTTAAAAAAATATAATAACCACTAAAATTTCAACTATGGCTATATTGTACAGATTGGAAGTTTCACCAGCCAGCAAGCACAGCACAAAACACAGTCATTCTTAAAAAGTGCACAGTACTAGCTATGGACTACCTATGGACTAATCATCACATGTGAGCAATTATGGAGAATATTTCTTCTTCCAGGCAAGAAGAGAAAAGTGTGGTAATAATGAAAGAAGAAATTGTTGAGAGGCATGTTGGGTCAGTAACCAACATGAATGAACATCAGTGTGACATTGACCCAACTAGGCAGCCACTTTAGTCTGGTTCTGAGACCTGTCATGAGTCCTGAGCTAACAACATGGACCTCATGTACTTGGAACTATGTGCATGCTTTGACCCTGCAGGTAAACTGGACCCTGCATTTAATGTTTGAATTCAAGCTATCGTAACCTATATAGAAGAAGAAGAGGATTGCTTTGAATGTAGAATCTTGGGACTAACGATGGAGCAATGAACTCAGAATGACTGGGAACAGGGTCTAGGATGTCTATATTAGCCTTTCCAAAAAAAAAAAAAAAATGATAAACACCAAAATTTGAGAAGCCCAGCTAAAAACGTTGAGTACATATTCCCCTGAGGTGGCATACATCTTGAGGAGCAAATAGCTGTGAAAGAATCAGTTTCCAACCCATTCTTCCATGGCCTCAGAATTCGCAAAATCTATCTGTTCAAGAAAGCAAAGAATATGCAGAACCTCACTGTCTCTTCCCCTTCCGTGATTGACAAGAGAAAAGCGTAGTCTGCAGCCATCTTCACAACTTAGTATGGCACATGATATCATTTCTATGTAACTTAGAGTTCAAAGAAATCAATGTCATTGCTGGAACAAAATTTCCATTTCCAGCTACCTAAATTTACAAACACAATCCTCCAGGGTTAGATCTAGCAAAGAAAACTGGAATAAAGCTGATGTTCAATCCTTTCTTCTTCCAGTGAGAGAGGGGTCCAGAGAAATGTGAATGAACTAAAAATGGCCCATGTCATATAAAGCTAAATTTCCGATGAGAATTTATTTCTCGCTCTCAATAATTGTTGAAATTATTCACATTAATTTTGAAGGTATAATGACATCACTTGTAAAACTAATTCAATTCAGGAGGAAAAATCAAGCATTGTAGTCTCAGAGGATTAGAAGTCATTTCAAGTGGAACATATACTTCTTCAAAGAAGCCTTACAGGATGATCAATAAGAATGTTTTCAAAAATGAAAATAATTTGCATTAGGGTAAAGAAATCTGAGGGAGAAGAGGAATGGGGCTCTATGTTCAAAGTAAATGGCAGGATGTGTATTTGTCAACTGTTGCAAAGGCACTTTTCAGGGTTTTTAAGAGGAATGGTGGTAGTAGTGAAATTGGTATACTATCTT
>NC_045030.1:40928170-40933717 GCF_008632895.1 Mastomys coucha
ACCTTCACAGGGCCAAGGGCCTCTCCTCCTATTAATGACCAACCTGGCCATCCTCTGCTAGGACAACCCAGAGACTGCTCCACCTGGAGATCCTTCCCATATTCAATGATCAAATCCAGACACTATTGTGGATGCCAGCAAGTGCTGGATGACAGGAGCCTGATATAGCTGTCTCCTGAGAGGCTCTGACAGTACTTGACTAATACAGAAGTAGAAGCTCATAGCCATCCATTGTACTGAGTACAGGGTCCCCAATGAAGGAGCTAGAGAAAGGATTCAAGGAGCTGAAGGGTTTGCAGCCCCTTAGGACGAACACAATATGAACTAACCAGTACCCTCAGAGCTCCCAGGGACTAAAACTCCAACCAAAGTGTATACATGGTGGGACTAATGGCTCCAGCAGCATATGTATCACAGAGGATGGCCAAGTCGGTCATCAATGGTAGGAGAGGCCCTTGGTCCTGTGAAAGTTCTATGCCCCAGTGTAGGGGAATGCCAGGGCCAGGAAGCAGGAGAGGGTGGGTTGGTGAGCAGGGGGAGGGGGGAGAGAACAGGTGTTTTGTTTTTGTTTTTGTTTTGTTTTATTTTTTTCTTTTTTTTTTTGAGGAGAAACTGGGAAAGGAGATATCATATGATGTGTAAATAAAGAAAATATCTAATATAAATAAATAAATAAATAAATAAATAAATAAGAAGTGGAAAATCATTGTGTGGCTCTTAAAATAATGTAATACTTCTTCTAGGATACTTACAAAGTTCTGGAATCTCCACACTTTGGTATTTTCATTCATGCTATAAACATGTAGGTGTTTATTTTTAAATTTATCTGAAAGGACCGGGAATATAGCTCAATGGCAAAGTATTTTCCTAGTAGATATAAAGACCTAGGTTCACACTAAGAAGTTACTTTTTAAAAAAGGGTGTAAAATAATTATTTTGAACAACACATCTTGAAGCAGAAGTTTAAAAAGTAAAGAGGACTGGGGAAGGGTAAGTGCATGCAGAGTCTCTCTCTCACTCTCTCTCTCTCTCTCTCTCTCTCTCTCTCTCTCTCTCACACACACACACACAAACACACACTTCAAAATAATAAAAACAATCTTTTTTATAAAGAAGTTTAAGAGGAAAGACTGAGCAAGCAGTTAGAACATTGCAGTAATCCAGAAAGAAATGGCAGTGGCCTGGACCAGACATGTAGATGTTGGCTGGTGATTCACTCCCACAATTAATTTGATGAAACAATGATCAGGAAAAGGCCAGAGTGTGACACAGTGGAGACTGTTCCTGCTGTTGCTAAACACAGACCTCATAGAGCAGTCTGATGTCTTCCACTGCCAATTAAAATTGTAAATCATCAAGAAGGACAAGGTGTTTGGTACATCTATATACCAACAACTAGATACTATGTGTCTTAGAGTTTTACTGCTGTGAAGAGACATCACGACCAAGACAACTCTTATAAGGACAAGATTTAATTGGGGCTGGCTTCCAGGTTCAGAGATTCAGTCCATTATCATCAAGGCAGGAGCATGGCAGTGTCCAGGCAGACATGGAGCTGGAGGAGCTGAGGGTTCTACATTTTACTTCTGCAGGTAGCCAGGAGGATGTTGGCTTCCAGGCAGTGAGGACAAGGATCTTAAAGCACATGCTCAAAATGATACATTTCCTCCAACAAGGCCACACCTCCTAATAATGACACTCTCTGGACCAACCATATTCAAACAATGGTCCACTCACTAACCTCTATAAGCTTGTTTAAACACATGAGCCTATGGGGGGGCATACCTAGCCATAGCATAATGCAAAATATATTTAATCCAACTTCAAAATTCCCTATAATCTATAATGGTCTCAACAATATTAAAAATCCAAAGTTCAAAGTCTCTTCTTTCTTTTAACTGTAATTCCCAAAGCAAAACAGGAAAACAGTGGGACAAACCCCAAACTCTGCATCTCCATGGCTGATGTCAAAGCACTCTTCAAACCTCCAAATCCTTTTTCATCTTTATTGACTGCAACAAACTTCTTTCTCCAGGATTGGTTCCTTTCCCTGTTAGTGGCTTTCCTAAATAGACATCCCACAGCTCTGGCATTTTGAACATCTTGTGGTTTCCAAGGCAACTTTGATGTTACAGTGTAGTATTCCAATGTCTGGGATCCACACATGATTTTCTGAGCTTCTCCAAAAGGGCTTAGGTCACATCTCCAACTCTGCCCTCTGTAACACTCTAGACTCGGGTTGACTCCACTCCACTGCTGCTGCTGTTCTTGGTGATTATTCCATGGTACTGGCATCTCCAATACACTGGAGGTCTCCAGCTGCAACTAGGCTTCACTAATAGCCTCTAACAGGCTCTCTTCATGGTGCCAAGCATCAACTTCTTTGCATGACCCCTTCAGTCCTAGGCTGTCAACTACACCTGAGGCTCCACCTTCACCAGGGTCCTTCCCAGGCCTTTCACTATGTTAAAACTCAGCTGTTCTCCATGACCCCTTTATAACCTTCAAAACCAGTACAACCTAAGTGACTCTTACACATTACCAAGTCCAGCTACACTCAAGGTACAGCCTTGGCTATCTCTGGAATACAGCTTCTTTGTGCTTTCAGAAAAGCTCCAGCTAACCAACGCCAGTTGTCCCAGTAGTCCTTTCTATTTTTGACTCTAAGTCCAGAACCATATGGCCAAAGTTGCTGAGTTCTGGTGCTTGCTGGGTCTGGAACATAACCCCCCCACACACACACACACATTCTATTACCAACTTTCTGTTTTCCAATTATCTCATTGCCAAAGCTTGGCTGTCCTGGAACTTGCTTTGTAGATTGACCTTGATCTGCTTGGCACTGTTTCTTGAATGCTGGTATTAAAGGCATGTACCACCACACCTAGATTTAAACAAGAGGCTTTGCTCTAACACATCATCAAATATGGTGGACCCTATGCAAGACATCATCAACGCAGGATCCCCTGAAAGATACTAACAAAAACAAAATGGCTCCCTTGCTACATGTCATCAAACAGGGATTCTTTTTCTGGAAGACATCATTGGGAAGGGCTCCTGCCCTCCTTTAATACATCATGGGGGTAGTGCCTTTCTCTCGTGCTATTTTCATCAAAAGGCACTCCCCCATGAAGCTGTCCTCGGGGGAGAAAAGGCCAACCTTTAAGATGCCATCTGAAAGTATGGACCCCCTGGAAGAGGTCATGAAAAGAGGGTGGGCCAGCCTTTAAGACACAAGCAAATAGGCCATAAGACGTCATCAAACAGGGAAGCCCCTGTGGAAGTTATCATCATTAGAGGACATCACAGTATGGCAGCAGCTAGCTGTATTAGAAGACCACATAAAACAGAATGGTCCCTCTGTCAGAAGTCATCAAAGGAGGGAGGGCCCATCCTTTAGAAGCCATCAAAGTTCAGTGTCTGGGTCTGCTGCAAGATGTCATCAAACAGTGCAGCCCCTCTTTGAGATGTCTTCAGATGCCTAGTGCAAGATATGAAAGGATAATCAGCCATGCTACAAATGTTCAACAAAGGAGAATGGCCCAACTGCAGACTTCATGTAAAGAAAATGGGAACATTAACTCATGAAAAACACTAAATGGAAAAAATTTCAGGCTTTTTTTTTTTGAGATCTGCAATTTGTTATGAAACAAATGATGACTTTGAACTTCTGATTCTTCTGTCTCCACCTCCCACATGATTGGCTTATACGTGGCTCTAATATTAGCTTTCTTCATTGGGGCAAATAGCTTCCCCCTTTCACATTCAACAAAATGTGAAATTCAACATAAAAACATTTCAAGTTTTTCCATCTCTAATTAATGAGCTCCCAGCCTGATTCTCTTAATTCAGTGATTCCCAACCTTCCTAATGCTGTGACCCTTTAACATAGTTCCTCATGCTGTGGTGACCTCCCAACCATAAAATTACTTTCGTCGTCTACTTCATAACTGTAATTTTTCTACTGCTATAAATCCTAATGTAAATGTCTGTTTTCCAATAGTCTTTTGCGGGTTGTGACCCACAGGCTAAGGACCTAATTATAACTTTTCCCTGCCTAATTTCACTCACTTCCACTAGAGGGTGACCAGGGAAAGAAGATGAGGTTCAAACCAAATTCTTGTGTGAGTGTGTTTGTCTTGTCTTGTCTTGTCTTGTCTTGTTTTGTTTTGTTTTGTTTTGTTTTGTTTTGTTTTGTTTACAGTCAGTCTTGGAAAGGGGAAAAATAGGTAAACCAAAGAAATTGATGTAACATGGAGAATAAAATGAAGTTGAGATTTCTGATTGCTGTTAGTTTTGATTTGTATTAAGCTGCAATCATGTATTAACCAAAGAAAATATGAAGTGTTTTACATAATTTATTTTTAATAAAATATAGAAATAAATATAGTCCACATACATATGGAATATATCAAACCAATAAATTTATAAATCCAGTCTTTACTAAGTTGTGATATCTATGTGGATATACCATTTCTCTTTATAAAAATTTATAATTGAAAATTCCTATTAGAAAATTCATCCCCCCATATCTCATTTAATCAGCACAGAAATTTCTAGCACTCTAGACAACTTTTTTTAAGTTTTTTCTTTTTTTATTAGATATTTTCTTTATTTACATGTCATATGATATCTCCTTTCCCAGTTTCCCCTCCAAAAAAAAAAAAGAAACAAAATAAAATAAAATAAAATAACAAACAAACAAACAAAAAAAACTGTTCCCTCCCCCTCCCCTGCTCAACAACCCACCCTCTCCCACTTCCTGGCTCTGGCATTCCCCTACACTGGGGCATAGAACCTTCACAGGGCCAAGGCTGTCTCCTGCCCTTGATGACTGACTTGGCCATCCTCTACTATACATATGCTGCTGGGGCCATTAGTCCCAGCATGTGTACTCTTTGGTTGGTGGTTTAGTCCCTGGGAGCTCTGAGGGTACTGGTTGGTTCATATTGTTGTTCATCCGAAGGGGCTACAAACCCTTCAGCTCCTTGGGTCCTTTCTCTAGCTCGTTAATTGGAGACCCTGTACTCAGTTCAATGGATGGCCATGAGCCTCTACTTCTGTACTAGTCGGGCACTGTCAGAGCCTCTCAGGAGACAGCTATATCAGGTTCCTGTCAGACAGCACTTGCTGGCATCCACAGTAGTATTTAGATTTCACATTCAATGCAATCCTCATCAAAATTCCAACTCAATTCTTCACAGACTTAGAAAGAGCAACTTGCAAATTTATCTGGAATAACAAAAAACCTAGGATAGCAAAAATTACTCTCAACTATAAAAGAACCTCTGGTGGAATCACCATCCCAGACCTTAAGCTATAATACAAAGCAACTGTGATAAAAAAAAAACTGCATGATATTGGTACAGTGACAGGCAGGTAGAACAATGGAATAGAATTGAAGACCCAGAAATGAATCCACAAACCTATGGCCACTTGATCTTTGACAAAGGAGCTAAAACCATACAGTGGAAAAAGACAGAATTTTCAACAAATGGTGCTGGCTCAACTGGCAGTTAGCATGTAGAAGAATGCAAATCAATCCAT
>NC_045030.1:40934873-40935657 GCF_008632895.1 Mastomys coucha
TCAGTGGTTAAGAGCAGTGACTGCTTTTCCAGAGGTCCTGAGTTCAAATCCCAGCAACCACATGGTGGCCCACAACCATCTGTAATGGGATCCAATACCCTCTTTTGGTGTGTCCTGAGACAGCTACAATGTACTCACATATAATAAATAAATAAATAAATAAATAAATAAATAAATAAATAAATAATAAATAATAAATAAATATTTGTTTTTAAAAAATTACAAGATGCACAAAATAAATGATGGTAGTATACTGCAAGGACAAGGGTCAGCTTATAAGGGTCATAGGCTAAAACATGGAACAAACAAAACTGAAACCAAATGAGGTGCAGTAATACACTGGAAAGTACTAAAAGTAATAGAAAACCTAGAATACATGCTTATAATATCTAGATAATAGCTCAAAAAAAAATAGGGTAGTGCAGATCTTGCTTACAAAAGGATTCATTGTTGAGTATGGAGGAGATGGTAGAATTGGAAAATCAGCATTCTGTGACTATCATGATAAATACTGGTTCAGAAAACAATAGTCTTTTTATAAATATTTTACAAGATGGGTGAGGGGATGCAGAAAGTGCTGGGAGCACAAGTGTAAGGAACTCCTAATCTCGTATCCCCAGATCTCATATATAAACTCAGCCCCATAGAGCTAGACAGATGGCTTAGTAGCTAAAAGTTCTTGCTGCTCTGGCAGACGACCTGGTTCAATTCCAAACACCCACAGACTGCTCACAAACACCTGTAATCCCAGTTCTAGGGGATCTGATGCCCTCTTCTAGCTTTC
>NC_045030.1:40935969-40940805 GCF_008632895.1 Mastomys coucha
CACACACACAAGGCACACACACGCACACACACACACATACGCGTGCGCACACACAGAGAGAGAGAAAATTAAATTACATTAAAAATTTAAGACTGTATAATAATCCTACTCTGTAAGAATCAATATTTATTGTACTAATTATATAGTAAACAGTAAGTAGTGACAGTAAGGAATGAGCACAAATGTCATCTGACCAAATGTTTAAAATTAACATCACCAATAAGGAACAGACAGATGATTTGTCTTTCAGTTTGAGAACCTGAGACAGACTCAACATCATTTGTGTAATAAATTAAGTAGCCAAGTATGACGGCTGTAATCCCAACACCTGGGAAGTTGAGGCAGGAGGATCACAAATTTGAGTCTGTGTCTCAAGAAATCCTGTAATATAAAAATGCTCAATGGCAGAGCACTTGCATAGTATCAATTTACCTAAATCTAATCATCATGATATGTTAAAAAAAAATTTGAAGCAAAGAACATTCTATTGGAAAAGAAGAGGGGCTGAGGAGTGTATTAATCAAAAATGGCAATGTCATAAAAGAGAAAATCTGCAAAAATAAATGCAGATTAAAGAAGATAAAAGCAACATAACAATTACTGGCCTCCCTCATCCTAGACTGGGTCCTGTAAAGGGTGAGGTAGGGAATGATATAAAAGACACTAATTGAGCAACTAGACAATTTGAGATATGTAGATTCAATTGGATTAAGTCATTATATCAATATTTAGTTGAAGTTGATCCTTACTTTGGTTATGTATAAGAACATCCTTCTTGAAAAATATTCACTAAGGCACTGAGGGCTCATAAATAATAGAAAATGTAAGTGGCTCAGAAAAATATGGCTATCTATAAAGGCTGAGAGAGAACACACAGGGATGGATGAGTTGCAGTGATAACAACACGTGGGTCTTGCCAAAGGATAAATGGTGCATTCTGTAATGCTCTTGAAGTTTTTGGGTTCATTTGAATTTGTGAGTGACAAGGTCTCACAAATTAGCCCAGGTTGGCTCTGACCTCTTAGATTCTCATTTTGTTTCTATAAGAATGCTACCCCCACCCACCCCTCTGTCTGGAAGCCCAGTGCTTTGCAGTTCTATAAGGAATGCCCCGAAATCATTTTGTAGAGCACGGGGTCAATGGGGAAGTTAGGAAAAAAAAATATTACAAAAGGGCCAAAGCTTGTTCAAGAGATTCTGAAAGGAGAATCTACAAGCCATAGTTTAGGTCTGACTCTGTGATCACAGACTGTATCTGGAAAGCCTCTCTGCAAAGGATCTTGATGCCAACACTCAATTTCTGCCATCACCAAGTCAAGTAGGAACACGTTGTCTAGTATTTCACAAAAACCCCAGGATACCAACCAAGTAGGCACAAGCGAAAAATCATTATACAAGTTTTGACAGGGAAAAAGAAAGCATTGCTGCTTGTTTCCTTAGTTGCACTGAATGAATCTTAACTTGATAAATAAAAGGGCCCCCATTCGCAGCTAGCCCCTCAGAGACAGGTGCTACAATGAAGAAGCTGATTGTTCAGATCCTAGAAGAAAATGAATGCCTGATTATGACTTCCTACAGAAGTATCCCAAAAACAGGTATAAAAGTACTGCTGCAAGCACAGCTTGTTTGTTTGTTTGTTTGTTTGATTGCTTATTCATTTATTTGGAGTTGCAGGCTTTATTTACAAAATATATGGGGTGTTTGCCTTCTGTTCTGTAGTATAAGCAGGTTTTGGTGGGATTTTGTTTGTTGGTATTTGTGATGCTGAAGATTAAACCCAGAGTCTGACTCATGTTATAGAGATGTATTCTATCATTGGGCCACACCACCAACTTCCAAGTTTATTATAAAAATACCACTTAAATTAATTGCTGTCTCTAATAAAACCAATAGTCCTGAAAGATGTCCCTTATATGGGACTCTCTCCCTCCTATACTGTCCAGCCCTATGCTGGACTCATTTATTTTAATTTGTAAAGCATACTTTATTTAAAATCATTCTGTTCATGACATCAATCAGATTAATGGACTTATATTTTATGGGTACATCGTATCTAAGAGGGATTCCCAGAAGAGAAACCACAAATGAATTGAAGGACTCTTTATAGCAAGGAAAAAACAAACACTCACAGTCAATAAGAGTCTTGGAGTACTCCTCCCAAAAGTCATTTCCTTCTACATTTATTCATTTGTCTTATATGGGGGTGAGTGCACATGTGCTCTGGTATGCATGCAAAAGGCAGAGGAGAAGTTTTAGGAGTCAGTTCTTTCCTTCCACTATGTGGGTCCTAGGGATTGGACTAGGGCTGTCAGGCTTGGCAACAGGTATCTTTACTGCTGAGCCATATCACAATCCAAAGACATTCCTTTATGATTGACACAGAAAAGGGAAAGGGTTTGCTATTCTGCTCCCTGCCTTAATTTGAGAAATCTCTAAAATCCTGTTGTACTTCTGCAATCCCAATCCCTGGAGAAGTCACAAGGGTTTGCACAATGGAAAAGTCTGGTAAGGTATAGGTCATTCAATATGACTGGACCAAAGGCTGCATAGTTTTTGGTTGTAGTGGTGGGGTGTTCGCTTAGGAAGAAGGTACGAAAGCAATTCTTATTCTAACAAACATATTGGGAGGAAAAATGAGAAGGCATAAGCATAACCTATTTTTTCATATTTTCTTTCAGATTTTTCTCTGACTTCATCAATGTAATCATCACAACATACACAGTTTTATCTCATTCTTGTCACTTACCATTATAGCATTTCCATATGTCCATAAAGAATCCTCTAAGGATTCTGATTAATAAGAACATTAGTATCCCAATATGTAAATGTGCCAAAATGTATTCAACATTCTTTTTAATGTCAGAGGTTTTAATTGCTACTAATTGTTCAGTTTCCTAAATTAAAACTTAGGTGAACATCTTGCATGCAAAATATTGCCTATTTTATGAAGTACACATTGCCGTGGTGTCTTATCACAGGATTCAAAGACTTACATATTTTAAAGAGTCTGATGCATAGTGTATCAGTCAGGGTTCTTAGTCACAAGGAATAAGGCTAATTGTGGGAGACTGAGCAAAGTAGTTTCCCAAAGGATCTTGAGCTTTTTGCAGATTTATGGGGAGGGCTAAGATACCAGAAAGGATACCCCAACCAAGTGACAGAACTATCATCATGGAAAAGTTGTTAAAGCCTTCTGGGCCTGGTGGCAAATACCTGTAATCCCAGCAGCACTCAGGAAACACTGGCAAGAGGATTGTCTTGAGTTCATAGTCATCCTTGTGCATATAGCAAGTTCCAGGCCAGCCAGGGCTACAAGGCTTTGTAATACTGAAACCTTTCAGTCAAAATAAAGAGGGGGGAGGAGGGAGAGGAACTATCAACGTCTATGTAAATGACATTCCGTAGACTTGAACTAGCATTGGTCTTAAACCTGGCTATAAAAGAGCCTTTCCCCTGCAGTGCTGCAAGTCCCACCTTTTGAGCACTTGGAAGAGCACAAATTGAAGTCCATGCTGAATCTGGTTTAACCATGTGTCCCACTCATGGAGAACTCCTGAAAGCAATTCTAAACTCACATGCTTGTGGGCTAGCCGCAGTGGACATTGAGAGTCTTAGAGGATGTCTACAAATCTAGAAAATAAGTTTGCCAGATAAGATAGGCACAGACCTTTAATTCCAGCACTCCAGAGGCAGAGGCCAATCTCTGTGAGTGCTAGCTGCAGGCCAGTCAGAGCTACATATTGAGACCTTGTCTCAGAAAGAAAGAAGGAAAGAAAGAAAGAAAGAAAGAGAAAGAAAGAAAGGAAGGAAGGAAGGAAGAGAGAGGGGGAGGGAGGGAGAGAGAGAGAGAGAGAGAGAGAGAGAGAGAGAGAGAGAGAGAGAGAGAGAAGATACAGGAAGCTTGGGTTCATTAAACACACACACACACACACACACACACACACACACACACACACCATTCTTTTTCTTAGCTCTTCTAGAGAATCCTGCCTAACACATTTACCATGAACAAGGCCCTGGTTTTGGTTCTCAGCACTAAAAACAAAAAGGGTGCTTAGTTAGGTTTGAATTTTAGATAAAATATTAAGTCATTTTACATACAAGTAGACCCAAAATATTTGGAAGCAATTTTAATTGCATCTATCATTTATTTGTGAGTTTTGCATGTATTGAGGAAGGGGCACACCTGTTAGATTTGAATTCAGAGCATCAGGATTTTTAGCAAGTATTTATCCTATGTGTCATTTTGCTGGCCCATCATTTGTTTTGTTTGTTTGATTGGGTTTCATTGTGAGTGTGTGGGGGGGGGTTGTTCACTCTCCCACACACACATACACACACACACACACACACACACACACACACACACACACACACACTTGCTTTTTGATACTTGTTTTTGTTGGTTGGTTACAAATCTTTACTCGGAGGCTTTATATGACCAAGTCTTTCATCCCTGCCCTATACACACAACAGATTTCTCCTGTCTGAGACGATATTCATCCACATTTCCTTCTTGATTATTATGTTTGATTTTTTCTGTTTGATGTATTTGGAGAAGGATGATTAAGAAAAATACTTCCCCCCCTAAACTGTTAACCAATTATCCTAGTTGAATTAATTGAACAACCCAAAGGATTTCGTTTCTCAAATTATTTCTCCATGTAGTTGCTTTATCTCTTCTATTACCTAGCAGCACAGAGTTCTTTCAATTCCTTCTTTGAGCATTTGTCTGTTTTACTTAAAATGAATATGTACCAATAATAACAAGAGTCTTATTCTATGTCCTTGACTTTATAAGTCAATAAAGTAAAAAAAAAAAATTTCTTCAGGACA
>NC_045030.1:40941104-40953071 GCF_008632895.1 Mastomys coucha
ATTTAAGTAACCCAAAGAAATTGTAGTTTTGGTACCAAATGGCCTTTCTGATTGGTAGTCAGGATTTTAATGGAGTTTCCAGGCTCTTATTCAAGAATGAAAAGCCCACACAAATTGCAAAGTAGTGAGGAAACTAGTAATGGTAAGGAAAGTTGAAGATTTAAAAGATTTTAACAGGTGGGATATGCTTCAAGAGAGTAGCAGGTGAAACCAACACAGGAGGAAAGATAGTCAAAGTTGTTAGATGATTGTGGTTCCTTCTGTGGAGTTCAAAGGGAGGAGTTTGGTTGCCAAAGGGTGTAGTGTGGGTGGTTCTCTATTTTGGTTAATGGGTTTTGACTATGTAAGACTTTGTTCACTACACATGTCCCTTGCCATCGTGCATCAAAATTTAATAATATGCATGCCTGATTATGCATGGGCCTAAGATGGCAAATAGGGGATTCTCTCTAAAAGTTCACCCAGAGGACATAGTTTGCCTTATTGTGCATGCAAGAAAAACTAGTTCAGGCCAGATTGACCCTCTGACACTTGCATGCCCTTATATGAATAATAAATTTGCATAGAAATTGTCAAAGTACAGTCCTCAGATCTTTAATGGGTGGAGTAACTTGTCCTATTGTTTAAAGTAGGTTTACACAGTCTGATTGTCTTAGTTAGGGCTCTCAGTGCTGTGATAAAACATCATGACTTAAAAGTAACTTGGAGAGGAAAGGATTTACTTGACTTACTGCTCAGCATCAAAGGAAGTTGGGGCAGGAATCTAGAGACAGGAGTTGATGAAGAGACCATGAAAGAATGCAGCTTACTAGCTTGCTTATCATGGCTTGCTCACCCTGTTTTCTTATAGAACCCAGAACCACCTGTTTAGGGATTGCACCACCCACAATAGACTGCCTACCCCCACCCACATCAGAAAATTAAGAAAATGTTCCATAGGCTTGTTTACAGGCCAATTAAGTGGAGGCATCTACTCAATTGAGGTCCCTTCTTTCCAAATGACTTTAGCCTGTGTCAAGTTGACCTACAACTAGCCAGCACACTCCATATGACAAATTTATAAGTCCTATTTCAATATTTGTGAAAGGATAAAAATATTTTCTCACTGTGTGTGATGACATATAATTATAATCTCATCACTGAGGAAGCTGAGACAGGAAGAATTTGAGGCTATCCTAGATCACATAGTTACAAGCTAGCCCAGGCTGTGTAGCTAAGCTTTGCCTCAAAGAAATATACATTATTTTCTCACCATGAGGTAATTTTTAACCTACATTCTTCTGAAAAAATATTTAGGACCACTCCCCTGTCAACCTCTCATCTTAACAAACTACAAATCTTTAATTTGGCTCCTTGTCAACAAGAGGGTGCTGTGCCTCATTTTATGCTCACTCCTTTCATCTGGCACTAAAAGTATTTTATTTCAGAAAAAAACTATTGATCATGTTAATTATCAACACTAATATCAGGCAAAGACTATTACACAAGCCAATTCATTTACTGATATCTGGTATATGAATTGATTACATAAGGTATAAGGTAAGTGCCTGGTTTTGACCAATCAGTAGCTAACATAAAGAAGTCACTAAGGGCCACTTGTTTCATCAGGGAATTGTGGGAAGAAATGAGAAAAGTAGCCATAACTTCTGCTGAGGTTAATATATCTAATAAAAGGGGCTAGAAATTTATTTTCTCTATTATTAGACACTCTACAGTAGAGCTTCTTAATTTTTTTCTATGTGAAACCAATTGCTGCCTTAGAAAATGTTTATGCAACCATAAATATTTACTGATAATAAATTGTAAAGAAGTTTATCTTAAAACAATGTTAGCATATAAATATAGAATTTGACCACTTATTAAAGATAAAAGCAGATTTACATACTGAGATAAATGCAGTTATTTATTTTTAAATAAATGATTGTCATTTGATTCTGTGGGAATGTTCATCAGAATTCATTGATAGCTCAATTTTATAATTGCCAAAACTGATGATACTACTTCAGCTAAATATTTAGTGTAAAATGGAAGAAGTAAGTTTAGGGACTGTGGTGGTTTGATAGGAATGGCCTCCATAGACTCATGTTTTTTTTAATGCTTGGCCATAGGAAGTGGCAATATTAGGAGATATAGCCTTGTTGGTGTAGATGTGGCCTTGTTAGAGGAAGTGTATCCCTGAGAGTGGATTTTGAGGTCTCATATGCTCAAGCTATGCCAAGTGTGGCATACGGTCTTCTGCTGCCTTCTGATAAAAATATAGAACTCCCTTGCCAGCACCATGCCTGCCAGGATGCTGTCATGCTTCCTGCCATGATGACAGTGGACTTAGACTTCTGAAAGTATAAGGCAACCCTGATTAAATGTTTTCCTTTATAAGAGTTGCTGTCATTATGGTGTCTCTTCACATCAATAGAAACTCTAACTAAGACGAGGACATTTAGAAATTATTGAAGAGGTAACTCAATCACAAAAGAACAAACATGGTTTGCACTCTCTGATAAGTGGTTATTAGTCCAGAAGTTTGGAATACAGGAAGAATAACCCACAAACCACAAGGAACTCAAGAAGAAGGAAGACCAAAGATGGACATTTCATTCCTTCTTAAAAGGGGGAACCAAATACCCATGGAAGGAGTGGCAGAGATTAACAATGGAGCAGAGACTGAAGGAAGGACAAGCCAGCCTAAATATAGCTATCTCCTGAGAGGCTCTGACAGTATCTTACTGACACAGATGTAGAGGCTCACAGCCATCCATTGAACTGAGTACAGGGTCCCCAGTGAAGGAGTTAGAGAAAGGACCAATGGAGCTGAGGGGTTTGCAGCCCCTTAGGACTAACAACAATATGAACTAACTAGTACCCTCAGAGCTCCCAGGGACTCAACCACCAACCAAGGAGTACACATGGTGGGACTGATTGCTTTGGCAGTGTGTGTATAGTGGAGGATTGCAAATTCGATCATCAATGGGAGGAGATGACCTCAGCCCTGTGAAGGTTCTGTGCCCCAGTGTGGGGGAATGCCAGGGCCTATAAACAGGAGAGGGTGGGGTGGCAGGCATGGGGAGTGGGGAGGCAGCTGGGGTTTGTTTTTGTTGTTTTTTGTTTGTTTCTTTGTTTTTTAGAGGGGAAACTGGGAAGGGAGAAATTTACATGTAAATAAAGAAAATATCTAATAAAAAATAATAATAATTTAAAAAAAAGAAATTATTGAAGATTCTGTCCTAAAACCAAGCCAAAATTGAGGATGATGGGCTGTTTTTTTATGAGATTCAAGTCAGTAACTTAACCAGCAACATATAAAATTAAATATTCCAACACAATACAATACAAAGATACATTAGTTTGATATTTATATAATAAGGGATGGAGGTAGGAAAATATTGGAAGTCTTTGTTTTGCATAATAAAACTATACTGAGCAGTGGTAGCACACATCTTTAATCCCAGCACTCAGGAGACAGAGGTAGGTGGATCTCTGAGTTCAAGGCCAGCCTGGTTGAGCAAGTTCCAGGACAGCCAGGGCTATACAGAGAAACCCTGTCTTGAAAACAACAACAAAAACAAAAACCTAACAACTATAATATTTCTTTAAGAACAGGAAAATTTATGTGCACAATAAAACATCATATGCTGTAGTCCACAGCATACAATATTCACAAATCCAAACTAAGGAATTCTATGCTTGGTTCACTGATGTTTGTGTCTTGTCAGCACATACAGTGCAAAATTCATGAACCTGGTGTTCAGAAACAAGTGTACAATGAGGTCACCAAGTGTGATGTGGCTGAGTGCTGCCCCAACCACCTTGGATTCATTACACAATTTTGAATATATCTTCAGGCATTGCATCTCAGAAACCTTTTCTTATTGGCATTTTTTTTTTGCAACACCTACATCCATATGTGTGCCTCCATACAGTTCAAGAAGCTATGGCATATAGTAAATTGATGTGGAGGTGTGGCAATATGAACTTCATAGGCAGGAGTAAAGAAGTCCATCCACTCTTGCTGAGAGAAACTTCGATTTTAAAGTTTCATTGAATAAATTCATTGTACAATGAATTTTGATACAAGTATGTATTGAACATATCTCCCCCCAACTCCTTGTACCCTATTTTCTCCCTGCCAGCTCCCATTAGTCTCCATTGTTCCCCTAGAATCTTGGGCCTAGACAATTTCAGTTCTACATATCCAGACCATTTTAAAAACCCCATGCGTGGGAGTTGCCCTTAGTTCTTCTTTCCTGGTCCTGACATTCATTCTTAAAGCAACAAGTTTTGGCTGAAGAGATGGCTCAGCGATTAAGAGTAGTTGTTGCTCTTCAGGAGGACCTGGGTTCAATTCCAGGACCCATATGTTATCTCAAAACCATCTGTGACACCAGTTCCAAGTGATCATGGGTATTTTGTTTCCCCTTCTAAGGAGGACTGAAGCATCCACACTTTGGTCTTCCTTCTTCTTGAGCTCCATGTGGTCTCCAGAGACTGCCCCACCTGGGGATCCATCCCATATACAGTCACCAAACCTAGACACCATTGTGGATGCCAAGAAGTGCTTGCTGACAGGAGCCAGATATAGCTGTCTCCAGAGGGGCTCTGCCAGAGCCTGACAAATACAGAAGTGGATGCTTGCAGCCAACCATTGAATTGAGCACAGGGTCCCCAGTAGAGGAGTTAGAGAAAGGATCAAAGGAGCTGAAGGGGTTTGCAACCCCATAGGAAGAATAACAATATCAACCAACCAGACCCCCAAGAGCTCCCAAGGACTAAACCACCAACCAAAGAGTACACATGGTGGGGCCCATGGCTCCAGCCGCATATGTATCAGAGGATGGCCTTGTCCGGCATCTATGGTAGGAAAGGCCTTTAGTCCTGTGAAGACTCAATGCCCCAGAGTAGGGGAATGTCAGGGCAGGGAAGCAGGAGTGGGTGGATGGTTGAGGGAGCACCCTCATAGAAGCAGGAGGGTGGGTGGGATAGGGGATTTCTGGGGGGGAATCGGAAAAAGGAATAACATTTGAAATGTAAATAAAGAAAATATCCAATAAAAAAGGAAAAAATAATAAAATAAAAGAATTTCCAGGAAATTTAATTGATTTTTTAAAATTACTCTAAATTTAATTTTTTAATTGCACCTTGCAGGATGCCCTGAATCTGTATTTTTGCACTGAATTTTTATTTAAAACACATGTTTAGAAGAACTGTATATCACATCCTCCAAGATGGAATTTCCAAATGGAATCTTGGGAAATCTCCATGATAGTTTATCTGATATCATTTGAGTATTTAAAATTTATTTGTTTGGATCAGTATAGTTTCTAGATATTTGCTTTTATACTTTTGGATGTAAACCATTATTTTCTTGTGTTCTAACTTGGAAGTTCCAAATTTTAACAATAAAAGTTCTTTTCTTTTGAAAAAAGAAAAAGCTCAGAATGTATAAACTTAAAATCATTGTTGGGCTATTAAACAATAAATAATAAAAATATTTAATTACTCAAAAAACCAGACCCAAAGAGACTCTCACATATGTGCACAAGTAACGCAAAATTCCAGTAAGTATAGTGTATTTGTGGAATAATAAAAATGGCCTAGTTATCTTTGACTGTCAATTTGACACAACCTTTGAGTCATTGAGAGAGATTTTTGTAGATCAGATTGGCCTGTGGGCATGTTTGGCTGGGTGGGTCTTGATTGATAATTTATGTGAGAGGGCCTGGTTCACTATGGGTAGCACCATTCCCTGTGCAGGTGGCCCTGGGCTATATAAGGAAGCTAGCTAAGTGTGAGTTGGAATGAGCCAGCAAACAGCATTCCACCAGGGTTTCTATTTCAAGTTCCTGTTTGAGTTCCTGGCCTGACTTCCCTCAGGGATGAACTGTGTCCAGTAAGCTGAAATAAACTCTTTTCTTCCCCTTAGTTACATATGGCCAAGTTCCCTTATCACAACAGTAAGGTAACTAGAATGAAATGAAGTTCAAAATAAACTAGATGTAACATATTAATTAACTGATTAAGGTATTTCTTCTGAAGTAAAACACTAGGACTAGAGGCTCATAAGCCAGGAAGCTTATGAAACTTAGGAAGCTTAGAAAGTTGTCTGACTCACAAGGTCATTCTCCAAGGTTATAAAAAGCAGTGAACAGTCACTCCTGGACCAGAGGCTCAGAAGGAGTTGCCTGTAGGTTGTGAAGCTGCTTTTGAGTAATGAGCATTTCCCGAATAAATAACCACAAGTAATTCACTGATTCGCCAACCCAAACTTAGATAAACTGATTTCTTTATTCTGTCCTTAGTGCCATATCTGTTATGAATAGACATTTGTTTCTCTCTCCCCAGGTTAAGTCACACAACATTATGTGAGACAGTAGATACTCAAAAGTCTTATGAAGAGTATGGGGATAGTTCAGTGGCAAAGTACCTGTATAGCAAGCACAAGGCCATTTTGTTTTGCATTGCCCAAACAAATTATTATGCTAAACAACAGGCACAGATTACAGAATGATATGCCCAATAAGCTATGCAAAAAAGGAAATGCACTGGAAGTGTCTGAAGAGAGCATCTGTTGCATTTACAGAGGACCCAGGTTTCAGTTATTAAAAATGAGGACATCATGAATTTTTCAGGGTAATGGGTGGAACTAGAAAGTATCATCCTGAGTGAGGTAACTCAGAGCCCAAAGGACATACATGGTATATACTCACTTATAAGTGGATATTATCCAAAATGTACAGAATACCCATGATACAACCCACAGACCATAAGAAGTTTACAAGAAGGAAGGGCCAAGTGAGGATGCTTCAATCCCACTTAGAAGGGGAAACAAAATAAACACAGGAGGCAGAGGGAGGGAGGGATCTGGGTGGGAGAGGGGAAGAGGGGGTCAGGATCAGGTTTCGGGGGAGACAGGAGAGAAGCCCAGAGGACCAAGAGAATGAATGGAACTATGCAGCTGCCAGAGGTAGGTATGGGAGGAATCTCTAGAAAGGCCCAGAGATATCCCAGGACTCAAAAGTGGTGACCTTAGCAGAAATGCTCAACAGTGGGGAGATGGCACCTGAAGAGACTACCCCAGATAGTCCTAGATAGACAGGACTTCCAGTGGAGGAATGGGGCCACCCACCTACCTTCAAAATTTTTGACCCAGAATTGTTCCAGTCTAAAAGAAATGCAGGGACAAAATTGGAGCAGGGACTGAAGAAAAGGCTGTCTAGGGACCAGCCCAAGTTAGGATTCATTCCATGGACAGGCATCAATCCCTGAAACCATTACTTGATGCCCTAGGGAAAGGGTATACCTCAAAGAACAGGGGAAGTACCCTCTCAGAGGAGAAGGGGAGGAGGACAGGGCGAAGAACTCTGGGAGGAGGGACCAGAAGGGGGGCAGCGTTTGTGATGTAAATAAATAAAATAGTTAATTTTTTAAAAAGGAAATGCATGGGGGAGAGTCTGGAGAGATGGCTCAGTGATTAAGAGCATCTGGTGCTCTTGCAGAGAACCCGGGTTTGATTTCCAGCACCTACATTGTGGCTCATAACCATACAGTAACTCCAGCTCCAATGAATCTGATAGCTTCTTCTGGACACCAGGCATGGATGCGATGCATACACATACAAGTGAAACATTCACACACATTAACTAAATCCTGAATCTTTTAAAATGTGAACTATGTATGCTATATGGATAAATGCATATGCAGTAAAAGCATAAAATCTTGGTCAGAAAATATATACAGAGACATTAGATAGTGGTATCTTCTGAGGTAAGCAAAATGGCATAAGCCTGTAATCCCAGCACTAGAAAGGTTGAAGTCAGAGAAAATGAAGTTTAGAACTAACCTGGGCTATGATGATATGTCTCCTCAAAATAAATAAATAAATAAATAAACAAATAAATAAATAAATGGCAGAAGGAAGAGGGAGGGAGGAAGGGAGGAAAGGAAGAAGAGAATCAGGGAAGGAAGAAAGGAAGTGAGAGAGGCAAGAAAGAAAGAAAAACAAAGGAAAGGAGAGGAGAAAGAAGATAGAGATTCTTCCAAGACAGTGAAGAAGTGAAGAAAAATCAAAGAAGGCAAGGCATAGACTTCACATGCATTGATAATAGTTGTTATCAAGCATGAGTGATACCATAACTGGGGTCTATTCTGTTCTCCATTTGTTTGAAATATTTCACCAATTCAAACCATTTTTTTTTTTAAGAATCAACAAGGGGGATGATTGACAGACTGTGGGTGTACTGTCAGGAAGGGTGTCAGGAATGAGTCAGGTTGTGTATCTGGTGCTGATGTCAGTGACATAGAGTGAAGATCAGAAGCCTGCTTTCCGAGGATGCTGGGCTGGAAGTCAGACATGATAAGCTTCAAGGAATAATAGAGCAGAGATGCACACCAAGATGTGTCATGCTGGAGGTCAGAACAGGAAATCAGCTAGCAAAGTGAGTGACAAATCAGATCGTTCCCTGTGAGCATTGATGTCACATGTGTCCGAAGAGCCAGGCCAGAAAAGCATTTAGCAACAAAGAGACTCCAGAAGGAGAAGGGAGGACCAATGCTTGAGCTTAGGCAATGAGAACTGGGGAAAGGTTGCTATTTAACATTTCTAACAAGCTAGGGGACAGAGAGCTGGGTGACACCATGGGGAAAGTGTTAATGACCATTTTGGGAATGTGGGAAATGAAAAGAAGGGTAATGTTACATATTACTTATGTATGTATGTATCTGGTAAAAGTGTAAAAATTATTATACTGAAGGGAAGTATAGACCATGTACAAGAAAACACATGTGTGTAAACATGCATGATTGTATATATGCTTATACGTACATATATGTGTAAATTGTGAAATATGTTTTCCTCACTCACAATACTAATTAATATGCCCTCTAAAGTCTCTCACAGTGAACAAATATATTTCCTTACATATGTGTGACTGTGACATATAAATAATGATATATGTCCCTGTAGATGTTTTGCATTTGGGATGATCACATGGCCCTGTTTTCATGATACATTCAGTCTTAGAAGGCTATTCATTAGAAGGACTGTCCTCACAGTTGAGAAGAAACAAAGTAAACATCAACTGTGAGACTGTCGAGAAATATGAAACTGAACTCAATAGCCATTAAGAATCAGATTCAAAGCAACACATCCTCCAATAGGGAAGACTTGAGAATTGCAGCCTTACTACTAATGGAAAAGCAACATCTGAATAGAGGTAGGCACCAAGCAGAATATGTGGTTAAATGAAGTCCCCTGAGCTGGAGGGAGACAGACAACATAGGAAAGAAGTCAGGAGATGAAGAAGTGTTTTTACCGAATAGCAGACTTAGCAACAATTCTCACAGGTATAAGGCCCAGGGACATTCCTTCCCCTCCCCTCTTAAAATATTAATTTATTTAACTTTATGTATATGTATGTTTGTGACTGGGTGTATATACACCAAGTATATATAGCCCTTGGATGTTAGAAGAGACATCAGATCCCCTGTTTGTAAAACTACCATATTTGTTCTGGGAGCAAAAATGTGAAAACAGTAAACATTCTTAAGCACAGAGCCAGATGTGCAACCCACTCATCCCCGTTTTGCAGTGCTGGAGTAGAATCCAAACACTACCCCTAAGCCACTTTCCCAGCATCAAGGAACACTCATTTATTTCATCAAAATTTTTCCACCTGCTTATTTCTTCCAAGTGTGGTTGAATGAATGCCACAATATGGGTGTGGTGGGCAGAGGGCAACTTGTAGGAGTCACTTTTCTCCATTTGAGAGTCTGAGAGAATGAACTTGGATCATCAGCCTTTGTAGGCAAGCATCTTTATCCAATGAGTTATCTTTCCAGGCCTTGCCAGTCCACTTTTTGATTGTCAGAGACAGGGTCTCACAGTGTAGACTGGCTGGCCTATTACTTCCTACTGAGATCAGGTTTTCCCAGAACTTAAGATCCTTCTACTTCAGCCTCTGAAGTACTATGATTCCAGACACGAGCTTTCACAGCTGGCAAGGGACAACCTTGCAATTAATACATACAGCTAGAATAACACCTCAAGGCATAATGTTCACTTTAATTACAGTAGACTGGCAAGCAGCAAAAAATGGTTTATAGGCAAATGAATTGTCCTTCAAAACTATTAAAGTTTGACTCATCTACTTTATAAGTTTTCTGAGACATCAAAACACCTAAGGTAACATATGTAAAAAATTGAAAGATTGTTTTAATATTTTTTCCTCATTTATTTTTCAAGGGAAAGTCAAAACAATAATTATACACCCAGGCCGGGCAGTGGAGGTACATGCCTTTAATCCCAGCACTTGGGAGGCAGAGGCAGGCAGATTTCTGAGTTCGAGGCCAGCCTGGTCTACAGAGTGAGTTCCAGGACAGCCAGGACTACACAGAGAAACCCTGTCTCAAAAAACCAAAAAAAAAAAGAAAAAAGAAAAAAGAAAAAAAAAAGAAAAAAAATTATATAACCAATGATTATAAATTTAAAATACATTATACAATGCAAATGCCTTCTAATATATAAAGGTATGTCTTGAGTTACAGTATTTAAATTTGAATACAGGGTAGACACTCCAAGATTAAATGACAAGGTTAAGTGTCTAGTTCTGCAGTCTTTTGTACATGGCATATGATGAGACTTTCCTAATGATAGATTTACATTTGTTTTTTTAGCTACTAACTTGTCTTTCTCTGTAGGTTAGCCTCTATATTTTTATTGGAAATTTTATTTATTTACATTTCAAATATTATCCCCTTTCCTAGTTTCACCTCTGAAAATCCCCTATCCCGTACCCCCTCCCCCTGATCACCAACCCACCCTCTCCCACTTACTGGCCCTGGTATTCCCCTACACTAGGGCATAGAACCTTCACAGGGCCAATGGCCTCACCTCCCATTGATGACCGACTAGGCCATCCTCTACTATACATATTCTGCTGGAGCCATGAGTCCATGTGTACTCTTTGCTTGGTGCTTTAGTCCCTGGGAGCTCGGGGGGGGGGGCGGCGGACCTGGTTAGTTGATATTGTTCTTCCAATCAGGTTGCAAACCCCTTTAGCTCCTTTATTTAAAATGTATTAACTTCAGCCATGATGCGTTTTAGAGGATATGTATATGTGTATAATGACAGACAAGAAGCAATGTTTACAAAGGCAAGCAGTGACCTCGTGTCTTCTCAGTTCAAGTTTTCTGAACATTAGGGACAATTGTTGTGGGTAGGCATTTTCAGTCACCCATATCATCCAACACATATTCATGGACTGCCTGCCCTGGGTCAGGCATTATGCTAAGCACAGTGGTAGGAGGTGGAGCTATCTAAATGAAACAGACAAAAGGCTCTGCTCACCCAGAGCTTCTACTCTGCTGGGGGAAAAAAATAAGTCAGCAAAAAATTTAAGTAGTATGGGCTGTGGGGAGTGAGCACGTTAGACCAGCAAACCTCAGGGGGAAGGAACGGGTTGCAATTTTAAAGAAGGTGTGCATGGAAAGCCTTGCTGAGAAAGTGCATTTGAGTAAAGGAGAGGAGTTAGAGGTAGCCTTGCAGCTATGTGAGGTGACTGCATTCCAGTCAGAGGAATCAATCAATGTAAAGGCCTGAGGCGGGAGCATGCTTGACAGGTTGAAGTGAGAGCAAGGAAGCTAGTAGGCCTGATAGAATTGTGCTAAGTAGAGACTCCTGGGGCAGGAGAGCACAGAGGTCACAGGAGGTGAGGGTATAGAATCAGGACCTGTGGTTTTGTCTAGTGAAATGAGAAGCATGGCAGTTTCTGAGCCGAGTTCTATAATACAACTTTCATTTTGTTGTTGTGGCCACCCCAAAAGGGCTAAGGCTACAAGCAGAGGGGGCCACTGGGAGGCTGTTGTTCTCAGTAGAAGATATGATCACCTCAGAAATGAACCCACAAACCTATGGTCACTTGATCTTTGACAAAGGAGTTAAAACTATCCAGTGGAAAAAAGACAGCATTTTCAACA
>NC_045030.1:40953637-40965135 GCF_008632895.1 Mastomys coucha
AGAGAACCAAATAACCCTATTAAAAATGGGGTACAGAGCTAAACAAAGAGTTCTCAACTGACAAATACCAAATGGTTCAGAAGCACCTAAAGAAATGTTCAGCATCCTTAGTCATCAGGGAAATGCAAATCAAAACAACCCTGAGATTCCACCTCACACCAGTCAGAATGGCTAAGATCAAAAACTCAGGTGACAGCAGATGCTGATGGGGTTGTAGAGAAAGAGGAACACTCCTTCATTGCTGGTGGGATTGAAGCTGGTACAACCACTCTGGAAATCAGTTTGGCGATTCCTCCGGAAACTGGACATAGTACTACCAGAGGGCCCAGCTATGCCACTCCTGGGCATATACCCAGAAGATGCTCCAACATAAAATAAGGACACATGCTCCACCATGTTCATAGCAGCCTTATTTATAATAGCCAGAAACTGTAAACAACCCAGATGTCCCTCAACAGTGGAATGGATACAGAAAATGTGGTACATTTACACACTGGAGTACTACTCAGCTATCAAAAACAATGAATTTATGAAATTCTTAGGGAAATGGATGGATCTGGTGAATATCATCCTGAGTGAGGTAACCCAATCACAAAAGAACACACATGGTATGCATTCTCTGATAAGTGGATATTAGACCAGAAGATCAGAATACCCAAAGTACAATCTACAAGCCACAAGAAACTCAAGAAGAAGGAAGAACAAAGTGTGAATACTTCATTCCTTCTTAAAAGGGGGAACAAAATACCCATGGAAGAAGTTGAAGAGACAAACTATGGAGCAGAGACTAAAGGAAGAACAATCCAGAGACTGTCCCTACTGGGAATCCTTCCCATATTCAGTCATCAAACCCAGACACTACTGTGGATGCCAGCAAGTGCTGGCTGACAGGAGCCTGATATAGCTGTCTCCTGAGAGGCTCTGACAGTACCCGACTAATACAGAAGTAGAGGTTCATAGCCATCCATTGGACTGAGCACAGGGTCCCCAATGAAGGAGCTAGAGAAAGGACTCAAGGAGCTGAAGGGTTTGCAGCCCCTTAGGACAAACAAGAATATGAACTAACGAGTACCCTCAGAGCTCCCAGGGACTAAACCACCAACCAAGGACTATACATGGTGGGACTCATGGCTCCAGCAGCATATGTATAGCAGAGGATGGCCAAGTCAGTCATCAATGGTAGGAGAGGCCCTTGTCCTGTGAAGGTTCTATGCCCCAGTGTAGGGGAATACCAGGGCCAGGAAGTAGAAGTGGGTGGGTTGGTGAGCACAGGGGAGGGGGGAGGGAACAGGTTTTTTTTTTTTTTCTTTTACTTTTGGAGGGGAAACCAGGAAAGGAGATATCATATGACATGTAAATAAAGAAAGTATCTAATAAAAAAAGAAGAGATAATGGGGCTTTAGACTCTAGCATTAGTGGCAGTGTGAGAACTGCTCTTTTGGTTAAAGGTAGAGCTGCCATGGTGTTTGCTTGCTTGCTTGCTTGCTTGCTTGCTTGCTTGCTTCCTTTTATGGACTGAATGCAACCTGTGGAAGAAGAATTAAGAGTAGCACAAATGGTTTAGGACTAGTTGGTGGAAAAAGTTTCTGGGCATTAACTGATGTAAAGTGGGCTTGGTGACATCCACTTGGAATCCTAGCACTCAGTACGCTGCAATAGGAGGATTCCTATGACTTCAAGTCCTACCTGGACTACATAGTGAGATGCCCTCTCTTGTAAACAAAAGTATGGAGACCTCATTGGGAAGTTATATACATATCTATGTTTAATTTGTATTGAGCTATCATTATAAACAAAGTTTGTTCTATACGTCTGTCTATGTACATATAACCAGTAGCCCACTATATTTATATTTTATCAAATTATTTACATCCATCTTAATTATTCTATTTATTTGATAGATTCATATACAAGTTGGGTACTACAAATTCTGAGTTTGTTGGTTTATAATTTTTTTTGAAGTCAAGTATCCTGGAGAATGAGAATAAAACAAGGTATTTAGAAAACACAGGACCACTTGCATATGGATCAACAGGCTATGAATATCCATGAGGTGCCATTTACACGGCTGTGGTGTGACTGTCCTTCTCTTGTTCCCTGTAGCAACTCTAGAAGCATACAATATAGTACAGCATTCTGAAAAATGTATCTCAGAAACTGCAGTTGTTGGGCAGGGCAATCCATTTCAGTACAAAGCTGAGCTGGGAAGTGGTTCCTGGTGAGCATGAACCCATGTTCCTGCTGATTTCTCACGGATTTCTAAAAGCTTTAGGGAGCAGCACAGCATCTTTTAAGCCAGGTGACTACATAATAAAAACTATAAGAATGTGGTCTCTTCTACCATGTTGCTTCAAACACTCCGGATTCCTTGGCAGTGTCTTCATCCCCCAGACCCCCAAATGTTTATCAGAGCACAACAAAAAGGAATTTTTAAAAAATAGACACTATCTGTCATATGGGTACAGTTTTACAAACAACTTTTGTCTTTCTACCATGGAAATTTTTATGTACAATCTAAAAACAGGAAAGGTAGTTGTGTTACTTCTCATGCACCCAGTTTCAACAACATTTGGCTTTTAAAATTTTTATTTTATGTGTTGAAATGTTTTGTCTTCATGCATGGACCACATCTGTGTCTGGTGCACACTGAGTTCAGTAGAGGCCTCAGAACCCCTGGAGATAAAGTTATAGGTGGTTGTGAGCCACCAAGTGGCTACTAGGATCCAAATCTGGGTCCTCTGCAAGAGCAATACATGCTTTTAGCTGCTGAGGCATCCCTCTAGCCCCGAATTTTTGGCTTTTTAAATCTAGTACTTTGAGAATTACACACAAGTTCAGAATGTAGTTTGATCATATACACTCCCCACTCTAAACTTCTTCCATACCCATCTCCCAACACATCCCCTTCCCAACATCTAATGGTCCCCTTAATTTTTAAAAATAGCATTTATATAAGTGATTTGTCTGAATGTCTGTGTACCCTGTGTGTGTGCCTAGTTTCTGTGGAGGCCAGAAGAGGGCACCAGATCCCTTGGAACTGGAGTCGCAAACAGTTGTGGACCACTATGTGGATGCTGATACACTGAAAACACATTGATCCCAGGCTCTCTAGAAGAGCACCCAATTTTCTTAGACACTGACCCATCTCTCAAGACAGTACTTTTTAAAAAAAAAATGATAACCCACTGAGTCAAATGAGTGCTGCCTTCATGCACATGGATGTGGGTCCTTCCACTGCCACATGGACAACCTACCAGTGACCACATCCTCTCAGCAGACATCAACTGCCAGTATCTCCTCAAGTAGGGGAGCCCCTCCCCCACCCATGCTGGAATTTTGACTGCCTTGATCTTGGCCAGGCAGCCCCAGTTGCTGTGGCATTCTTGAGTACAATCCTGCCATGTCCAGAAGGCAGCATTTCACACCATTCCTCTCCATACTCCAGTTTTTTCCATTCTTCCATCTCTTCTTCTTTGATGTTCTCTGAGCCACTGTTGAGGGTCGGTAAATGTCCCATTTAGGACTGAGCACTATTAGCCCTTTGACCACTTATGAGCCTCTGTGTTAACTGCTGCCCACTGCAGGACGAACCTTCCTGAGCAAGGTTGAGAGCAGCACTTAACTATGGATATAAGCATAAATGTTTAGAAGAAGGATTGACAGCATGACCACTTAGCAAAATAACAATAGTAGGTTCCTCTAGAGCCTATGATCTCCCTTGTATTGGGCTTGGACTGAGTTTTCAATACCAGACATGAAATCCCTCCTGTTGAGTGAGCCTCGCATATAATCAAGGGAGCAATTGGTTGCCTCCACAAACAAACTTGCCACTATTTGATATTGTAGCATGCAGCAGCAGCTTCCAGCTCTGGATAAGGCCGTTAATGTCTCTCCCCACACCAACATTCCACATAGCACCTTTCAGCACTATGGAAGCTAGGCAGTAGAGATGGGTTTCCAATCAGTTCCCAATTAATTTCTCTCTTCCTTGCAACTCAGGTGTGTGTTGCCTTACCATCTGCTTACAGTGACCAAACAATCCGTAAGCTTAATAATAGAGTAATAGACAAACCAAAGCAAAACTCCACAGAACATATACAAATAGAACAAATGAAATAATATAAAAATAAGCACTAAACAAGAACACGTAATGAATTGTTGGCCCAGCCATGCTGAGTCGAAAAATGAAATTTTCAGCTCCCTCTGGCTCTAGCAGGCTGTGTGGGGTGCTGGTGTTCAGGAGAGGGGAACTGGTTGCTGCAGCCTCACAGATACCACTGGCAAGATGGTGATTGGAACTGAAATTGAACAGTTGCCAAAGCTGAGTTTGCATTGCCTTCACCTTACTTCACCGGGGATTGCTACAAAGGTGGTTTATACTTCTGCGTGGTAGACTCAGGATGACTAGCCGGGATGCTTATATGGCAGACTAACAGCTCCAATAAAGGTACCCCAAAGAGCACACAGGTACTAGATCACTCTTTCTGTCTGTATCGAAAGTTATGCCATGTCGAGTCCACCATAGCTACAAATCCATCCAGACTGAAACCGAGACAGGAAGACCTTTCCCTCTGGAAGCATGACTGTGGTGGGTGTGCCATGTGTGTAGTGCCACGGGGCTTCTCACTCACAAGGTCTTTGCACTTGGCTTTAATGCTCTTGAAATTCGTAATAAATTGTGAACACGAACTCCTGTGTGTTCACTTCACCCTGGTCCCTGATTTTATGACCAGTTTTGCCTTGAAAGGAGAAGGGCCAGAGCCACAGTGTGAGAAGGGCTCACGAGATGTTAGGTACTGTTGCAGATGCCTTTGGGGAACACAACCTACTGTAGTTAATCCTTAAGTATGTGGTATGGACTAGGGCTTTTAATCTCCTTAGGTTTCCCTAATCATGAAAACCAAGTGCTGTTAGTATTTCCATTTTGCCATCTAGTAGAGGGTGAAGGAGCAGGATGTGACCCAGTAAGTACAGTGTCACTCTGGCACCTGCTGTTTACCAACTACATTACCAACTACCATTCACATTGGTTAGCAGCCTCAGTTGGTCCTAGCCATGTGGGTATTGTCCATTTTTGGTCTCTGGAGTGGCTAGACAACTTAAGTTGTTGTACTGTCTGCTTCATAGTAGAGGTTCAATAAACTTTCACTGCCCCCTTTCCCTTACTATAACCTTCCAGTTCAGGGGTATCAGTTTTGTCTTCATTAATGAGGACGATGTAACTACTAAGCATCAAGCTAGGTTTCCATTCTTTGTCCAGATAGCCCCACCTGCTGAGTGGTTTGTGTTCCCACATCTAGATGAAATCCAATCTTGGCTTCTGTACAAAAAACACTTTTCCCTACCAACTAGTCACAATAGAATGTCTATGGTATGTTCCACGTTTAACACATTTACCTTCTCTGTCTTCTTCTTGTTCTCATCCTAGAACAATGTGCCTGTTCCACACAGGCTCCTGAAAGTCCTTTGCCCTTTTTAACTCTGCCCCAGGATTAGTGTCTTTGTCTTCTGTTGCTATCATGACTAAGAGCAATTTTGGAAGGAAAGGGTTCATTTTTCCTTACAGTTCCATGCCATAGTCCATCGCTGAGGGAAGCCAGGGCAGAAACTCAAGTAGAGCAGGAAGCTAGAGGGAGGAACTGCAGCAGAGGACATGGAGGAGTTCTGCCTACTGGTTTGCCTTCAATGGCTTGGACAGTTATTCCGGAATCTGCATTTACTCTGTAAAAAGCAATCTCTGGTGCTTTCTGTAACATTTGAAATATTTAAGAAGCACACATTGGCATTTTCATAGACCTACTACTGCATTCCTGGAAGATAAGAGGTCATCTTTAAATCCACAAAGTGCTATGTGTAGAGAGTGTTTTCCCCAGACATCCCTTCTGGCCTTAAACCTTCTTGCTGACGTGTGCCAGTTCAACTGAGGCCTGGCTCTTACTGCTAGTTCTTGCCACCACTACTGCTATCTCAGACACTACTGAACTGAACGGCCAATCTATCCATAAACTGGAGATTGTTTACAAGGGAATCAAGCTACCCCACTGCTGACCTATAAAGTGAACTACTGATTTCCTGACAACACACATAAGATTTGCTCCAAAGAACCATTTCTAAACTGGTCCACTTCCCCTGTATCATACTGTCCTTTCTTTTCCACTACTTCTGGTGAGTGGTAAGCTAGAAGCCAGGCTAAAACATTTTAAAAAATCATTAAAAATAGGTCTTTTAAAAATTAAAACAACACAAGAGATCATCTTTAAATCCACAAAGTGCTATGTGTAGAGAGCATTTTCCTTTTTTTAATGTTTTGGGGTGTGTGTGTGTTTGTGTGCATACACAAATATGAGAATGCATACATGCATATATGTCAGTGTGCATGAAGAGGTGAGAGGAGACACTTGAATGCTTTCTTCCATTTTGCTCATAAAGAGTGTTATTCATTATTTTTTTAAGATGGGGTCTTGCTATGGAGCTGAGGGCAGTTCACCAGCCTCAGCCTCTGAGTGTTGAGATAAGTGTGCACCACCATGGTCCACTGGAGTGTATCCTTATAGTACCCTTTGAAGAAAACGAATTTAGAAAATATAAAAATGTGTGTGGCTCTGTTTAGGAAACAAGAAATCTCCCATTATACCAAATGGTGTAAACATTCCAATAATAAATTCTCTCAGTAATGTTTCTATTATTTAAAATGTCTTACAATTGCAACAAACCTTCCCATATGTGCCTTCCTATACTGTACCTACTATTACATCCAGTCTAATGCTGTCAGTATAAATTAGTAGTGGTGTGTTCACAATGTATAGCGTATGATGGAATTGTTCTCCAGAACATTTGAGTTTCTGGACATTATATGGCATATGATATAATATTCAATATAAAATGGGGAAAACGACCTTAAATCTGCTATCTTTCAAACTTACTCCAAGGACTGAAAGAGATATGGACATGGCGTGGGGAGACTGCTCAGTGGTTAAGAAGATTTGTTGCTCTTGAAGAGGAGTGAAGTTCGATTCCCAGAACTCATTTGGCTCAAAATCACTCATCATTTAACTTCCATGGGATCCAATGCCCTCCTCTGACCTGGGTAGTCATCAGCCATGTATACGGTACACAAACATACATGTGAAAAGAATCCTCATATTCATTAAATAAATAAATACATAAATCTAAAACAATGAAAAAGAAAGAGATATGGACAGGAATGTGTTTCAGAGACTATTTGGCTAACCACAATGACCATTCAATCGTTATAAAGGCATCAACAATGCTCAAAAGGTGGGCACAGTATTATGATTGTTTATGTTGCTTTATTTTTATCAGTTCTCATTGGAAAAGGCTCACACAATTTGTCCTGGATACCTTTGATGTCCTGAACTTTTCCTAAGCCTGCCCTGCATTTGACTGTTGTGCCTATGAAATATGGCTCACTTAATGGAGGAATGGCATTTATAGTGTTACTTAATTATCATATTCTTAAACATACAAACAAGCAGGGAGGGTTTAGGTGCACACAGTTGCAGTCCTAGCTGGATAATAAAATGTAAAGGCCCCTTGTTTCTATTTTCCATTCATGAAAAATTTCCCCACCCATTTAATTTACATATAAGGATATAATTATAGGCATTGATGGTTTTTCCTAAGTAATATAATTTTACAGTTTCTTCTCCTTCCACACCACCACCTCCATCTCCTCCTCTAATTTCTTTGAGGCCAGTTCTTTTTGACAGTCTGAGCTGGTCTCAAACTCTCTACATCCTTCAGGGTAGCTTAAAACTTTGAACTCAGAATCCTCCTGCTTCAGTCTTCTGACTTCTGGGATTGCAGGCATGCACCACCACACCTGGCTAAGATAATGTTAACATGATAGGTAAATTTGTAAGAAACATCCAAGCTATTTTAACAAATGTAGACAAGAAATGACCTAATGAAATGTCCTCTTGGAGGCTGGAGAGCTGCTACTACAATTTCTCTTTACCGTAGGAGCACTTCTACCTGCATCCCACTCGTTCTTCAATGTCCAGCTCTAACAGACTCTCCTTCAGAAGTGCTCCCTAGATGTGCTCTCTACCACTTTTTTATTTTAAACTTGGAATAAGCTCCTATCAGACTACCTTGCATCACAAACATACTCATTAAACTTCTACTTTTTTTTTCATGAAGGAAACAGACAATGCCATTAAATTATCACCCTCTCAGTAGATAGCACCACTCTTGGTGTGTAAGTAATTAAATATAAGTTCTAAAGCAGAAAATGTAAAACTTATGCTCTCATGAATGGGCATGGAGTCTACACAATGGCCAATGGCTGGATGGTGTTTGCACACCGTCAACATGACATATGCTTCCCATGGCTCACAAGGCTAAAGAAACTGCTACTTTGCTGGCTCTATCTCTTACCTTTCACGTCAATCCTTTAGCCTCAGAGGTCTTTTAAAAATTCTAATCTTTGAATATATTAATTAAGTCTCCCTCCATCTTCAGGATGCTCCTTGCTTTCTTGCTCCACCTCCCTCACCCCTCCCTAGGATTCAGCTCAAAAAGGCTTTTCTTGACCATATTGTCCATATTAGGACCCCAACTCCACTGACTCTATCACATTACTTTAACTCTCTGTAAGGAAATTATCTTGCTGAAATATACATGCTCATTTGTTTACAATGGAATCCCAGCTCCATGGGAAGAGGGACTTCTGTCATGTTCAATGCTCAGAACAGCCTTCAGTACTAAGGATGCTTTTGGCTAAAGGTTATAGAACACTTGACTACCTAAAAGTGATATAAAGGGCTAGAGATATAATTCAGTTGGTAGAGTAATTATCTAGCACGCACAAAGCCCTTGGTGTGATCTCCACCACTGCAGCTATCAGGTGTGAGTTCAAGTCAAGCTTTAGCTACAATGGAGAGTGTCAAGGAAACCTGGCAGAGTGAGACTGGTTGACTCAAGTACTAAGTTTCTGTTCATGAAAAGAAATCCAGAGCTAAGTAGTATGAAAGTAGATTTGAGGGCTCAACTCTGCTGAATTCTGGTTTGGCTTCTTTAAAGTTATCTTGGTCTTCCCTCTTGGTTACAATATAGCTCTCCAGGGTTGATTCTTCACATACAAAAATACATCACTCTAGAGAAGAATGAGAAACAGGTGTCTCTCCTCTCTCCCCCCCTATGCATTTACATATTATGTATTTTATGTGTGTTGTATAGAACTATCTATCCTCCAAGCCAAACTATAAAGTATAAAGGCTCCTTGCTTCTTGCTTCTACTTTCCACTCAAAAGATACCTCCCCACCCCCTTAATTCACATATAAGGACAATTGTATCCTAATTGTACATGGCCTCAGGAGCTCTCAGAAGAGGTAAAAGATATAAGTAGGGAAGGGGTATTCATCTACCTTGCCACCTTGGGTTAAGCTATCATCCCTGATGGGTGCAGACCTTTCAGTGTGACTGCTCTCATGTCAGCCACACTCTTGTCAGTAACATCTCATGCATTGCTCTGTAAGTAAGTCTAATGAACTCCTTGCTTCCCCAGGTGAATTTTGGTGGAACTGTACCTTTGAGGGCCATTGGGACTTTAGCAGGAGGCATAGGTGTTGTTTACATCTTGTCCAGGAAAGAAATTTTAGCAATAGTGTGTAAATGTTTTGCCTGAATGTGTATATGTATACCACATGTGTGCCTTGCGCCTGAAGAGGTTAGAAGCACTGGAGTGATCCCACTGTAACTGGACTTCAGGGTGGTTGTGAGCCACAATACAGGTGCTTGGGAACTGAACCCATGACTTCTGCAAGAGCAACGAGTGTTCTTGACCTCTAAGCCGTCTCTTCTTTATGCTCAGAGGGGACTGGATTCTGCTCCATGATCTGGGCATTGAACCTATGGGCTGGGAAATGAACACCTTCTCTTTCTGTCAATGTGGATAATTTCCCCAGGAGTCCTCTTGGTCTGCTATCTTACACCCATTGCCCCAACCTGAGTAGGATTCTAGGCCATCCTACAGTAGAGGAGAGAGTTGAGCATGGGTTAGTATTCATCAATTATGATTCATCAGTACCTAGAATACTACCTTTCTTTCCTAAACCCTGTGTCTGCCTTGTACCTGAAGCAGTGAATCTGGGGTTAGCAAGGGAAAAAATGCTAGAGTATTCTGGAGGTCACCAACTAGGAGCCAGACATATAGACATTCACCATTCATGGAATGCATGGCATGAATTTGTTCGGATCCACCTGCAGGTAACAGTTCCCACCTCTCTCTCTCTCTCTCTCTCTCTCTCTCTCTCTCTCTCTCTCTCTCTCTCTCTCTCTCTCTCTCTCTCTCTCTCACACACACACACACACACACACACACACTGTGAGGTCAACATATAGGACAATGCCTGTCCCTTAGAGGACTTCCAGGTCCCAGGTCCTGGAGGAACCCTCCATCTGTGCTTTATCAGAATCAATGAGAAGGTGGCCAAATGGGCTTGCTGCTAAGATACTTGGTCTTTTCTGGGTTCCTGGAGTCCATTCTCATGCCCTTGTTTCCATAACAAAGTCCTTGTGTAGGTGTGTGACTGTTTGCTCTCTGAAGGCCCGAGAAGTGTGGAAAGTGCCATATGGGCACCAGTGGAAATCCTCAAAAGGGCAGATTGGATCCCTGGTGATGGGCCATTTCAAACTTAAAAAAAAAATGAAATGGGGTCTTTCATTTCAGAATTAAGGCTTGGAAGGGTCACTGGCACTCCAAGATTCGCCTTGTTTGTGTCTTAAGCATGCATGCTTTACACCTAGTCAGATGTTCTTTGACGCTTGGAAAAACAATTTCTTGGGAGCTAGGGAAATTAAGGAAACGGTGAGATGGTTGCAGGGCACAGGTAAAAAACTAGAGGACTGATAGGTCCTCCAAAAGCCTTCCCAGCCAGCACTAGGGCCACCAACTCCTTGGGGAGTCACTGCAGAACCATACAACAGTCTCTGGGGCCCCTCACCACCCAGCTCTCCCTGCCTGGGTAAGACACACTTCTAGAAGCCTGTCCCCTGGTTGCCCTATGAGGTGGATGCCTGGGTGGGGAAATAAAGGGGGTTGGGTACAGGACCCAGACAAGTCTTTCCTGCAGCAAACCCGCTCTTCCTTCCTTTGACTTAGGGCAGACCCAACCAGGCTGAGTACACAATAGGAGGCTTGCTGCTTCCATGTTGTTTCCCAGCCTCTAGCTGCCAGGGACCCTGGGGCTTGCGGGTTGGGGGCAAATGAGATTTCTCCCACCCCCTCACTGGTTCTGAAGTCTTAAGAGAGGCAGAGGACCCTTGAGGTCCCAGTACATCCGAGTCTTGGAGACATTTCATCACCCACCTCTGACCCCCTCCCGCGCCAGACACTCAGAAAAAGAAGCAGCCTCATCTCGCCTCCCGGATGCGGCTGCACCAGCAACATCAGCTGCGGGCGGAGCCCGGGTGCTTGCTACTTCCCTCTCTTCCCGCGTGACCCTCGCCCCCACCTCCTGCACTCCCTCCCCCT
>NC_045030.1:40966028-40972764 GCF_008632895.1 Mastomys coucha
ACTCACACACACACACACTCACAAACACACACACACACACACACACACACACACACACAAAACCCCACCCAAAAGCCCAGGGCGCCCAAGCTCTGGCGGGCGATGTGGACAGAGGAAGCATAACGACTTCCTCCTGCTACTGGGGAGAGGGAGGGTGGTGATGGGTGTTGAGGGGTACTGCCAACTAAGGCAGAAGGGAGAGGATTGGAAACAACGGGGTTCTGCGCCTGAGTGTGCTTTGAGTTAGTCGCCTCTGGGAGAGGATGGCTTTTAAGACTAGTGAGCGATTGGAGACAAGAGGATGGGGGAAAGACTGGACATCGCTGTCTAAGGATGAAGACCCTAGAACCAGATGCTTACCGCAGACTAACTGGGGATGTCTTGGAGTGGGCAGAGCTGGGGGATGGGGATTGGAGAGCGTTCTGACACCCCCGCCCCCGGGGAACCACCCCTCCCCCGCACGCCAGCGCACCCTCATCAGCCCTGTTCAGATTGTCTAAATCTGGAGGGAAGCCTTAGACTGTAAGGGACACTTGCTCCTTCGCTTTTAAAGGCCCCCGTTGCCAATTTTTTGGACTAGGGACCAAACCTTAAATAAGCAGTGGGACTGATTCATTAGCGTGCTTTTTGTTACTTTGTTTTGCAGGAGATTTGCTGGCTTTTGTCTCTTTCACTCCTATATTATTTTATGTCATTTGCTGTGTTTAAATCTCCCCACTTAAGAGAGGGCTTTTTGTTAGCACAACTTATCCTGGGAAGGGAACCTCGCAGCTTTTCCTTGTAATTTTTATGTTGATCTTGTAGAATCCGCAATAAAACCAACATTAAAGCGAGGCAAGGGGCCTGATCCTAACAGTGGGGAGAGTTGACATTAGTGGGAGTTCTGGAAGAGGATCAAAGGTAAAATATGTACCTTTGAGATAAAAATCGGATTTCTAATAGCTGCAACTGTGCAGAGCCAAGTGACTTTAAAGAAATGTCTTTATCGTGGCTGGACCCTTGAAGTTTAATCCTGCTGCTTGGTGAAGCTAAACCCAGACCTTTAATGTTGTTTTAATGGGTTTGGCTTATTGTATATTTCGCTCGGAATTTGGAGCCAGGACCTGTTGAGGTCAGATCTGAACCTCACTTGTCATCAGGGCCATTTAAGAGAAGACCACAAGCTGAGTGCATGGCATTTATACCGGGCTGTCCTCTTCAGTGGTTATTAGCAAGTGATCCAGACAGCCAAGCCCAAGGATGGCTTTTCTAAAATCATAAAGAAAACCTTCTCTGAGAAGGAGTGACTGGCCACCTACCACAGCATGTGAAGAGAGAGGGAAGATGGACAGATGGTATCAAGAGAATAAATGGGGCACAGACAACCTCTGCTGGGATTTGACCAGCATTTGACCTGCCTCCCTCAACAGTCAAATGTTAACATTCTTTCTAAGGTTTTCAGCTTTGAAAAGATCAGTTCTGAGACAGGGTCTCATTCTGTAGCCCAGCCTGGCCTGAAACTTTGGTCTTGTACTTAGTAGTGGTTCTCTTGCTTCAGATTACTGAATATTAGGATTACAGACATGTGCCACCTATACTTTTTGTGCAGCATTGGTGCATTGGCTTCTTCCTACCTCTGCATTCTTGGCAATGCTGAAGAAATATTAAGAGAGGAAGACTCTTCTTGGAGCTATGGCTTGCTACGGCCTGTGGCCGGGGTTTCCTGGTCAGCTGACCTTACTTGGGATCAATTTTTAGCTTTTATACAAGGGAATGTAGAGGAATGAAATCTACTCATTTCTGTGGTATGTGATGTGTATTAAGACTTGGGGTGGGGGGAGTTGAGTGAGAAGTTTCTAGTGATCTAAATAAATACATTGAGCCCTTGTACTGTACAAGGCATGATGTTAGGTGCTTTAGGACATTTTATTCATTTATTTAGTTCCAATCTAGGGTGTGTGTGAGAGCGATACTAATCAGTCTCAGGGTCTTCAATAATGCTATTTGTCAAGTAAGAAATAAAAAGCTGCAGGGCAGTGGTAGCTCACACCTTTAATCCCAACACTTGGGAGGCTGAGGCAGGCAGATTTCTGAGTTCAAGACCAGCCTGGTCTACAGAGTGAGTTCCAGGACAGTCAGGGCTACACAGAAAAGCCCTGTCTTGAAAAAGAAAGAAAGAAAGAAAGAAAGAAAGAAAGAAAGAAAGAAAGAAAGAAAAGAAAGAAAGAAAAGAAAAGAAAAAGAGAAATAAATAGCTTTGAACAGTACATTCACTCTCACGTATTACTTTCCCTCCTGGTTCTTGTTGTTTGGTTGGTTTTTGTTGCTGTGTTTTACTTCATAGACTTTGTTAACCAGAGTTAGGAAAGCCAGGGGTGACTGGAGAGCAAAACAACCACGCTGCAGCTGCTGGTTCAGTTCTGATGTAAGCCCCAAGTGTTTATTGAGGGACAGCTGAGGTGGGATTTACACTTGCTGCCATAAACCCAAGATAGTATTTGAGTTTCAGCATAAGTTGGAGTCATTAGCACAGCAGGCCACACTTTTCTTCCCATGTAATTTTTGACAGAACTTGGAAACCCTACCAAGCTGAACAAATATACACTATTTCCTGTTTAGTTTTTTTTTCTTTTTTACAGTTACACCCTTGTTGGCATGTCCATAACATCATTTAGTTTTAGTCACTGTTCAAAAAAATGCAGAAGGTTTGGGTTCTGGCTATATATAGCATGTCATTATTAGTATTTCCATGAATCTATTAACTATGTAATGAAATGGGCAAAGAAATAGAGGCTGTTTCGTGGCTGCATGGTCTAGTGAGTTCAGCATTTTTATGAAGATCAGTTTTAAACCAGGGAAAGGGATAATTATCGAATCGCCATTGACTAGGATATCTCAAGAGAGCCTTGGGAAGTGGCAAGGTAACCCACTAGTGAGCACTGAGGCTAATGGAAAATGTTTACATACATGCATTTTTAAAGTGCAGAGTTCTGTGTTTTTGTTATACTTCAGGCTATAGTTCTTGGTGCCTGGTGGGGACCAAAAACGCTTGAGAAAACTCCTAGTAGGCGTTTAAATAGTGCTTGCTACTTATGATCACTAAAAAGTTGTTAGATATTACCAGTTGTAGCTCCTTGAGGCAAGGTAATTCGGACAGGTCCTTTGGCTGGCGTCAAAGGATTTCAAATAAGAGTAGCCAGCTCTCTAGAACTGCGAAAGGCTGACGAGGGTCAGCAGCTGTTCACTTCCTCCACCCACCACTCCTAACTGCCTTTGAGCAGAGCGGTTGTCTTGCTTGCCTTCAGGCAAGAGCTGAAAAACTCAGCAGCTCCTCTGTTCCTTCTTCCCTGGAGGTTTGTGGAAAGTACTTAATGTGGGACAAAATCTACAGCTTCATTTGGAAGGAGGTGATGCTTCCACTCTGGAATAAAGTCACTTTCAACTTGGGCTTTCTCCTCTCTGATGTTGGGGACAGAATTCATGGCCCTGGAGTGAGCTAGGTGCTAATCTACTACTTAGCCACACTCAGCCCAACTTGGCTGTGTTTGTTTACTTAACTCATGATGTTCCTAGCTCAGCCTCCTGAATGCTAAGGGGCTTACAAGGCACGCACTGCCATACCTGGCTTCCAAGTTTGGCTTCTTGAGCGTGCCTTTCCAGTTCAGAGATTTTGTTGGGCTCTTATTGAGCTGAGAGTGAGAAAGGTTAGCCACAGCCTTGGCACCTGGACATAAGAATCCATTATTATTCCTTTTGGTAGCTTCTCTTGTTTGAAGGGTTCAGTGTGACCCACTCCTCTAAAGTTTCTCCAAAGGACCAACTCACTTTGTTAGAAAACCAAAGACCATCTCACTGAGCCTTCACTGAAGCAGCAAATAGAATCTTTACCCCTTCTTTTTGGTGCATGTGTGTGTGCATGTGTGTGTGCATGTGTGTGTGTGCATGGGTATGTAGGTATCCTCATTTCTCATCTGCGTGCACCCATACAGAAATCAGAGAACACTGGTGCCCTGTTCTGTCACTTGACAACTAATGTCCTTGAATCAAGGTCTCTCTCGGTGACAGGAACTAGCCATTCTTTGGCTAGACTGATCAGTCCTCTTGTCTCTGAACCCCAGTCCCACCATGCCCACAGCCACACCTGGCTTTTTAACGAGGTGCTGGGGATGTAAACTCATACTGAACAGTAAGTACTATTATATACTTCTCTGTCTCCCCAGTCTTAGAATTTGTTTTCTAAGTTTAACAAGTTAAAGCCATTCTCCAGATTGAGAATTTCCGTATCCTGATTACCAGTGATCTTTCTTTAAACATTTATTGCTTTGCCACTTAAAAATATTTATTCATTAAAGTCTTAGAAGAGAAAAAGATGAAAGTGTCACTATGTCATTGGTCAGAAGGAACTCAATATTCTAATGTATGTATTTTGACTTTTATATATGAATATTTAAATTTTTGTTGTTGTTGTTTTTTTCGAGATAGGGTTTCTCTGTATAACCCTGGCTGTCCTGGAATTCACTCTGTAGACCAGGCTGGCCTTGAACTCAGAAATCCGCCTGCCTCTGCCTCCCAAGTGCTGGAATTAAAGAGACAACAATCTTATTAGGAGTTTTTATAGATAAAACATCTTTCATTGGTTGATTCTTTATAGTTTTTAGATTTGATTTTTTTTTTTTGCGTGCATGCATGTGTGTTTTTGTGTGAATGTGCCCATGTGTGCATCTAGGTGTTTTCATCATCACAGTGCCTGTGTGGAGGTCAGAGGACAGTTTTCAGGAGCTGGTTCTCCTCTGCTTTGTTTAGGCGGGGCCTCTCTTGGTGTTGGTGAGCTGTATACTCCAGGCTAGCTAGCCCAGGAGCTTCAAGGCAATTCTCTTGTCTCAGTCTCACATCTCTCAGGGGGAGGGGCCCTGGAATGACAGGCCCCTGCACCTGGCTTTTTATGTGTGTTCCAGGGATTAAACTCAGGTCCTTAGGCTTGCTTCCATAGCCCTTTTGCCTGAGCTATCTCCCTGGCCCAGTAGTTTCTAGTTTCATGCTTCTGTAAACATGAGTTGTGTAGTGTCATAGATACCTAGCCTTTCATTTTATTTTTTATTTTGAGAGAGTGTCTTTCTGTGTAGACAAGGCTGGCTTTAAATTTGTAATCCTTGTGCCTCAACCTCCTGGGATTTCAGGCATTCCTACTGTGCCTGACACTTTAAATTTAAATGAATTAAAATCACTTCCTAAATTGCCCTTGTCATAGTTCAGCTTCTTAGTAGCCATATGTGGTTGGCAGCTACGATATTAGATGGTGCTGAAATACCCCCCATTCCATCATTGCAGTTCTGTTAGCACTGAGTCAAATAGCTTTGAGAGAGTATTTTCAGATTTGCTAGATTTTGCCCATAGATTAAATTTCTGGCCTTGGAATTCCCTGTCGAAAGCCCATATGCACTTTTAGGATTGAAATTTTCTCTTAGGGGTGGAGATGTAACTCAGTATGCCAGGCCTTGAGCTCCATCGTCATCACCACAAACAATTCCCTATTAAAAACCCAAGCCAAAACAAAACAAAACAAAACAGAATACTGTTAAATCGTTCTGCAAAAAATTGTTCCAATGTACTCCACTCATAGAGCACGAGAGCATATATTTCTCCTCTTCTGCGCTGACACTGGTTAAGAGTCTTCATCTTTGTAATCTGGTAAGTTATAAAGAGTACATTGATGTTGTAGTGTGTATTTCTTTAATTACTGTTGAAATTGAATAGTGTTTCCTGTGTTGATGGCCCATCCATATAACTTCTTTTAAGGACCGGGATCCTTGACTCAGACTTGTTTCCTTGTTTTGGATTCTTGGAATAATCATCTCAACCCTTCACAATTCTGTTTGGCTAAGTCAAGGGTGGGGCCACACATCCATGTCCTTTAAAGTCACCCCCAGGCTGATCTGGGCCACTCATATACTCCAGGCGAGAATGTCCCCTAGATATATCTGAAAAAGAATTGTTTAGATTCTCCTTAAAGCCCTCTTCATGTTAGGAGGCAGTGTTGGGAAACTTGAGTTGAAATTTACTCTGCTGAGTTTCTGTGCTGATCTGCAACAAACCCTCCTGTTTGGAACCACATGGAATGCTCGCTTCCTCTTTCATATGACAACCCTTGCAACATGTGGAGATCTCCACCAGGCCATTTAAAATTTCACTCTTCACGAGGTCAGAGAGCCTTGGTTTCTTTCCTTCATTTTGGACATGACTTGTTTTTAAGAGTCTTCACACTATGATCATTGTGTTTGACTTGGTTCCAAGTGTTCCGTTTCCTACTCAACAGAAGAGGCAGAGCCTGGGGCTGGAGTGAGCCTTGGTGTGAAGTCTGACTTCTGCTGCTACTTGCACTGTGAAGAAAGGCAGGTAACCTTGTGTGTGGAATGGGGGCAGACATAAGTAGCACCCTCATGAGGAATAAAGTAATGTATGAAGACTGGTGGTTCATACAGTATTAAAATGAAAGTCCAGAGAGAGACAGTTTTCCTGGTACTATGTTGATTGTGCTACAGTGGAAGACCACAGATTCAAGAACATTTGGGCAATCCAAATTGGTCTTAATCAGTTTAAAATGCAAAAGACACAAAGTTAAGTGAGCAGGGAAGGGAGCAGTGGATATGACCAAAACACCAAAACACGTTTTATGAAACACACAAAGAACTAAAAGAAGAAGGAGAAGGAGAAGGAGAAGGAGAAGGAGAAGGAGAAGGAGAAGGAGAAGGAGAAGGAG
>NC_045030.1:40973579-40974241 GCF_008632895.1 Mastomys coucha
TCCCTAGTCCTTCGAGGTCTGAGCACATCATAGGGTGCCTGGAATGCAGTAGGTGCACAGTCTGCATTTTGTGCATAGCTGTGGGTATTCTTAAGTATTGGGAGAAGAGCCTGGAGGCAGGAATCTAGTGAAAATATATAGTCCAGGAGAATGATAACAGAGGCTTTAACTGAAGCAGTGAGAATGGAGATAAGAGCCAGTTCTGTGATTAAATCTATAGCACGTAGTGAATGTTGAAGGGGGAGTGGGAGCAAGGGGAAGAGAAACAACAGGGAGGAAGAGAGAGGTGGAGTCAAGCTAATTTTGAGTTTTACAGCTTAGTTGAATCGGAGGAAGGTGATAGAGAAGAGAGGAGGAAAGGAGCATGCTCTATTTGAAGAAAATTGTGAGGGCCGGGCCAGGTTTCAGTGAGAACTTTCTAAAGGGAGGCCAGGCATATAGGGTTGTATTTTGGCAGAAGCCTGAGGTTCTTGAGGGCAGAGAGGAAAGTGTTCCAAGTGGAATCAGAAAAGGGAGAAAGGACCAGGAGAAGACCAGGGCTAAGCTGAACTGACAAAGATAACATCCTAGGGTGATTATCTGATGGAGGAGGCTTGCACTTTTTGGGGGAGATTGGGAAGTAGGAGCCAGGGTAGGGGAGAATAACCTGGAGGCCCTAGACT
>NC_045030.1:40975363-40985994 GCF_008632895.1 Mastomys coucha
AGAGAGAGAGAGAGAGAGAGAGAGAGAGAGAGAGAGATGCACAACCTACTGACTCCATTTAGTGTTACAAGTCTGTACAGAAGATTAATTCACCTGCTTGATATTTTTCTATTTTTCTCCTAAGATACAGAGTCATTGACAAGATGTGTTGAAAACTGTATTTTTATTCTCTAAATTTTATTTACCACTGAAACCGGAAACCACGGGAGGGAGAGGGAGCTCAAGCAGTTCCTCCTTTCTTATGGTTTTTGTTTTGTTCTGTTTTGTTTTATGATTTACAAACCATAAGGGTACTTTTAGAATACATTTCTTCTTGGGATTTAGATCTCCTGGTTTCCTATAGATTTTGCCAGGGAGGCAGAAGAATTCTTGGCTAACATTGGTCTGCCATTTGTATCAGCCTAGAGCCAGATGCCTTTTTGATTCTTTGCACAGCCCCACCCTGAGGCTTCCTGAACAGAAACTGGAGTGGGGCAAAGGGGCAGCCTTACCAAGCTGCTGTTGCCTCTAAGTTCATGCTTGTTAGGGCAATGTGTAAGAAGAGCCTGAGCTCTCGAAGCACCCAACTACTTGCTAGTAGGTTGACACCAGGCCAGTACATTAAGACCACGTTAGAACATATGATCCACACAAATGTTGTGCTAGTAGAGACAACTTGGTTGGTAAAATGCTTAGATGAAGACATGCCCTTGAGCTCCAGAGCCCATGGGAGAAATGCCAGGTGTGGTGGTACACCCTTGGAAGCCCAGTTCTGAGGAGGTGGAGCCAGTGGATCCCTGGATTCAAGGCTCAGCCAGTCTAGCCTACTCTGTGAGCTCTAGGCTAGTGAGAGAGAGTTGGGGTGAGGAGGGAGGGATGAAGGGAGAGAGAGAGAGAGAGAGAGAGAGAGAGAGAGAGAGAGAGAGAGAGAGAGAGAGAGAGAGAGAGAGAGAGAGAATATGAAACTGAGAATGAACCCAAGAAGCTACACACTTGTTTTCTGACCTTCATATGCATGAGCACACATGAGCATGCATACTTTCCTGTGTATACCTGTGCTCTCAAGCACATGGAAACACACACACGCACACACACACACACACACACACACACACACACACAAATACTCACAAACAATGCCTCGTTGCTTCTCAATATAATTCCAAGGCTTTATGTTCTTTTTTTGTGCGGTTGGGATAAAACCCCAGGGCCTAACACATGCTAACCATGCATGCTACTACTGAGCTACACCCATAGTCCCAACGTCCTTTTGTATTCTGTTGTTCAGGTTTTGTAATAACAAGCTAGATTCTGTTAAGGGTGGCATATCCAGCTCCCCAGTCAAGTCTGTCGGGAAACACAACAGTCATTCCAGCTACACGTGGTTTCTCTATTGTTCATGCAAAAACTTGCACAATCACACCTAAATTTTGCTCTTAATGATTTCCTGTGATTCTTTGCCACTTTATTTTTATTGCCTACGGAGTTTATCATCCACAGGAAGGCTCTTCCTGCTTTCTTGACAGCTTGTGTTGGACTGCATAAATTTCAAGGTGCTGTGAAGCATTAGAAGGTGTTCAGAGTTTTTCAGTCTCCCCCCACCATGGTGCTTTCTCTAATGACAGAGGTATTTTACCAAGTGAGATACAACTGGAGATACTTTGACAGTGTGCTTTGAAGTCCTCGAGACAGAATATCTTTATTTGAAGCTTTTTGGTGCATTGTGATGGACGGCCAGCTAGTTTATTTGTGTGGAATATTTTTCAGATGATGCCAAGGCTTTATATTTCCATAACCCCAATTTTTGCTTTTAGGATATTTTATTTTATGCATATAGGCCTTTCACTTGCATTCATATACATATCTCCTAGAACTGAAGTTACAAACAATTGTGAGCTTCTAGGTGGGTCCTCAGGAATAGAACCCAGGTCCTCTAGATGAGCAGTCAGTTTTTTTTAACTGCGTTACCATCTGCCCACTCCTGTTATAGCCCTAATCTGAAGGAGAGTTAAAAGGGCTGTTATGTCTCTGTTGTCATATGGCTGTGGGTCAGTGTTAAACATATACTACATGGCTATCACTCCAATGCTATATAGATGGAGAAACAGAGGTGTGGGTTCTAGTGAGGCAGGCCGTAGGTCATCCATCACTTTCAAATGATAGGACTGGTAATGAACTCCAGCTGTCTCTTCTCCTTCAGAGTAGTCATGTGAAAAAACAACAGTTGTGTGCCTCCCAGGTTCCTCAAGTAATCAGGGGAAGGAACTTCCTGTGTGGCTTGGTGATGGCTTATAGGAAGCCATGTTTGTTTCCAAGTAAGCTTGGTTTCTATAGTGGGAAAGTAGAAGTTACCGACAAGATTATTATTTTATTATTTAAGAACTGGTTACTGTCAGCTGTTCTTCCTTTCTTTACTATTTGAATAAATATACAGAAAAAGAACATTTAGCTCTGCAGAGGTACCTGGGATCATTTTCCTAGAACTTCTTTTAGGATTTTTTTTCTTTTCCAAGTTGGTTAGTTCCTTCCAAAAACAACACCATTTATATTTCTTTCCATGCCTTTTATATTCGTGGTTGTTTTCTCACTTGAGAATTGGCCGACTTTATGACTTATAGGGCCTGTTGTCATAGTGCTCACGAGTGCATGGAACAGTGCTGTTGGTTGGACCAGTTTATTTTCATAGGCTAACAAGTTCCAAGTGCTTCGGTGTACCATATAGCTTCGTAGAGACCTGAAGGAAAGAAGGTCACTATCCAAGGTGTCTACCTTACCACCAAGAAATGGCTGATGTCCAAGGAGACTTGGTATCAACTGTTGCATAAACCGAACAGAATCATTACTTAAGATCTCACGGGGGCCTGTGGCTCTCATTTGTGTCCAGCAGAGTGTTTATGACATGCTCTATTGCTCCAGAAGCAAAGAATGCTCTCCTTTCAAACTTGCCCCAGGATAACTTGTTCCTTCACTTCTAGTGACCGACCTGACTGCTCACAGAGGAAATGTGTGTCTATCTGTGCCTACCAAATAGTCTGTCAGAATTCTCACTAGGAGCACCAAAGGGATGCCAAAAAGATTTCGATGAGGCATCTTGCTTCAATTCTCTAGTAACTCATTAGCTTTCTCCTTGCCTCCCATGCTTACTTTCTCTACTTAGAGGGCAGTCCTGCTCCAGTATTGGAAGCATCAAGAGTTCTCACATTCAGTGTCCAGGTCCTTGGTTTTAAATTGTATAAACTGCTGGTTGTACCCTGTATGCTTATATTTATTTACTTGCTTACATTTATTTATTCATTCATTCACTTACATTGAGACAGGGTCTTATATAGCCAGGCTGACCTCAAGCTTAACATATATAAATATTTTATATTATATACATTATATATTTATATTTTAATATAAATTATTATATATCATAGGTCACATAGCATTATATGTTATATTACATATTTATTTTATATAAATATATGTGTATATACATACCCACACATATATGTATATATGTAATATATACATACATATACACACACACACACACACACACATATATATTATTGTCTGGTATGGTGAAACATGCCCTTATTCCCAGTACTCATGAGGCTGAGAAAGACAGATCTCTATGAGTTCAAGGCCAGCTTGTCTGCATAGTGAGTTCCAGGTCAGGCAGAACTGCACAATGTAACCTTATCTGAAAAACAATACAAAAATGTGTGTGTGTGTGTGTGTGTGTGTGTGTGTGTATCAGTGTGTTGCTAGATGGAACCAACAGACTTCCATACATTGAGCAGGTAATCTACCATATATTACATTTCCAGCTCCGATGTCCCTAGCCTGGTCTCTTACCTATCCATATCTGGCCCCCTGCTTGGTTTCCTGGCAGGATACCAGCTCCTCTACAAATGATTTCTTGTCATACTACTAGTTCTCCTGAGCAGGGATGCTGTGCCTTTACCATGACTCTACAGCTGCTCAGCTTAAGCTCTGTACAGTTGAACAGTGTACTGAGGGGCTGCTCAGCAAACTCACAGGAGGCTGATGCCCAGGTAAGAAAGCCTAGTAGGTAGGTCGCCTGGATAGTTGCACCAGGGAGACATATGGTGCATCAGTTTCCCATTCCTGACTTAGTACATTGTCACAAACTTAGTGTTTTCAAAGGACACAGACTTTTTATTTATTTACTTATTTTATTGAAAATAGATTTTTTTTCATACAATATATTCTGATTGTGGTTTCCCTCCCCCAAATCCCAAATCCTCACTTTCCTACCTACCCAAATCCACATTCTTTCTTTTTCTCTTGTTCACTAGAAAACAAACAGGCATAAAATAATAATAATAATAATAATAATAATAATAATAATAATAAACCTTAAAATAAAAGCAATCAAACCAGAATAATAATACAGTACAACTAGCAGAAAAAAAATAGCCACAGAAAAAGCACTCATGAAACATAAAGATAGAGAGACATGTTCATTCACATACATAAAAACTCTATAAAAACAAACCAAAATCGAAAAAGCCGAGGACCTATAAGGTTGGATAAACAAACAATACCCAGACAAAGCATTAGGAGATAAAAAAAAATCCTCCAAAAATACTCTTGAGTTCATTTTGTATTGGGCAACTACTGGTTGGCATGGGACCTGCCTGTGTACATTGCATACTTCCTGTTGGAAGAAAACGAATTTTTCCTTTGCAAGTGATTGTCAGTTAGAGATAACTTCTGGGTTGGTGATGCTGGCTTCTGTCCACTCCCTGTCTCAGTGCTGGCTTCCCATCTGGCTTACACCTGTGCAGGTCCTGTGCGTGCTGCCACTGTCTCTGTGAGTTCATTTGTTTGTCAGTCATGTTGTGTTTAGAAGGCCTTGATTTCTTGGTGTCTTCCATTTCCTCTGGCTGAGCCTGAGGGGAGGGGTTTGTTGGAGAGATCCCATTTAGGACTGAGTGTCCCAGATCTTTCACTCCCTGTACATTGTCTGGCTGTAGGTCTCTAAATTTGCTCCAATCTACTGCAGGAGAGAAGTGTGCCCGAGAGTGGCTGAGCAGGGCACTAATCTATGAGTATAGCAGAATGCCATTAGGAGTCAGTTTATTGCAGCAACCCTTTAGCACAGTGGTTCTCAACCTTCCCAATGGTGTTCTTCCTGTTGTGCTGATCTCGAACCATAAAATTATTTTCATTGCTATTTCATAATTGTAATTTTGCTACCGTTATGAATTGTAATGTAAATCTCTGCTTTGTAGGATATCTGAAATGCGACCCCAGGCGGTCACCAACCACAGGTTAAAAACTTCTACTTTAACAGAACAATAGTATCTGCTTTTCCCCTGGATGGCCTAGCTAGTTCCATAAAGAACAAATAAATTTTTTGGTTCTAGAGGTTGTAATTCTGAAACAGGTTTCACTGGGATGAAAACAAGGTTTAGCAAATCTATACTCCCTTCAGGAGCTCTAGAGGAGAATCCTGTATGTTGCCATCTTTTCCAGTTTCCAGAGAGTTCCTGCATTCTTTGGTACCTCTTTTTCCATCTTTATCCCAGCAGTGGCTGGCCATGTTCCACATCATAGCACACTGCCTCTGCTTCTGGCCTCATAGCCTCTTTTCTGCCTCTGATTAGCATTCCACCTTCCATCTCTCAATTATACCCCTTGTTTTGTTTTTGTGGTATTGGTGATTGAAATCATGGCTCTGTACATGCTGGACAACTGCTCCATCACTCTGCTATGCTCCCAGCCACATATAAGAACTTTTGTGATGACTTTAGTCTCACCTGCATAATGCAGTGAGGTCTTCCCATCTCAACAAAACCTTAATTTAATCACATCTGAGGTTTCCGCTGATGAGTAAGGTAAATATTTAGGGACTGAGCTGAAGCCATGTTGGGGAAATCATTTTTTTTTTTTTTTGTATATGAAGAGTGACTAAAGAGTCATGAGTTGGTAGGCTCCTGAGGTTGGATGGGTTCCTGACATTATAATGAAAGAGAAGAGGAACAGAATCTGTTAGACTAGCAAACAATAGGCCAGGTACAGATGCTTTCCTAGCATCCTAGTGAAGAAGCAAGTCCCTTTTGAGAATTTTAGCTTCAAGAAAGCAATGCAGGTTTGTCATCTGTGATTTTCATTAACTTGTTTTCTGAAATTCTTCATAATTGATTATTTTCCCCACAGAGGTCTCCTTTGGTCTGGAGTTCTTATAGAGGGTACTGCTTTTAGAGTTAAGGTGTTTCAGGACAAGTTGGCCAGACACATGCTGGCACCTAGCCAGTTCAGGCCTATGGAATTTTCCACTTGCAGCTAAGGAAAAGAAGGAAAGCAGTAAGGGTTTGTAGGTGTGTGTTGCAGGGCACTGTAGATATATGTGCAGGAGATATGTTTAAAAGGGAAAGGGACGATTTCACATCACCTAGTAACTCTGGCTCACAAATCCCAAGATGCCTCTCACATGTCCTTTGTAAGAGATACTTCACCTACACTGAAGGTCAAGTTAGATGGAACAGCAGCCTCCAGAATTTTCAAGGAAATTGCAGGACCCCTTTCCAGGTAGTTTCTAAAACACATGGTTGGAGAAGGCAGGAGGAAAAGACAGAGAACTCTCTGAGTTTCTTCCTGACGTCATGATGATTTTAACTGAGAGATAAATCGAAACTTCCTTTCTCTGTAGAACGCAGTCCCTGCCATTTCAGAGACCCACACCATAAATGCTTTCTGGCTGCTTTTGTTTCAGCCTCCTCACGCTGGCCAATATAATACCCACAATGGTCTGATGGCACAGCTTCTTGAAGCTCTGAAGAAGCACTCTATCATAGATACGGGTTGTGTTTGCTATTTTTACAGCAGTTCCAATTGGCCACGGCTACATTTCTCCCTGGCTTAACCTATCCTTTTACAGGTCCTTAGGTAACTGATCTGGCTGTGCATTGAAAATCCTTTTGAAAAGGTCCGGGAAAATCACAGATTTTGTTTCAAAATCTGGAGCTACAAAATGTCCAGCAACTCTCTTCACTTTCTTCTATTCCATGTTCTTTTCTTGGATTCTTCGATTGGGAAAATAATTCCCATTCTTTTTCTAAGCTAACATAAGATAAATACTCTGATATTTTCAGTTGGGTTGTATTAAGTGATCTGCTGTTACATATGAGTAATCCACTAATTTTTAATCATGCAAGTTAATTAACTATAGTCCTATTCGGGACTTCTTTAGAAAGACTTCTAAGATGACATTTATTTTCTCCAAGTTATGGGTTCTTTTCCTTCATACTGGCCTTTAATTTTTTGTTTGTTTTCTCAATTTACTGATCTCTGTTGTGGGGCCTCTTCCTTTCTGCTTGCCTTCCACTGAGCTCCATAACTTAACGGGTAGTATACTCTACATCAATGAATTTCAGGATAGATTTGATGCCTTAGATGTCTGGAATGTCTTGGCCTGTTGTAGATAGAAGAAAGTAGAAAACAGTGTATTGTTGGAGAGTGTACTAACTGGAGAGAAAAGTATGTTTGATGTGGTTGATAGCCACTTTGGCTGATGATCAATAGAGATACTCTCATTCACTTGATGCTAAAATCCCAAGAGGCATGCTTTTAGAACTGTTTCTTGAACTGAACAGAAGCAGGGGTTCATTTTCTGCTGATTTCCTTATAATGGATTAAGTCTATTTAGAGCAAACTTGTAGATATAAGAGAAGGCAATCGGATATAATCTGAGGGAATTGAAGTGTATATGTGTGTGTGTGTGTGTGTGTGTGTGTGTGTGTGTGTGTGTGTGTGTGTGTGGTGTGTTACCATAGTCGAAAAAACCAGAGATTAAAATACTAACAGTATTTAGTTTGGGGTGGGGGTAGCAGCCTATATTTAGAGAACTAGAGAGGAAGAAATCAAAAGCTTCAGATCTTGTGCTAGATAAGTAGAATGGCTTTGTGAGTAGACACATAGTCAAGCCTGAAGAGGGTGGAATGAGTCAAGACCCCCCCCCAATCAAGTAGCTGAGGAATTTCGAATTGAAAACCAACTGTCCAAATCCAATTGAGGTCCCAGTTTACTGACCACCAGACACCAACAGGTGTTTTTGGACCTAAGGGTGGAGGGAGGATTTGGGTACCAGGCATGCCTACCCTGTTTTCCTTCATCCTAGCTTTTTTTTTTTTTTTAGCCTTGCATAGGGACACCTCACACCTGTTCCAAACCTGTTTTTCTTGAGGCAGCAAACCCTGCTGGACAGGAATGGCAGCAAATTGGAGCCTGTGCCTCTGAACCACTGTAACTCTGCAAGAGCAGCTCCCACCAGGTCTAGCTTCCTCTTACTATTTCCTTTCTCTTCTAAGCACTTCCCTTTTCTAACTTCTACTCAACACTAACTGGTTTCTCCTCATAGCTCCTCTTGCTCTGCAGGCACCCTACTACTGAGTTACACTCTCAGCCCTTTCTCTGCATGCATACTCCCCAGGATTGATGTTCCTGGTATTCATAGCCCTGCACTGCCACCTTTTAGGCAAGTCATGGCTCTAGATCCTCTGCACTCCACTTCATGACCTCCTGACTTCACTTTCTACCATGCTAACTAACATCCCAGTGGACACATGCCTACTTTATTTCTTTCTCTTTTCTTTCCTTCTTTCTCTCTCTCCTTCATCTTCTCTCCTTCCCTAGTGCTAGGGTGATGGTTAGGCACCATTATATCCAGCTTCCACTTTTCGCTACTCATCTTTTCTCCCCCATTCCTTTCTTCTATTTGACTACAAAGTGTTCACCATGGGGCAGAGACATTACTTTGTTTATTTTTTTAAACCTTTTTTTAAAGCCAAGGGTGGAAAATTCCAAAGGCCTGAGTTAGTGATGGCTAGGTGCCTTTTCTGGAAATCTAGTAACTGGAGTGCCAAGGGAATGTCATGGGACCGCACATCTGGAAAAGTCATTCCCTAAAATGTCCTGGTTTTGAATTGAGGTCCATGTGAAAGAAGAGGAGGTTTATAGCCGTGATGAAATCAATCATTACAACTGAACATCCGAGTTTACATCACTTTCTTTTTCTTTGCTGCTGGGCTTCATTGGAAAATCATAGCCTTTGGCTTTTTAGGACTTTCTAGAGTCCAACCTTTTGCATAAGAAACAAATACATCTCTCACAACTCAGCTTAATTGAGGATTTCACTTTGCTGGAGTCATTGTTTGGCAGAGGCCAGCTCCATTTCGGAGCAACCAGAGTGGGTCTCCTGGGGCAGGGGAGAATCCTCCCAGATGTTACTAGGTGGAGCCGAATAGATGAACCCCACCCTCATGTGTCTTGCTTCATCCCTGGAGAAATAACCTGGGCAGGGTTTTGCTTGCATATCCCTGAGGGCTGTAACAAATTAGAGGTGACTATCTTGACAATTCGCCAAAAAGCAATCTTCTTGAAATGCATAGAAAGTAGTCCATCATTCTGCTGCTTCTCATGAAGGTAGGGGGAGATAAAATCCCAAGACCAGAAAAATGCCAAGTCCATTTGCTTTCGTTTCATGTGACTATAAAGAAGTACTCAGAGTTTCTCCAAGTTGCCCAGTCAAGTATGTAGGTTTAACTTTGTCCCATCTTCCTCCACCACAGCTTCATCTACAGATTGAACCCCAGCCTCTCCGAGCTATCACTTCTTCCAAGAAAGACATTATCGGTTCTCCCCTTCCGGCCTTTCCAAACCTCCCTTCTAATCTGAAATGCCCCTCCATCCTTCTCTTATCAAAGGGAGACCTCTGTCCTGTAGGGCTCACACCAAATGGCCATCTTCAACACTACTGCCTCACTGAGTAGCACGTTGTTTTGTTTTGTTTTGCTTTGCTTTCTCTCTGAAGGTATGTAGCATGCCTCCAAAAACATGCTGTAGACTAAGTGGCATGAAACAATACATTTATTCTCTCATAGTTTTGGAAGTCAGAGGTCCAAAAATCAGAATGACTGCCACATTCCCTCAGAAGACTTCAGAAAAGTGTTTGTTGCTTTTCCTGCCAGCTTTGGCAGCTCCCAGCTTCCTGGATCCAAGGCTAGATGACTCTGGTCTTTGCCTCTGAGGGTCTGCTACACATTATCTTTTGAACCAAGACAAAATCCCTCTGCTTCTTTCTTATATTAAAGGACACTTGAAATAGCATTTAGGGCCTGGCCTTATAAACCACAGTGATCTCCTCATTTCAAAATCTTTAACTCAACCACATCTGTATGTGCCTTTTTGGCATGAAGTCACATTAGAAGGTTCCAGGCTTTAGACAGGGGTACATGTTTCAGAGGCCATTCTTCAGATCTTCCTACTAGTGTTAGGTTTTAGAGTGTATTGATTTCATTCTGTCTCATTAGTATAAACTGTTGGTAACTTTTTTCTTCCATTAGAATATTGAGGCCTTAAGGGACTGCAGGAGAGTAGCAAAAGCTAATGTACAGTGAGTAGTCCATGTGCCAGAGGACCCAGCATAGCACTTTTAGTTTGTACTAACATTAGGGATTTCCGTGCAGTCATTTGTAAAAGGGAAAGAATAACATTGGTTTTGGGACTTGGCAGAACTGTTTAGACTGAAAGAAACACAATTCAAGTGTTCAAAAATAAGGGATGGGGACTTGAGAGATGGCTCAGCGGTTAATAGTGAATGCTCCCTCTTGCAAAGGGAGACTTAAAACCACCTGAAA
>NC_045030.1:40986051-41008886 GCF_008632895.1 Mastomys coucha
ACACACACACACACACACACACACACTCGTAAGCGCACACACCCGCACTCGTACTCAAAAATGATAATGAATCTTTTAAAGTAAGGGGCTAGGCAAATTTACACCCATACACCAGAAAACCATGCAGGTATTGCCATGACTTCTCACTATATGGTTCACATTAAGGAAAATTTTCACTTAAGAAACTGCATATAAAGCATCATCATATCGCTGTAGAATAATACACATCTGATAGGTGTGAATTTAGCTATTTAATTACTCCCTAACTTCATCTCCTCATCTGAAATATGGATTTAATGCTGGTATAGACCCCAATGGGAATGTTGTGAAGCTTAATTAAAACAGTAAAATTCTTACAACAATACATAACACAGAAGAAGTATTGAATTAATATAGCCATTGGTATTATTGATATTCTCCAAGAAAGTGTCAGTGGGACATTTGTGTGTTTATAATGGATATGTGCTTGTGGATATTAAGAGTGTATACTCTGGATGGTGGTATTGTGGATCAGTTTTATTCTTGCTTTATGTTTTCTAGGTTTTGTTTTTGTTTGAGATAGAATCTCGCTGTGTATCCTTGCCTGGTCTAGAGCTCACTATAGAGACCAGGCTGAGCCAGAACCCATGGAGATCTATGCCTCTCCCTCTCAGGTGTTGGGATTATATGGATGTGCCACCATACTGGGATGTTTAGAGTTTGTTTGTATTTTCAGACAGAGTTTCACTAGGTAGTCACTAACTTTTACTACTTACTATGTAGACCAGGCAGGTCTTGACTTTGTGCTGATCCTCCTGGTTCTGCCTTCTGAGAGCTAGGATAACAGGCATGAACCAACACTCCTGGCATACTTTCTGTTTTTAAAACTTTTATTTTTACATTGATCACAATAATTTTTAAAAGTAGAAAAGTAAATTTCAAGACAAGAACTGTACGTTTTGGATGGCTATGTTTATATGACAGGAACATAACACTATCTGTAATTTACTATATGTTTAATATTTTAGACAAGGTTTTGCTATGTAGCTCTACCTAACTTGGTACTGGCTATGTAACCCAGTCTGGCCTAGAACTCATGGCAGTTCTCCTGTCTCAGGCTCCCACATGCTGGAATTATAGGCATACTTTACCATCTCCAATTTACTATTTATTTATTTAGTTGGACTTACATATGTGTTTGTGTGTAGTGTGTGTATATGTGTGTTAATGTCTGCCATGTTTGTGCATAAGAGTGTTCATGGAGGCTGTAAGAGGATGTTGGCTCAACTGTAAGAGGATGTTGGATCCCCTGGAGCCTATGTTATAGGCAGTTGTAAATTGCCGGACATGGGTGCCAGGAAACTGAACTCAGGGCCTATAGAAGACCAGTAAGTTTTCTAAACCACTGAGCCATTTCCACTCCCATATTATTATTATTATTATTATTATTATTATTATTATTATTATTACTATTATTATTATTATTTTGAGATAGGACCCCTCTATTATGTAGCTCTGTCTGTTCTGGAACACAATATGTAGACCAGCTGGCCTCAAACTCACAGAGATTCACCTGCCTCTACCTCTTGAGTGCTGAGATTAAAGGCATATGATATCACATCCACCTTCAAGTGTTATTATTTGAGATAATTTCTCTACAGACCTTCTGAAAGTTACAGACTTTGATTCCTATTTCCTTTCATTTTTGTTTGCTCAATTTTTTTCAAGCTTTCATCAATAATATGCTTTATTTTCTTTGATTCCGTCCTCCCATTCTGTGTCTCAAAAGCAGTGGTTCTCAATTTTCCTAATGCTGTGACCCTTTAATACAGTTAGTTCTTCATGTTGTGGTGACCCCCAACCATAACATTATTTTCACAAATACTTCATAACTGTAATTTTGCTACTGTTATGAATTGTAACGCAAATATCTATGGTTCCTGATGGTCTTAGGTGACCCCTGTGAAAGAGTTGGTCAGCCCCCAAAGGGGTCTTGACCCACAGGTTGAGAACTAATGCTCTAGAGTCTGCTTTTCTTGACAAGTTCTCATTGTGGCCTTGGACTTGTGACTCTCCAGTCTCAGCTTTACATTTTCAGAGATTACAGGTTGTTTCAGCACATCTAGCATTATAATGTGGGTTTGTTGTTGTCTTGTGTGTGTGTGTGTGTATGTGTTTTAGAGAGAGAGACAGTATTTTAGCTTATAGCACTGGTTGGCTAGGCACTCATTATATAGACCAGGGTGGCCTTGAACTTGAAATCTTCCTGTCTCTTCCCAGGTGCTCATATCTGTGAGCCACTATATCTGGTGGGGGCTTAAAATTCAAGTAAATTTCGTTAGTAGTTTACATGCATTATGATTAGAAGGACTTATGGCAGTGATTTCCCTGATTTTTTTTTTAAAAAAAATAGGCTTGTGTCTTGGTTCTTTTATTTAAAAACATTTTTTGATCTTTTGACATAGGAGTGCCCCTGTGTTAGAAATTACATGTGACTTTGCAAAATCCTACCTTACGAAAGGTATATAATATGGTATGGTCATTTGCATCCTGAAGGAATTATTTACTTTGCAAAACATGTCAATAGAGCTTATTTAAAACAAAAAAAAAGACTAAGTGTATGCTTAAATGATATGATTTCCCTCAAATTTAACTTCACTACAGACTGCATTGTGCAAACACAGCTCTACCAAAGCTAAAACAGTGATTGGCAGCTATCTATGTACCATGACTCTGGGCTGTTCACAGACCCATTTTATGGACACATTGCCACCCATGTCACACAGTGAAGAGTAGAAGTTATAATTTCTGATTCATAATCTCTCACATTAACAATAACATTGCTTGGCTTTTACCTAGTAGCTTTCATCCAAAGCCTTCAAAGTGCTCAATCCACATTTGCTTCCCTATAATTACACCAAATGAGTCAGTAACAGAACTAGGAAAGCAACCTTCCAGACTATCAGCAATAGGAAAAACTAATGCTCTACTATGTCCTCTGACAACAGGAAATACAGCACAAAATCATTACAGCTTGTTTATTTTCAGAGAGGTAAATATAATATTTTATGTATATTTTAGGAACTCTTTTTAGAGTAAGTGTAAAGTCTGAAGCAAAACAGGGCAGCAAGCATGGAGTTCATTTCTCATCCCCTGCACAGTCTCCATTCGTTAGCACCCTGAACCAAAGTGGTGAGTTACAACAAGAACAACAAAACCTACAATGAGTGGTGAGGTGTGGTGACACAGGCCTGCTGTAATCCCACACTTGGTAGGTTGAGGTCTGAGGATAGTGAATTGGAGGGCAATCTGGGCTACACAGTGAGAGAGCTTGTCTTAAAAGTAAAGAGGAGATGTATATAGCAGACTAAAGAGTTTGCTCAGTGGGTAAAGGACTGCTATACAAATATGAGGGTCTGAGTTCAGATCCTCCACACTAAGTGAAAGCCAGGCATGTTTATTCACAGACCAGTAACCTCAGTGTGTGAGGGTAGAGGCAGGCAGATCTTTAGTTCCTGTACTAGGCTCAGTGAGAGGCTTGTCTCAAAATCAGGGTGGAAATGGACAGATGAAGACAGCCAAAGTCAACCTTTAGTCTCTCTATACATGCACACACAATTGAGTGCACCCACAGAAATACATGAGTACACATACATTCACTACACACACACACACACACACACACACAGAGTCACACACAGTCACACTCACAAAAACACACGATGAAGTCTTACTACTTGGGCTTACTGTGCTCCCAACAGCAACCCCAGTACCAGTGTTGTATGTCAACCTTTTTTCTGAGGAGACATGCAATAGACATGTCTACTCACCCAGATAAGGATCCCATGACAGACCAAAGTACGGGTGCCACCAAAGTTCAACTTGGAGAACCAATGAGTTTTATTGGTGTCGCTAACAGGAATATGGATGAGAGGTTACTTACAGGAGCAGAAATGATGCAAACACACACACACACACACACACACACGCACATGCACACACACACACACACACACACACACACACACACGGACACGCACAGTATCACCAAAGCCTACATGAACATGGGTGACATCTCACAAAAGCTGGGAACCTGGAACACTGCATAGCCTGGGGGCAGCTCAACAGTTTGGAGAGTTCCTTCCCAAGTGACTCAGTTGCTCTCAATCTCTTCCAGGCAGCTCAGCTGCTTCCTGCTTCTTCCAGGCATCTGCTCTGTTCTCAGAGTCTTCTTTGCAGCTTGACTTTATCTGATAATTTTCTTGCAAGTCATCTGTGAGGGACTCTCCGCTTTTGTTACTTATGCTAGCTGAGATGGGACGGTTGAACCTGGTTCATTTCAGGGACCTCCTGAAGCTATTTTTGAGTGGCTTACCTTCCCGCTTAAAGAGTTTCCCGGCAGGATGGAATGTTTCAATCCCAGAGGAAACCGTTACACAGCAACCAAACAAAGAAACCTTAGTACAAGTAGTTGGTAAGGGTCTTCCAAGTGATTGTCAAAACAATGTAGCCTATCACGGTTGCCCTTGCTCGTCTCTCAGAGGTTTAGGGCAAGCCCCTATTGTCTAAAACAACACACAAGGCAGACCCAGGACTTCTATGATGTTGAAAGATTTCAGCTGGATCTAATCTGAAAGCCTCCTTCCTCAAGTCTAGTTTATCATAAAGTGTTAATGTAAGCTACCAAGGGAGGGAGGCAGTCAGTTGTCCTGCCCAACAGTGATGCCTTCAAACTACAATATTTAACATAACAAGATATCCCTGAAGGTGTGATGGGGCACTCATGTCTTGGTACTAAAACAATAGCTGTCTAATTGTATGTAAGGCATATAGAGTAGGAGGGAAATCATGCCTGGTACTAGAACCCTAGCCAGCTACCTGGGACTACTGATGTCATGGATATTAGAGGGAAACCTTCTATAGCCAGTTTGCTGTACTACCATAATTCTTAACTGCATTCCAAAACTTACTCATGTATCCACCTGTAGACAAAGAACTGCAGGCGACTAGTGACTGCTGAGAAAGGGAGAATTACTTCTCCCAGGGATGAATCCCCTAAGTGGTTATTCAATACAAAGGTCAGCTCTGAAATCACATAACACAAGCAATGCTAAATGGACTCAGAATGCCATACTAATATATCTATGCATATATATATGTATATTAAAAAAGAAGCCATCAATTTGAGAGGGAGTGGAGGGAGAAGAGAGGTTGGAAGGAGGAAAGGGAAGGGGGATGTCATGTAATATTAAAAGATTTTAATTTTAAAAATGACTAGGTATAATCCCAGCATTTGGGAGACTATGGCAGAAAAATGACTAGTTCACGGCCATGCTATGCTACAAAGGAATGTTATCTCCAAAAAGAACAAGAAGCAAATAAAGCCAAACTGATGTGACAACCAAAGTCTACAGTGTATATTAGGGATTACTCTTCATATTGAACATCCTATTAGTACAAACCTGTACTAACTGTACTATAGAATAACCATTAGTCTCTAGACTAAACATCCTGTGTTATGGCTATTACCTCATCCCTCTTTATTTTTTAAGTTATGGGAAAATATTCAAAACTCAATATAAATACAAAAATATTTATATGCTCATCTTATATTATGATGAGTGTATTGCTTGAAAAGAAAAGGCTGGGTTGGCAGTGCAGTGGAAAGAAGCTAAACAAAAATAAAAAGAAAGAAACGGCATTCAAAGAAGTGCATGCTACTAAGAAAAATGGCACAAAAAAGTGCAGAGTGAACAAGCCATGGTCAAATTATCCTAAATGTTAGAACCTAGCCCTTCCGTTCAAATCTCCCACTTCAGCAATCCACTATTCCATTCCTGTTGTTGTATTGTGTTGTTTCTGACGGTCTCACTACATAACTGTGCCAGGAAGGGAATTCACTATGTAGACCATACTGGCTTCAAACTCACAGACATCCTCCTGTACCTCCCTCCTGAATGCTGGGATTAAAGGCTCCCATCCATTCGCTCTTCAGTTCTTGGGAATTATAAGGATTTTTCTTCTTTCTTTTTATTTTTGAGATTGTAATATAATTACACCACTACCCCATTCCTTTTCTCTCTCTAAGCCCCCCTTAACCCCCTTTGCTCTTTCTCACACCCATGGCCTCTTTTTCATTAATTGTTGGTATATACATATATGTATGTGTATACACAGACACACACATATGTATGATATACATTTTATTGTTATTAAAAACTGGTTGGTGTGCTCTTCCCTAGAGAAGGCTATTCCTCCCACTCTCAAAATTCATTAGTTGGCTGTAGTTCTCTGTGTAGGGCTGAGGCCTTATTGGCTTTTCCCTGTCCACTTTAGCATGTCTATTGTTGTTGTTCTTGTTCAGCTCATGTTTAGGCAGTCATGTTGCTGAAACTTTATGGGTGTAGTTTCTGACATTCCTAGGAGTCATGATCTCACAGAAAACTCCCCAGTCCTTCGTCTCTTACACTCTTGCCACCCCATCTCCCAAAATGTCCCTTGAGCTTTAGGTGTAGGAATTGTTTTGTGGGTGTTATCAGTTGTATCAGACTCCACAATTCTGCATTTTGATTGGTTGTGAGGTATGTAGTTATCTCTGCCTGTTGCAACACAAAGGTTCCTTATGAAGAGTGAGGACTATACTTATCTGTTGGTATAAGGACAAATGTTTAGAGTGTAGTTAGGGATTATGCTGATTTAGGGAAGATGTGTTTCTAGGTTCTCCTAAAATGAGATTTGGTGTTAAGGAAATATAATCAATTGTCATTTGCGGTTTCTTTCTGAGAATTAAGTAACGCAGCCCCTCCATTTTTTCTTTTATCTCTTTCATTGAAAATAGATTCTCCTCTCATTCAATATATCCCTGCCACAGTGTTCCCTCCCTCCACCCTTCTCAGCTCCCTCCCACCTCCCCTTTTTGTCCAGGTAGGTTGGCATTGAACTCCTTATCCTCCTGTCTTCAACCTCCCAAGTGGTGAAATTACAAGGTATGCACCACCATACCTAGCTCATAACTACCTTCCAGTCCTATGAGCACAGGATTTATTCCTTCATTGAAACCTGAAAGAAATCCAAGGACACTGAGAAAAGGATTTACATTTTGCTTCTAAATATAAATGCTGGAACTCTTAAATATTAGGAAGCTCATGTGATATGGATAAACAGTCAGTGGTTGGAGCCACTATATTAATATGTGGCTGAAAAGAGGTAGGAGTGTACTGACAGCCATTTGCAGATTGTCTTTTGGGGAATTCTTTCTGGCAGCCTCATGGGTCTTGAGCATCAGTGAGACTGTGTACTGTGCCCTGCTTTCCTCTTTTGTTTAGGGAGCCCAACCTATCCCGGACCTCATGTATTTTGGAATGTCCTGTCTTTCCGCATCCCCATAGTGATATTCTGATAGCTTTGCTCATGGTTGTTTTTCTCTCTCAAGAAGTCTTCTGATCCAACTTTTATGTGTGACTAGGTAAAAGCTAGTAAGAGTACCAGTCTGTCTTGCATTAGTGCCTGAAGAAAGATTCTGTACTTCTTAAACACATGTTCTTGACAGTCCAAGATAGGACTGTTAAAGGTAAGCTTCTCCAAGCCTGGGTCAGACTGCTTTTCTTTGACCTCACTGAAAGCCACTTAATGGAAAAATATGATAAGGGTTCACCCTATGGAATTGTTGCTTAATTTTGCAGATGACTCATTGGAATTAGTGTGTTGGAAAATCATTTCCAGATGTGTAGCAGAAACTTTTCCAAAAGGAAGAAATCAACTCTGGAAACTGGGTTAGTTTTCTTTCTTTTAAATGATCTTAGCGCCAGTGTTAGTCAGTTCTTCTCATTTGTGGTTAGTCAACATTTATTTGGGGTTCTCTGTGGTAAGATCCTATTGATGTACTTTTAGAATGACAAGCACAAAAATAGGTCCTGTGCCCAGGCTATCCCTTTATCCCGTGTTCCCTTCTCTACTCTTCAAGAGTCCCAATATGTTCATAATGGTGAATGATCTTGAGTGATCCCTACTCCCTTAGGCTCTGCCCTTGTTCTTTATCAGTGTGCATTCCTGTGGGAAGGCTCCTTTCTAGGTACTCTGAAGGATGGCAGAATACCTTAGTGACAGAGCAGGAACAGAATGTGTAACCCAGAAGTGACTGAGAACGGCTGCTCTGGAGTCTGGGTTGGGAAACCACTTTCTATATATAGAATATGAGAAAGTTAACTTTAGCATCTCTGTTTCCTTTATTATACAATGGGAGCAATAGTAATAATATTCTGAATGAGGTCATCCCTTGCAAACACTCCACGTAGTCCTTCCCTGAGTTGCCTCTGTGTATAGTTTCATGTGAAGGAGGAAAGGGAGATCTGACTTGCAGATGAAGGCTCTCCAGGAAGCCATTACAGTGTTAAGGTTTTGCAATTCCACCTTTACCATACTTAACTTCAGTAGGGAATCCACAGGCTTCTCACATTCAGTCAAGTTTTAGTTGAGCCCTGTGAAAAGAAGTACTGTGTTGTCATCTGCTTGCATGCAACAGACAGATTTTGTAGCCTGTCCAATAGTCAGAAGGAAAGTATTTGCCAGTAGCACAGCCTGGAGCTCTAGCAAGAGCCAAGTCCGCTCTAATAAGGTGTTTTTGGTAAATATAAACTTATGTTTTCTGTCTTGCTCAGTTTTCATGACATATCTAGTCTCACATTATATCTGGACAGCTTTCCATGGAATATGTACTCTCTCAGGAGATCTCAAAGACAGCAGGAGCAAGTATACTTGTGTTCCAGGATATGGGCCCCCAAATTCGTGAACTTGGAAAACATCAGAAAAGGAAAAGATGATAAGCATTACTGTTCCATAGATTTATGGATTTTTCTCATTCTTTATCTATTTCTACCTCTTTTCCCCTACCACATGCAGCTCAGGATGGAACCCAGGGGCCTCACAACTGCTTGCCAAATATTCTATCTTTGAGTTCTATACATCTTCTTTGCTAGTTTTGAAACTTTGAAATGTTTAGGAATTTAGTTCTTGTAGTGGTTAAGAGTTCAACTCCACAGTTAAGCAGCCCTGGCTATGAGTCACTAACATTACTTTTCTATTACTGTATTGGACAATATCACAAGCCTAGAAGCTTAAAATAATGCACATTCCTGTTTCCCTGGGATAGTACCATAGGTAGGGCTCGGTAGGAGGCTGAGTCCACAAGTCTTGTCAGCACTGGGTCCTCATCTAGAGGCTCAGAGACATTTTCCAAGCTAGTTCAGGGTTCACATAATCCAGTTCTTTGTGGTTAGTTGTAGGAACTGGTCCCATTTGCTGGCTGTTGGCTGTCAGCCTCCATCAACTCTCAAAGAACAATGTCAGTATCAGCCTGGTGGCTGTCACATTAGGTGGCAGTCTATCATTCCAAACTCAGTAGGTGAGTCTTTCTTTTTCAGAATGAGCCCTGCCCATCTTTGAGCGATCATCGAAATATGGTCAGGTCTCCTTTGGATGAGTCTGAGGTCAACTGGTAACCTCCTTGGGGAGCAACATTTTCTAATAGTCACAGTTCCCATCTACATGGAATTGAGGCAGGCAGAACACAGAACAGTACTAGGCAGCGTCATAGACCTTGTTCTACCAACGCCACCAACCACTTGGGCAAGTTGCCTAAGCTCTCTTCTTTTGTTTTCCCAGTGCTAAAATATGAGTTGTGGTAGCATTCACCACCGTATGAGGTTGTTGCTAGAATTGCATGAGATGACACACGCAATGCGTCTCAGCTTAGCCTTGGTGCTAATAAAGCTTTCCATAGACACCAGAATCATAGCACAGAAGTGCTTCTTGCTTTCCTTCTTTCCCACCTTGTCTTTACTTGCTCCTACCCAGGATGAAGTGGTTTTGATGGTGGAGCTCATGCTAACATGCTAAAAAAAAATATATTCAGGATTTTCCTCTAGTGGTTTGTGTTACTTCAGAGAGAGATGACACACACTTGTAATCCTAGTACTAGGGAGAATCAAGAGGATGATTATGAGTTCCCAGGAAGTTTAAGCTATAGAGTGGGACCCTGTGTCAAAACAAAAAGTAGATAAGGTGAAACATTTCCCAGATGTTACTCTGCTTTTGAACACTAGCTTGGAGGTGTGTGCAAGCATAGCAGCACACACTTTTAATCCTAGCACCCAAGAGGCAAAGGCAGCCATATCTGTGTGAATCTGAGGCCAGTGAGTTTTAGAACAGCCAGAGCTACATACTGAGACCCTGTCTCAAACAAAACAAAACAAACATCCCCCTCCTCCAAACCAAAACCCAAACCAAACCCAATCAACTAAATAAACAAAAAGAAAACCAGTTTGGTAGGTTACTCATCTGTAATTGACAGTACTGTTTGGTGTGTGTTTGCTCGAGTAGTGTGTGTGTGTGTGTGTGTGTGTGTGTGTGTGTGTATGTGTGTGTGTCTGTGTGTGTGTGTGTCTGTGTGTGTGTGTTTAAATATGTATGAGTACACATATTTGCAGATCTATGAAAATATGCACATAATGCTGATGTCAAGTATTTTTCCTGATCATGCTTAGCTGTGTTTATTGAGGCAGGGTCTCTTGATCAATCCAGAGTTGGCCAATTCTAACTAGTCCATCTTGTCCCAGGAATCCCCTGTGTCTGATTCCCTGGCTTTCACTAATGTGCTGAATCCTCACGCTTGAGGGAGGCTGGAAGTAAGGCTCTGTACTTGTGTGACCATGAAGACTACATTTCAGACCCCAGCACCCATGTGACAATCTAAGCATCCTCTAAACACGTGTATTGGCCTCTGTGCATATAGGTGCCCATACACACATAGATATTTTTTAAGATAGCAATTTTCAAAACCTGATGTGTGTTTCTTACCTATAGGCTAAGGACATTGAATCTGCACTCAGTTTATTGTATAAAAATTGTAAAGATCCCATCTTCTAAAATGAAAAGAGACTGAGGTTTAGTGGCACACATCTGTAATCAAGCTCTTAGGAGGGGGAAACATTAGGCTCACTTTCTGTGTAAAGCTAGTTTGGATTAGCCTGGGCTACCTAGCAAAATGCTGTTTGAAAACAAAACAAAACTCAGCACTTTGTTCACATTAGAGATCAGGCCACAAAATGGTTGGATATATTTGCAAAATATATGTATGAAGAAGGATTAATATTCAGAATATGTGAAGAACACCCCTAACTCAACAATGCTGAAATAAACCTTGTTTTTAGCTAACCAAAGGAGTTAAATAGACATTTCTCTTAGGAATATTAAACAAATTGCCAGCAAGCACCTAAAAACAATGCTCAGAAATTGCCATCACACATATCTGGGTGGTTGGTGCTACTCAAAAATCTGAAAAGTAACAAGTGTTAAGATATGGTGCAAATGTAAGCTTGTTTAGTACCAGTGAGAATTTAAAAATGGTGTAACTTCTGTGGAAAATATCTTAATGGCCCTCAGAAATTTAAATATAGAATTGCCCGTAAATAGAATTAGGAACTTCTCACCAAAGAACTGAAATAGAGACTCCAAAAGGTATCTATACATTAAGTTTTAGAGCTGCATTACTCACAGTAACCAAAAGTTAGAAACATCCCAGGTACCCATGGGCAGTTGAATCTAAACCAAAATGTATGTATGTATGTATGTATGTATGTATGTGTATGTGTGTATATGTATATATATATATATATATACATATACACACATATTTACCACAATATATACCACAAGAAGATGTGTGTAGACAGAGAGTACTAGTACTCAGTTTCACAAAGTGAAATTCTAACATAAATGACAGAATGGGTGAATCTTGAAAGCACGATGCAAGTGATACAAAACCACACAGAAACAGACAATTTTTGTTCAATTCCAATCATATGGGATATGTTGACAAGGCAAATACATATCAATAGAAAATAGAGATCACCAGAGGTTAGGAGGAACAGAGAGAGCAGAGAGGTGGTGTTTAATGAGTACAGAGTTTGTGTTTGATACCATTTAATGTTTGGAAATTAGTAGTGCTGACAGCAGAACAAAAACTGTACTCTATTTTCATAATTTGGTTTTTGAGATAAGGTGTCGCCATATAGCCCAGGGTGCTTTCAACCTCATAAATCCCCTGCCTCATATTTCTGAGTGCTGGTGTTAGAGATGTGCATATTGCAATGGGACTGTACTTACTGCCACTGAAATGTACCTTTAAAAGAGTGAAAGTGGAAGATAAATAGTATGTAGAGTTTCCCCACAATAGTAACTTTTCCTCAGATCCAGTCGTTATATGTCTTCGGACTATGCCAGAAATACATAGTATTAGAAACCCAGACACTGAAAGGAAAAAAAAAAATCATCACATCCACAACTCTAAGTAAAGCTGTTATTTTAATTTCTCCGTATTTTTATTTAACCACTTGGCCTTTGTCGGTTAACAGTCATTTTCTACCACTTCCTGTGCAAGTGGTATGCTGACATCTACTTAGTGAACCTTCCCAGTCTTCATCTACTATTAGAAGAAAAATAGAAACGGCCTCCGAGCTGGGGCAAACACAGCTCCACAGCAGGCATTCTGTCACTAAAGCTGTCCTCAGCAGCAGTGGTTCTTGGGCTCCAGCCACACCATGGGAGCAGCTGCAAAGGAAAGCAGAGGAGCTGGGGTCAGCAAGGCTGGCTCCAGCTAGAATAGCATGAACAGTATCTAGCAGGGTCAGGAAGCCTTTGACTATTGTCAGAATACACACAGGGCCCTGCAGCTGAGCCACACATCGTTGAGGACTCTTACTAATCCTTTCAGCTCTGAGTGGTTCTACCGTGCTCTCCTGTGTTTCTCTCTGGGCCATCCAGTTTATAGTTTAGCAATGGGTCTCTGAGCCAAGGAAGATTGCTGCTGGAGCTTTAGAAGTCTCCTTAGAAGGAGACTGATTGCTTTGTTTGAAAGTGCTCACTGTCAGATCTTGGAATTCACCAGAAAGCAGGGTAAGTCCTTGAATTGGCTGGGGCCTGTGGCTCCTACACTGGGTGATGCTGGGTTCCCCAGTGCTTTAGAATTCTTTCTAACTGAGTTCTGGATTCTCCTTCAGAGAAACTGCCTCGTGTCTAAGGAAGGAAGACTAACAGTTTACCAGGGGAAGGTGCTGAATGTTGTTGAAAGGTATCCAGCATTTGCATGGGCACTGCCTGACTTTTGGAAAGAGCTATCTTTGCCAGTTCTCTTGAAATAGAGTATTATTGGGTTGTGGGTGTAGCTTTGTGATCAACTTGCCCAATAAGCACATGACCTTGCATTTCATCCCCAGTGCTACAAACTGGAGGGGAAGGTCATGGGAGAGGAAGAAATGAAAGGAAATCTCAACTTAGACATAAATGGCAATAAATCTCTCACTTAATCCAAGAAAATCAATAATCCTGTTTTGCCAGAATTATAGATTGTGAAATATGTTGGTGAAATAACTTCACCAAATGGATGTTCCTAAAAGACACCCACATAGGAGGCCATACGCTCACTCCCTAATGTTATCATTGATGGAAAGAAGGGACTTAACTCACAATATACTGTATGTTTTATCATGAGTGCATTTCTGGAGTAAAGGGAAATATATCATTTTAAAAATTAACTTCTATGGACCATTGAGATGGCATGGCAAGGAAAGTTGTCGGCTGTTAACCTCAATGACCTGAGTTTAATCCCTGTAACCCAGCTTTGTGGAAAGAGAGAATTGACATGTACAAGGTGTCCTCTGATCTCCACACATGTGCCACACAAATACACAAATAACTTGTATCTAAAATATAGGAGCGTTGGGAGTATGAGATGCCTCAGCAGGTGACGATATTTGTCCCAAGCCTGACATCCCTGAGACCCAGATGGTCAAAGGAGAGAACCAATATCTGACCATCACAAGGGATGGACTCTTTCTCTATCAATAAAATCAATCAATAAATAATAAATAAAAAATATTTAATTTTTTTTTTAAAAATCTGACTTGGTCTAATTGCTTCTTTCCAAGTCTGTAATTGGATTATTGCTGCCATCTGTCTCTGTTTTTTCCCCCAGTTGATGCAATTCCAGACATTTTAAGTGAAAATATTCTATTTGGTAGGAAGGGGATTCACATAGCCTACTGAAATCCTAGAAAGTTTATTTGAGACAGGGCTCCTGTGATTCTCCTGGTTCCACCTTCCAACTACTGAGATCACAGGGGAGCACTGCCAGGCCTACCATGCCTTGAATTTTTAAATGTATACCCTTTACTTGCCCAACAATGGTATTCACATAGTCATTGTGTTCGTAGATGTATCTTGGAAATTAAAGGGAAATTTTTTTTGAACGCTCATCCCAAATTCCTTTTATGCTAAAGTTTCTCTGACATCACTTGAAACATTGTGGCTACCCAAAAGCAACTTCACATGCAATCAGAATCCAACTTGAAATCCAATAGAAATGAGATAGAGGAACAGCAAACTGTCAGCAGTGTGTCCACAGAGTCCGGGAGTTTCTAAGTGAGTACTTCTATTTTCTAAGTTAGAGTTTTGGGTTAAAAACACTTCAGTGAGCCAGGGCGTGGTGGGGCATGCCTTTAATCCCAATGCTCAGGAGTCAGAGACAGGCAAATCTCTATGAGTTCGAGGCCAGCCTGGTCTACAGAGTGAGTTCCAGGACAGTCAGGGCTACACAATGAAACCTTGTCTCAAAATCAAATAAAATAAAATAAAATAAAATAAAATAAAATAAAATAAAATAAAATAAACACCAAAAAATCCAAGCAAAAAATTCTTCAGTGAACATGTATCACTTTTAAAATTATGGAAAATTAGAAATTCTCACATAATATAATGGAGCTTGTTTATAAGAAAGTTAGCATAAAGGGGTTAACCTTTCTTGGGTCTCACATTCTTTTGAAATTGCTGAAAGTTCCAGACCCTTCTCGAAGGATGTTATACACATGTTGTTGTCAATGAATTCTCTCCATTCACAAAACCTCAAGTTTCCTATTCTAGGCAACTGTGCTGTCATAGCTGGATCACCCAGCTCTTTCCGGTTCTTTTGTAGGCTGGTGGCACAGGTGCCTTAGAGTACAGGGAACTTCGAAGGAATTAAAGTATGGGCTTCAGCCCAGGGCTGAGAGCCTGGCTAAGCATAGAACTGGAATTAGTGAGGACATCTGTGAACGCCAAGTTGAGATTTCCCCCTAGGAATTGGGCAGAGCAGAGAAGACAGCAGACAGGCCGATCTTGGACTTAGAGTGGTGGCGACAGTAGCTGCACTTTAAAAATGACAACAGCTAAATGAGAACACTCATGGCCTTTAGGCTCCAGTTCAACTGATAATAAAAGCAGGGCCCTAATGCACATGGAAAGCATGACAATTATGTCCTCTAGCTAAAGGATATTTAAGAGAGAAGGTACAGAGCATTCTCAAGGACAGACAGTGTTTTGTCATTGAGATAGCATTTCAGTCAATGCTATAGGCAGAGGCCTCTAGATATCCCCAGTCCTCATGGTAGACTTGCCAGGGGTGGGGTGAGCACTGCAAAGAGGGAGTGCTTAGGTAAGGTCATGGGAGAGTGTTTGTTATAGCAAAAGCCTTCTTTGCTTTCTGGATTAATATGACTGTCCTTTGGAGTGCTTTTAGCTAGAGGAAATCAGCGAATGTTCTTGTGGGCATGTTCAGCACACAGACTAAATGTGAACTCAACAGGGGTGCAGGAAGAAAGAGGAGCAGGAGGCAGAAACACAGAGAAAGACTGACTTACTGATTGATTGACTGCTTGATTGTGTGGGTGGAAGAAAGGTACTACAACCGCTATTCAGGGACTTTTGCTTGAGTCAGTCTCCCTCTCAGTTTTAACTCAGACGACATTTGGAACTGCCCAGAATGGGGTTTCTTTGTCCTCTGAGAACTTCATATACAGTACTATGAATGTATCCTAAGAGTAATGTGTGAATGATGTTCATGTTATTCAGATAGGTAGGGCAGGGCTCCTGGGTCCCTCTCCAATGAATGACTTTCAGTGAGTGTTAATCTTGGAAAGACTGCAAGAGGAAGACAGTTGTACTGCTGAGGGTTAGAAAGATGTGGGCAGTGGGTCTGCAGTTTGCTCACTCACCCATTCAGGATATAATGTGGGAGAATTTGGAACCCAGCAGTGACCAAGACCAACAACCTGCAATCACAAAGCTTTCTTTTGGTGGGGAGGGAAAGGGAGAAAATTGATGAGCACTAACTGCATCTTAACCTCGAAGTGGTGGGCTAGGATGGGAAAGGAAGTAAACTACTTGTTCTATGCTTCAGGAGGTATCATTGGATGCAGTGAGTATCATTGGTATTAGAGGCTGGCCACATGTACGTGAATACATCAGTTATCTTCACCAGGTTTCCCAGTGTAGTGGAGGAGAGAACTGAACAGAGGGATCAGGATTAGCAAAAGTGAGATCCCGTGAGCTACTAAGAGCTTTGTCCACTCTAGTCAGAGGGCATAGGCTAGAGAATGGGGTTAGAAGCCAAATCATGAAATGTCTTAGAGCCTTTCTTGGCAATTTGGGTCTTGTTCTGTAGGTTCTGGGAAGCTGCTGAAGTGATATAAAGAAAGGAATGCTGTGAACCAGCCTTAAGTTTAACAGATTTGGATCAAATTAGCCAACAAAGAGTTGCTGGGAACAAATTAAGTCACAGATTGGTAGTTGATCTTTTCCAAAATAAAACGTTTGGGTTAATTTAGCCTGTCACAGGGGAGATAGGTGCAGGTGCTCTCTTGATGTCCTATAAAAGAAAGATTTTTCATGCAAAGTTCCTACTTGCTTTCCCTCTAGCATTGTGTATGCAACTCTAATAAGCAGTTTTCCATAATTCAGTGTATTGCTCCTGAAAGATAGAGTAGGGCACATGTTCAGGCTATGTTGTCATTTTATGGATTAATTTCCATTACTGTGGACTTTCTGGCTTTCAGTGCATAAATATGAGCAAAACATCTGTCCGTGTCATTCTCTTGCTAAAACCAACAGTAGCAGCAAAACAAATAAACAAACAAAAAAACCTCTTTGCTGGCTCCCCACTTGTACATGAAGAACTAGTCCCAGATTATGTTCTTGGTGAATGTGGCTGTCCAGGAACGGACCTCTCTAGCTCCTCTCATCCATCTTTCCCTTTGCAGATCATTAACAGACTCACAAACGCAGCCCTCTAAAGTCTCTATACTCAATGCCATTCTGTTTCCTGCTTTCCCCATGCTGCCTGTATTCACCTTGCCTGCTCTGGGATGATGATCTCCCATCATCCAAGGATCAGCTCAACTGCTATTTTTTTCCTTCACCAGCAGAATGAATCCTTCCCTTACTGGGGGGTCCACCTACCACTCTCTGTATATCTATATCTCTTGCAGAACTCCACCCTCCAACCATAACATGACCCTTGCTGTATTAAAATTTGAACAGCTGGGATGACCTACATGAAACTGTCAGGAGCTAATATTCCCTCACTGAGTGGAAGGAAGGCCCCTGTGGCTGCATAGGAGAGGGTCCCAAGGCCCCGCTTTCCTTCTCCAGGGTATATAACTAGTTCAAAATTGCCAGGAACTGGGCTTTTTCACCCACCCTCCTGTAGGTAACTCAAACTGATTTCATTGATTCTCCAAGCTTCACTTCAGTGGTATCAGTTTTCTGTTCTGTCATCGGTGCCCTACTTGAAATAAATACATATTTATCTCCACTCAGGAAAAGTTAATATGCTACCATTGAGGTCCTTGCCATGCTCTCTGTGGGAAAGCATGACTGTCTGCCCCTCTAGTTCATGAGGTCAACTAAGAGTCCCATCTGCGTCTTGTTCATCTTTCAGCACTTTGTAGCTCACTGCCTGGCCCATGGCTGATGCTCCGTTAGTACATGTGACTAAGTTAAATATTTTACATTTTGTATTGTAAGTGCCCTAGAAGAATTCTCAAGGGATGACTGACCATGGAGCCTCACTTGTGTAGCAGGTTGGCCAGCAAAATTTTGACTGAGGTGTAGAATCTCCTCACCCATCAAAATCTAACTGCGCTAATGAGCAACTGGGTTTCTGTACTGGGAACCCATCTCTTAGGAGAACCTGGAAGGTTTTTACCTTTCTGTATGTACAAGGAAGTGAAACTGGGTAGGTGATTTTTTTATTTTAGCTTTCTTTTTAATTTTTTGTTAATCTTGGCGGATGTAGTAATTGGGCTTCATCATCCTGCAGTATACTTTAGGTGTTTAAAAAGCGTTTCATTGGTCCTGACTCATAATACTTCAAGTCTCCTTTCTCTGTATGTTAGTTTAGCTTTGCTATCTCGGCACAAGCAAGAGGCATCTGAGAAAAGGGAACCTCAATTGAGAACTGTTCCTATCAAAATGGCCTGTAAGCAAGCCTGTGGAGCATTTTCTTGATTAATAATTGATATAGAAGGACTTGGCCCACTGCGGGTGTTGCCACCTCTGGGGAATATGAGAAAGCAAGCTGAATGAGCCATGTGGGAAGCAAGCTCCTGAGCAGCACTCCTCCACTAAGCAGCACTCCTCCATGGTCCTGCTTGACTTTCTGCCTTGACTTCTCCACGATAAACTATAAGCTGTAAGATAAAACAAATCAAACATATTAGTAGGGGAGTATTTAATTTAGGTTAAAGCAGTGTGGGTATAATTATAAATCTGCCCAGGGTGTGTACAGGTCAATAGGGTAGTGAAATGCAGGGCCAAACCGAGGCAGGTGTGCCAATTGAGTTATAGTAGGAAAGACAGAATTAAGATGGACCGGGTCACTGTGTCCTGTAATAGTAAGAAATAGAAAAGTTCCCAACTTTTTTTTGGAAGACTTTTCAGAGTTTAATGAGAAACTTAAAAAAAAACTACAAATAAGAAATTCACTTTCTTTAATGTACAAAAAAAAAAAAGTATGAGTAGAACCAAAAGTTAATGAACACTGTCACATGTTTACACCACTATCTACTTCATATTAATTTTACTCTTCAAACAGGAAGGTGGTGGCAATTTCGGGAACAAGAGAAAACCAAAACTTGTTCTACAGTTATTCTTCTCCATGTGTAAGCTGTGCTCACAGAGACGGCTTCTTATACGTCTGTGGACAGGGATTCAGTTGTATATAAAATTGAACCTGCTCAACAGCTGAGGAAGGCTAGAAATGATGGGTCCATATCCTGGTGCATTGTCATACAGTACAAACAATGGTGCAGCTACCAGCTTGTAATTTTTAGGGACTGCAAACAAGGCTTTCTCTTGAAGCTGAACCAGGAACAACTTCTTATGTTCCTTGGACTTTGTTATATGTGCAGGAATATACGGATACTGAGGAGGTTCAAATTTTGGTCTCTACCAGTTCCCAATGCAGTCATCTATGACCCAGTCTTGCAGAACTCCATCTTGACGACCCAGTCAAGATTAAGCGTTTTAGTCACTAAGCGTTTTAGTCCTTCAACTTCATCTTCTCCTGGGTTACGTTCACCACCAGGTAATTTGAAGAAAGTCGTTCCCAACTGTAGCAGTAGCACGTGGGGCAGGCGGTGTTCCTGCACAATCAGAACCCCTTCGTTCTACAGACCTTCTCGTCCCAATCGTAATCAAATTCCTCCCTCATGCGCTGAAATCTGGCTGCAACAGAGCTGCCCTTCTTATAGAGGGGCTCCTTTGTACCAAAAATATAATTGGTAAGCAGGTACAGGTTAATGGTGCGCTCCAGGGTGAGGGGCTTGGTCTGCTGGATATACTTGTGGCTGAACTGGTTGACCCCCCGGGGCCAGCCCGTCTGCGAGCTATTGGGTGGCATCGCAGACATGCTGACAGCTCCTACACTGGCGAAGTGCAGAAAGCCAGGTGGGGGGTGGAGTGGGGGGTAAGGGGGGCCGGGGCGAAGTCCTTATCTGCATCCCCCTCAGCAGCCACTGCCAGCCATTAACAATCAAGAGCAAGAGCAGTTTCCAACTTTTTACAGGTGTAAACTTTGCCTTTATTTCTCTAAGAAGCTTTTACAGTGTACCATCTCATGTAGTGGTGCAGACTTGTAGTATTGGGAGGGGTTCACAAAAAGGAAAAAGGTGAGTAAGTAAGATCCCAAATGACCAATATGGGGAAGACTAAAAGATTTGCTACAAAATGCCGTTTTTTCCTTTTCAAGACTCATTTTCAAACTGGGACCTTTCAGTTTTCTTTACTCCATTGTCAGACCCAAATTAATGAAGTGGATAGACCTCTCTGGTACAGTCTCATGTAGGAAATGGCATGTGGCTGCATGCTCTAAAGTGTTCAGATCATGCTGACAGGACTTCAGGTGTTCACTTTGTCACTGACAGTAAATCGATGGAACATTTGTACATTTTGATTTTTTTTTCTACTGAAGAATGCAAAGTATGCTATGACTCTCTTTAAAAGTAAGGAGAAGGTCAGGGGAATTTTTTGTTGTTGTTGTTTCGGGTTTTATGTTTCAGACAGGGTTTCTTTGTGTAGCCCCAGCTGTATGGAACTCTGCATGCCATACTAGACTCCAAATCACACAGATCCACTCTCGTCTCTGCCTCCCAAGGGCTAGAATCAAGGGTGTGTACCACCACCACATGGCTAATAAGAACATTTTTTTTAAGGTCAAAACTGGCCTTGAACTCCAGGACTTACGTAGTTCTGTCTCAGTTTCCCAAATAGGACTGTTAGAGGTGGCTTCCTGCTCCTAGTATCTCTGTGTGACCACAGACATCAGGCAGGTTGAAATCAGTTGATAAGTATGGAATAGGTTGTCATAATTGGGTATGTCTTGAGAACTTGTGTTTTGGGTTTTCTGGAAAGTTGCTATGTCTTACTGAGGTGCATTTTTCCCCCTATCAGCAATGGTGTGAAATCAAAATAGTATTATTCTAATTGGCATCCTCTCCATTCCTTCAAACCCTTCTGTTCATTTCCCGCTCTTCCTGTCTTGCTTTTGAGTCATTTCAAACTTATTAGCACAAAGTGAATAGCAAGCCAAGAGGAATTGAATCCAAATCAGTTCTTGCTTGAGAGCCAGTGGGTTGAGTCAAGCAAGGTATAATTATTGGCTACAGTGAAGTTTGGGTTAGAGAGTTCATCGGGATTCTGCTTACTGCTGTGGAGAGAGAATATGGGCTATTTGCATAATATCTGAGTTGGCAGTAAAGAAAACATTTGTAAAGCAAGCTGAGCCTCTCATAGAGCATGTTGTCTTGTTAGAATAAAATCTTTTTTTTACTTTTTCAGACTAGTTCTCAAAACAAATAGCAAATAGTCTTGGAAAGAGGAAGTACTCTTGCATTAAAAATTTCCCAAGTTAAAGTTCTAAAATTGGGGAAAAATAGGGAGGGATAGGTAAGACTATTTTCCCCCAGTTGTCTTTATGTTCAGTTTTAAGTACCTTTAAAGTCTCATTTTGTTGATTTTTAGAGTTGTAAGTAGTTCCTTAAAGCTGGAAACTGAAAATAAAATCATTTCTTAAGACTGTTGGCTCTCCTGTCCTCCTGGGTGGCCCCTTTGGCTTAGAAAGCTTGTCCAGAAGACCTGGCCTCTTTGTGTTATGTAGCTGGATCTCCCCAGGAATCACAAAAGCTTCTGCCTTTGGAATTCTCGCGGCTCTCTGCTAGGTTCTGTGTAGGATATTGAGATGAATTAGATACAGGTCCCTTGACAATATCTTACATTTCTTTTGTTGTTATTTGATTCTTCCCCACTTGAATCTGCCAGCTCCTTTCCTCAAAGTAAAAGATCCGAGGTGTTAATCCCTACTCATTGAAGACAAATGCTAAATTGGAAGCAACAGCCTGGAAATGCAAAACTCCTTATCCAATTACACAATACAAGCTCTCCCAGTCAGCCACCGTCAGCATCATCAGGGTCAGAAGGGAAGAGCTCGCGGTGGCACATGCCTTTAATCCCAGCACTCTGGAGCCAGATGTACACAGGTCTTTGTGAGTTTGAGAGAGCAAGTTCCAGGATTGCCAGGGCTCCACAAATACACCCTGTTCCCCAAAAACCATAAAATCAAAACAAACCCCCAAATCCTATGCTTCCAAGTTTTAGAAAATTCTAAAATGCAAAGTTAAATTGAGCGAAACAAAACATGGTAGGTAGGATCAAGAATGAAAAAATACTAAGTATCTGTTGAGCTTAGAGCACACAGGCTCATAGGTACATATTATGGTTAAGATCAGTGTTGCACTCCACAAATATGGTGCATTCAGTCAATCTGACTAAACCTCACTTTCCTCATATGTAAAATGTACACAAAACAGAAGGAAACCTTCTGGGATTTTTTTCAGGGAATTAAAAGAAGAGACATATAGTGCTTAACAGTGTCCATAATAGTGTGGAGTCTTTGAAGCAAAGTGTGAGGCATCATCTCTCCTGAGAAGATTCTGCTGAGCAAACTAAATTGCAAAGTAGTTGAGTGCCAAAGCAAAGCTGTGTCTTAAGTGCATGCCACAATCAATGGGGAAAGTATTGTGGGTTAGAGAAGAGGCAGGTTAGGCTAGCTCAAAAACAGTAAGGCCTGGGGAGATGGCTCTGTAGGCAAAGGACTTGCAACACAGCTATGAGGACTTGAGTTGGGATCCCCAGCACCCCCAGAAAAGCTAGGCAATCTAGTGACCTGTCTGTAATCTCAGCACTTTCAGGAGGTCAAGACCTGGGATCCCCAGGGGGCTGGCTGTCCAGATTAGCTAAATCGGCTCAATAAATAAAGTGGAGAATAATCAAGAAAGACACCTGATATCAACATGGGGCCTCTACATGCATGTGCACACACACGTGTCCACACATGTGAACAAGCATACACAAATGAATACACATGCAAAAGAGTAACAAATTGATAGAATCTGATTTTCTGGGGTTGGATATTTTTTCCTCTTTTTGGTGTG
>NC_045030.1:41009425-41012074 GCF_008632895.1 Mastomys coucha
GTGTGTGTGTGTGTGTGTGTGTATGTGTGTGTGTGTGTACATCACCAGCAACTAGCATGGGGGGCTGGCCCTTAATAGGGACCCATTAATATGTCACATACTGAATGTGCTTTGTTTTCTCTCCTGCTGGAAGGAAATTGCCTTCCCCCAGTGGCCATTTTGAGTACAGAGGGTTATTTTAAGATATTCTCAAGAGAGAACACTAGAAACTGCTGTTGAGTGGCTGGCTAAAAGGAAGGAAGGGCAGAATGACAAAGGGGAGTGTAGAAAGTTCCAAGTGAAGGGGAGGGATGGAGGATGGGGTGGAGTGACTTATCTCCTTTTGAACATGTTGCTTCTTTCTTCGCACTGTCATCATCCATAAGAGAATGTTCAGTGAGGCACAGCCTTATTATGCCTGTGATCCTAGCACTTGGGAGTAGTGTCATGAATTTGGGGCTGGCCTGGGATACCTAGTAGGTTTCAGGCCAGCCTGGACTACAGAGGAAGACCCCTTTCTGCAAAACAACAACAAAAGAACAAAACCATAGAACTTGGATGCCACTGTCGCAAAAATCACAAAAAAAAAAAAAAGAAATTTTGGACAAAATCATTGTCTTAAGTCAGTTGTTGCCGTGGTCTTTATTATACCGAAACATAGTGTGGAGGATGGTTTGTTGGTGGTGAAGGTTTGAAACTGGTCCCATTCCACCTTCATTTCTAAGCTTTCTGCCCTCCCTCCCAGTGTTTGATAAAGAAGGGAATCTCTGCAGCCAGTGCTCACTTTAGACTTGCTGAAGATACATTCTCTGCATTCTTCAAGACAGCTGGTTTCTAAAATAGAAGATTTACTGGTAAACTAATGACCTTTAGTGCAATACCTAAGCAGAAGTAAGTCGGGCTGATTTTGTGGTGCGTGCAGAGAAATATGAGATTATTTGTTTTTTAAATTTTATTCCTGTTTATTGTGATTATTGCATACATGTATGGAGTGTGTGTGGTAGGTTGTTCATATGTGCTATGGTGTGCATGTGCAGGTCAGAGAACAGCTCCATAGAGCACGTTTTAGTTGTTTTCTTCCACCTTGAATGGGTTCCCAGATCTGAGACGGTCAAGCTTGTATAGGAAGTGCTTTACTTGCTGAGCCATTTGTGAGGCCACTTTATTGTGCGTTAAATGGATGGATTTGTGCTTTTGTTTCTAATGGCAAGCTATATAGACTTAACTAGTCATGTGTACTTTGGCTACATTCAGTGACTGAGTTATCAATATCAGGAGTCACAGTGTCTACTATAATGCTAACATGTGTGTATATACTCATTTTGGGATTACAGACTTAATATTTTGCACATGTATAGTTAAAATGATGAAAGATCAGCACATTGGATGTGATGTGTTAGAGCCGCCCCAAGGAAGAATTGTCCGAGTTATGCTACTGTAGACAGACCCTCAGGTGGGGTCCGTTCTTTCCAGTCTTTTTACCAAGTCTGTAACTGAATCTATACTGATGACTTCCCTGTTTCCCCCAAAGATAAGATGGTCTCAATTTGTAAAATTGTGCATTTCTTCCTAGTTTTAGATTTACACTCTGAAGGCCATCAAGAGTTCCATATAGGCAGCTTAAATATATATGAAACGATGAACTACATACATCTCAAGCCATGGTTCCAAAATAACTATTGAATTTTTTTTTAATACTAGAATTAGGTAAATGACTTATTCTCTTTTACAAGAGTCTCAGAAGGCTTTTTAGTAAATAAATGCACCTCAATGGAGATGTTTTTCTCAATGGCGATGTTTTTAGTGGAGTGGAGGTTGAGCCCAGAGTCTCATATAACAATCTAGGCAAGCTCTGTATCACCGAGCTACAGTTCCAGTCTCAGTGAATATATTTGATTTAGGGATTGTATACAAATAGTTTCCAACAGTTTGTGCAACACTGATAAGAAAAGGAACAGGATCAGGAGTTAGAAGGTGTGGTTTGGGGTTGCAGTGTAGCTCAGTCCTAGAGCACTTGCCTGCCATAGACAAGACCCCATTTCCAGCCTGGCAAGAAAAAGGATGTGAGCTTGAATGGTTATAATGGTGATTCTGCTGATACTGACAGATGAGCCTCTGAGCCACGCCTCTCATGTATAAAGTTAAAGTGATAGTAGTTTATGTGTGTACATGGTGGACATTCTGTCAGGTCCGTGGAATGCAGATTCGAGCGCTTTCTCAATCATGCAAAGTGATCCTCAAATGAACAGAAGAAAAACAAAAGAGAGCAAAACAAAACAAGACTACTACCAGCAAGTTATTTCAAGGGAACTTCTAGCTTAGTGAATAAGGGCTTTGAAAGACAGCTCTCTTTCTTTTCCCCTGATGAAAACTGAGTAGGTTCCAGATTTCGGCTGCAGTTCTTCTTGTCACTCCTCAGGAAGGCGAGGCTGAGCCATTTGCTCACTTCACTCCAGACTGGATAAAGAAATGCCTTTGCCTTTTGTTTAACCCTGTTACAGAACTGTAGAGGAGCATGCAGTGGGGCCTTGCTGTTACTTAAAGGATGAGTGAAGTTTTGTTCATTATAATGCAGGTTTCTGGGGTCATAAAAAAAGTCTTTGTAGGCTAATCATTATACAGACTAAACTAAAAGGAAAAAATCAAGAACATGAAAGAAAAGCCCATTTT
>NC_045030.1:41012084-41039280 GCF_008632895.1 Mastomys coucha
CTAAGGGCATACTCAGCTTTCATTTTTTTTAATATTTAACTTAAAATATTTTATGAATATTCATAATACATACAATGTGTTTTGATTAAACCCACTCCCATGAAAACTCTGTAAGTGTACTTTGACATTTTTAACCACAGAAGTATAATGATATAAAAAATTAAAAAGCAAACTCAATAAAGGTTATGGTCTAGATTGCTGGGGAGAACTACTATTCAATCCATAAATCCAACCTTTTCCTTGTCTCTGATGACCTAATTCCAATAGAAAGGGACATGTAGGGTTTCAATTGCCTCTCCTTTCTCACAGGCCTAGGTCTTCTGTTAGAGCCGTGGTTCTCAACCTTCCTAAGGCTGCGGCCCTTTAATACAGTTTTTCATGTTATGGTGAAACTCAACCATAAAATTATGTTTGTTTCTACTTCATAACTGTAACTTTACTACTGTTATGAATTATAATGTAAATATCTGGTATTCAGAATATCTAATATGTGATGCCCCAAAGGGGTTGCAACCCCCAAATTGAGAGCCATTGTGTTGGGGCAAACATTGTGGTACTCAGAATAGTTACTCTAACTTTCCTAATATCCTGCGTCTTGTGGTAGAGGAAATAGAAAGGACGACTCAGAACCTAAGGTTGAATCAGTTTGAAATGAAAAGTAAAAAGTAAACCTTTTTCTTTCAAATGTTGCATGCACATATGACCTTTAAAATGTGGGGAAACTATTGCTTTCATTTTTACAAGGCATATAGTTTACATCTAAACACATGACTCACAAAATTTTGACATAGGCTTTTTTTTTATATTAACATGACATAAAAAAGTCAAAAGAATTTTCTGTTATTTTTGTAATTTTGCTAAGTTTCTTGAAGCAGGTATGTGTGAAAGGATATGTACAGAGAAGTTAATAGATATTAATTCAACAGGTTACACATTGAATTTGGACTAGTTTTAATATATCTTATTTTAATTAACTTTGTAGTAGTGAGGATTGAATCCAGGGCCATTTGCATACTAGGTAAATGCTCTGTCATTGACAGATATCCCAACCCTCCTTTTCAGCTTTGTTTTTTCAGGGTCTTAGTATATAGCCCGGGAGGACCTGGAATTAACTATGTCAATCAGGCTGGCCTTGAACTCAGAATTCTGCCTGATTATGCCTTCTGAGTTCTGGGATTAAGGTCATACACCACCACACCCAACTCACACACAAACCCATGGAAATTGTACATACTAATGGGTACATGTAATATTTAAAAATGCATATATTATATAGTGTTTAACTCATGTTAAACATATTTATCTCTTCAAACATCATTTCTTTGTGGTGAAGATTTAATGTATCTTTAATAATTTTGGATTTATTTTATTATGTTTTTGTGTATGAGTGTTTTCTATCACATGCAAGTCTGGTGCCCAAAGAAATGGTGAGCATCTTATGAAAGTGCTGGGTCCTTTGCAAGAACAAATACTGTTAACCACTGAGCTAACTATCTAGCCTTAATTTACTACATCTTAAATCTGTATTCAGTTTCTATCCGTACAAGTTAAATAATTTCATTTAAATAAAACATCCTTATTAGAAATTATTAACAAATATTTTTAAATAATTAGCATGTAATTATTTAAAATAGCATGTCAAGACATGGTTCTAAGTGAATCTGAATATCGCAAAGTTCGTTGCATAATGAATAGTTGGATGTCTACCATGTGCAGTGAACAAATTACAGCTTTCCCTTGGTTCTGGTGCTAGCACTTCACAACTGAATCTTGCTGGAAGGGAAAGGTAGGTAGCCCTCTCTTCCTTTACTAATGATAGAGATGAAATCTGGTTCACAGGCTTAGGTCTTCTATGGTGGGAGGCTCCCTGCCTTTGAATAGTCAGAGAAGTAAAAATAGATCATGGTACGTTCAGTGAAAGAAAATGATAGGCAGGTAGGTAGTGGAATAATCCAAGTTCAAGACCTTGCATATTAATATCTTTTTGTATTTCTGAGTGGGAGAGAGACTACATGAGAGAAAAAGAATGAGTCTTTTACAAGCACAGACCTGGGGTCGACTTTTGACTCTGAAGATTTACTTAACCTGAGTTAAGTCCAGAACCTCCTCAACTGTAATATGGGAGAATCGATTATGCCTATTTCAAAGGTTGTTAGAAGCATTGCATTGGACAATATTCAGAAAGTACTTAGCAAGTTCCTGCTGTATAAAAGGGCTCAGGACCTATTGGCAGTTGATGGCTGCTCAGCAAGTGAGAGTTGGAGTTTTTATCAGGGACATAGGCCCTGAGAAGCCACTCCATGCTTTTAGAAGATGGTTCCACACCCATGCACATAGAAGCAGTACTAAATGGACCCACTAGAATTTTAAACAAGAAGTTAAGAGATGGAGTAGGGAAGATAGGAGAAGAATTGGAAAGGAGAGAATGGGTGAGGACTTCATCAAAGCATCTTATATGCATGAATAAGTAGTCAATACAGTACTTTAAAAGAGCCCATTTGACCCTATCCTTACTAGTAGTATTACTCTTCTTCCTGTGCTATCTTTAAATTTCTCATCTTTATTGGCCTTGTTCCTTATAACATGACCCTTAGGCTGGGGCCATTCTACAAATGGTCAGCTCACTTATCTGTCCAACAGAAGTCCACAGAGTTTATCTCCTGAAACCTTACCCTTTCATGCCATGTTGGTAGAATTAAGCATCTCCAGGACTCATACTTGCCATAGCAAAGCTGGAATGTGATACAGTCTTTGGATTGTGTATTTGAAACCAAGAGGACACATGAATGTTCATATTTTCTCTACTTTAGTTACTCAGCAAATAGAGCGTATGGAGTGAATCTCTCATAGGCTTTTTTTTTTTTTTTTTGGTTTTTCGAGACAGGGTTTCTTTGTGTAGACCAGGCTGGCCTCAAACTCAGAAATCCGCCTGCCTCTGCCTCCCAAGTGCTGGGATTAAAGGCGTGTGCCACCACCGCCCGGCCTCTCATAGGCTTTTAAATATACTGGTTTTGCTTGACTTAAAATTCAGGGTATTTTTTGAAAGATAAAAACAATGTGGTACTATTTCTTTAGAATTCTTATCTACAGCAAGGAGGAGTTTGTCAGATACATGTGCTTGGTGTTCATATGTGTTTGATATATGTCTGGATGCATACATAAGTATGGAAAAGGTTTCTCTTACTAAAGCAGCTTTATGTTCTTATTAGTTCAACACCACCCCCTTTTATTTTTTGTTTTTGTTGATTTTTGAGACAGGTTTTCTCTGTATAGCCTTGGATGTCTTGGAACTCACTCTGTAGACCAGGCTGGCCTTGAACTTAGAGAGATCTGTCTGCCTCTGCCTCTGGAGTGCAGGAATTAAAGACTTGAGCCACTACTGCCAGAACAATTCCCATTTTGTGAAATAGTGAAACTTCACTACACAGAATGGAATTTCCCTCTGACAGTAACATTTTTTTTTGTCTCTTACAAAGGAAAAGGCCAAGTTAGTTGAACCTCTGGACTATGAAAATGTTATCACCCAACGGAAAACACAGATTTACAGCGATCCCCTCAGAGATCTGCTTATGTTCCCCATGGAAGACATATCTGTGAGTGCACATGTGCTTTTTAAAAGAATAAGCATTTTATTTTCCAAGCCAGTTCTTAGAGTAAGAATGTGATTTGATTTCTAGATCTCAGTGATTGGTCGTCAGCGCAGAACAGTGCAGTCTACTGTACCAGAAGATGCTGAAAAGAGGGCCCAGAGCTTATTTGTCAAAGAGGTAAGGGGCTCAATAGCCAGCCAAAGAACTTTTTTTCCCATTTGTTTTTTTATTATTATTTGTGTGTGTGTGTGTGTGTGTGTGTTTGAGTTTGAGTTTATGTGTACCATGTGTGTGCTGTTGCCCACACTAGCCAGAGAAGGCCTTTGGATTCCCTAAAACTAGACAGTTGTAAACCACCTGATATTGGTTCTGGAATGTAAACCTAGGTCTTCTGTAATTGCAGTACATGCATCTAACTGCCAAGTCATTTCTGCAGCCACCCGCCATATGATTTTGGTTATATATGTGTGTGTGTGTGTGTGTGTGTGTGTGTGTGTGTGTGTGTGTGTGTATGCATATATATATATATATATATATATATATATATATATACACACATACATATATATATGTATATATATATCATCTATGAAGTTCAAATTTAGTTTATAAACTAAAGAAAATACTTTTTACTTTATTATAAATGGGAAATAAAATTACTAAACTTGACCTGTGTGACAAATCTATATGATATAAGGGAAAAGTTTAAACATTTATAAGTAGTATATGGGGTTCTGTTGTTGTATTTTTCTTGTAGATTTGAGTACTCTGTCATGTACTTGAAGTTAAGAGTTTTCAGAAGGACATATGAATTAGGGTCTGTCCTTGTCAATTGGACTAGATCACTTGCTCTCAAACCTCCTAAGGCTGTGACCTTTTAATACAATTCCTCATGTTGTGGTGACCCCAACCATAAAATTATTTTTGTTGCTACTTCACAACTATAACTTTGCTACTGTTATGAATTGTAATGTAAACATCTGTGTTTTCTGATGGTTTTAAGTGACCCTTGTGAGAGGGTCATTTGACACTATCATACTTGATCCCCAAGTCAAGATCCCTATACCAACATTTCTCAATTAATTAAAAACAAAGTCTCTGGGTATTTCACCAGATTTTTGCTCATGTGTTTGAGACTTGGACTTGATCTTTCTCAGCTCTCTGGATGCTGGGGGTTACATGTGTGTGCCACCATGGCCAGCTCTACTAGACTTTTAAAAATGCATTTCTTTGTATTCTTTTTCTGTGTTTGAAATGGATGATTCCTACTTTCTTCCAGTGTATTAAGACCTACAGCACAGATTGGCATGTGGTGAACTATAAGTATGAGGATTTCTCTGGGGACTTTCGGATGTTGCCATGGTAAGTTTAGAAGTTAAGGGAAATAGAATTATCATTATTGTCATCACCATCATTATTATCATGGTTATTATCAGACCTCAAACAGCAGCATATTTGGCTCATGCAGTATTTTGACCAGTTGAGTATGTTTTGAGTGTGCTCATTGACACTCTTCCCAGTAAGTGTGAGCTCACTTAGTTTGACACATCCATATTGACTACAGAAAAATCTTTTGTTCATTCTGGAAAATAAAGGGATGGTTTCCCAGTGGTGTCAATGAAGAAGTTGGGAGCTATTTAAATCAGTTTAACATCTGCTGATTGATGTTCCTTGGATGAGAGTGGGGGATAATCTCAGTGAAGTTGAAGAACTGTCACGAGGACTACTAACCCAGTAGTCATGGTCCAGAATGTCTTTCTGCTCTTTCCTAGCTGGCTAGGTTTGAACCACCCAATCAACCTGTTTGAGCTCTCTTGTCGCCCCCATTTCTTCACTGCATGACGGCTGGTCTCACAGCATCTCATCTAGGAAATATGGCGGGGAGGAGGAAAAAGAAGACATTTGTGAAGCCCTCTGTAGTTTTCAAAAACATTTTCCTAGGAAAGAAGCTACTAACATTAGCAGTCCAGGTTCCCAAAGCAAACAAAACGGAGAGCCAAAATGACAGTGTTGCTTTCTGACCTGTGAAAAGATAAAGTTCTGCCACTGCTGACAGCCCTGGCAGACGTTCCTTAGCAACTTCTGCTCCGCTTGACGCCTATCTGGTCTCTGTTTTATCTTTGCAGCTGGCTGCATATGTGGGAGTCCTTCTATACAAATAAGGCCTGGACGAGGACATAGCTTAGTCAGGAGGTTTTGCTTAGCAGAAATCAAACAAGCAAACAGAAGAAGCTTTGCATGTTTATTCAGGAATAAGGCCTATGTTTGAAAAAGAAGAGAGTACTTTTCCATCTCTTGCCTTGCATTTTCTTGTTTTTCAGAGACTGAAGTCGACTTCAGGTTTTGTTTGTTGGTGATGCTTATAGATTCTGTTCTGTGTCTAAATTAATTTTCTTGCACTTTCAGCAAGTCTCTGAGACCAGAAAAGATTCCTAATCATGTGTTTGAGATTGATGAAGACTGCGAGAAAGATGAGGTAAGGACGTCTTTCTTCAGGGGTCACTTCTGCTGAAAGGGAATTCCTTAAGGAAAGATGAGCAATGCTGGAACAAGTGGCTATGAGTATCCATGGCCATCTTTCTAAGCAATGAATGTTTTTTAACTAAACAATGCTTACACTTCAATAACTATTGAAGGCCTACTCTGTTTATAACATTGGGCCTTTCATTCTATGGTCAATATTTTAAATATTTATGAAAAGTGATAACTTCATGTTTAATTAAGAAATGGGAACAGGTCTAGTTCTGTGTCTGCTAAATGTTGACTAAATAAATGGTTGGATGGCTATTCTACTGATGGCTTTTATTCTATTTCAGGATTCATCTTCTTTATGTTCTCAGAAGGGTGGTGTGATAAAACAAGGTTGGTTGCATAAAGCAAATGTAAATAGCACCATCACAGTAACCATGAAGGTAGGAAGTAGTTATATTAGTCTATCATTTGAAGTATTTGACATATGTAATGAATCTGGAGAAATGTTTGTTTTCTAATAAACCCTCATAAAATCTTTTGTTTTAAGTTAACATGTAAAATATTAGGTTTCTTTATGGATTTTCTAAATTCGTATGTCATTATACTTTGTTCTCATTTGTTCCCCTACTAAAATGTTTTTAATGAAGGAATCTTAACAGATACATGAAATTTTAAAGCTCCAATCTCAGAACAAATTTAGAAATGCTACATTTTAAAGACATAGAATGAAGCTCTTAATGTCTGACAGAAGTTGCCAGGTGAATGAAGGAAATAGCTTTGCAAAACCAGGCATCAGAGGTTCCTATGTGGGAATGGATTTAATGAATGAATTTGGCGCTTATTAAATACTAGTGACTGGGAGATATATATTGACATCTAAGATGGGGAAGTCCGTTGTGTCCACTAGCTTCATAATTATGTTAGAAACATACCACATTAAGTCCTACATAAAATAGTGCTTTAGGGTGGTTAGGCCTATATGGAAAATGAAGCGGTTTGACTAGATAGTGAATTTGTGTAAGGGACTTGTGGGAGACCAAACCAAGAACACTGAAAGGCTTTTGTTTGGGAGGCAGTGAAGAGTCATTAAAATCTAGAGGAAGAATAAATGAGCTTCTTGAAGATTCTCAGCACAGAAATTATTCCGTGATACCAAATATAACTGTTCTTTCAGATATTCACTATAGGATCATGTGGCTTCCTGGGTATGATTCACTGTTCCATTAAGTATTGAAGGTCATTCTAGCTTTCAAATAGCCTGAAAGCAGAAACCATGGATGTCTACCAAAGGAAGACTCAAATTCTATCTTAATTTAATATTTTGCCTGCTGCTTTTCCTTTAGTGGCCATATCCTGTTCTAACTTTCATTTTCTGTCCCCTAAGATAATGAATCCAAGTTGTAGGATGCTTCCTTTGTATCTGTTATATCAGAGCATGGGATTTTTACACATATGAGATAAGAGAATTATTTCAAATCCATGTACTTGGGGATCATTATGTTCTAAGCATCATACCAAGTTTATTTTACATCTCATATTTATATTCTGCATTTAATCTGCATGGCATGAACTAGGCACTGTTATTATTATTATTCCTAGTTACCCAATATGGTAAAATAGGCACAGAGTTCCAGGGCTGGGGATATAGCTTAGAGAGTAAGATGCTTGCTATGCAAGCATGGGGGCCTGAGTTTAGATCGCCAATATCCACATAAACAAACACACTGGGTAACATTACCTTCATCTGTAGTCACAGCACTTGGTAAACTGAGACTTGAGGATCAAAGGGGCTGGCAGGCTAGCATGGTAAATGAAAAGGGAGTTCCATCTTTACCGAGAGACCTTTTCATGGAAAATAAGGTGGAAAATGATAACTGAAGACAATGTCGTCCTCTAGCTTCTGCATGTGAATCCTCAGGTGAATACACCAAAGCACACATTTCCACATGCATGTGTGTTTGCACCACACATACAGATATATAAAAACTAAAGAAACAGAGCTCTAAGTTATCAGGAGTAGGATTTGATTCTATGCAATCTCTTCTCTTGGCCAGTACATTGTCATCCTTGTGAGCTGAATGCCACATTGCATGTCCTGTCAGAGTCTTCAGGTTCAGAAACACACATGTGGAGGTTATAACTCTGGACAGATGCTCAGAAAATGGTTCTGGGTTTTTTACACTTTTTAAAAGATGCATAATGTACATATTTGTAGGTTACAATGCAAACTTTCAATACATGCATAATAAACAATAGATTCAGGTAATTAGCACATTTATCAGCTTAAATATGTATCACCATTGCATGAATGCATATGTATGTTCATGCATGAGTGTGCTCCTGCATGTGCTTGTGTGTGTGGGGGGGTGGGGAAGCATTTGAAATAATCTTTACTAGCTCTTTTGAAATATATGATTAATTTTTGCCATCTGTACTATACTGAGCTGGAGAAATTATTCCCATCATCTGACTGTATACCCTTGTGTGCTGTAGAATAGACTCCATTCCTTTCCTCTAACATTCTCAAAATATTGAACTGCTTTACCTGTACATTAGGTTTAGCACAGAGCTAAGGAAATATGCTGTATGGCAAGCTGGATTCATAAGATATTAGTAGCAATTAATACTTACTAAGCAATTCAGAAGACTTTTAAATTATTTCTCAAATACCACCGAATTACCATTTGCTTTACTAACAACTTTTCAACTTCTCAAGACATTATTTTAGGTTAAAAAAAACTCCTGTTTCCTGTAAAACAGTTCATGGTTTCTATCTTTTTTCATAATTTTTAAAATATACACTGATGTAGTAGCAAGACTAATGAATCCCCAAAGATGCCCGTGTCCTTATCCCTAGAACCTGTAAATGTTTGCTTCCATTACAAAAGGGAATTCAGGTTGCTAATAAGCCAATAGGGAGATGACTTGGAATTACCCAGGCAGGCCCAGAATAAGCACAAAGCTCCTGACACGTGGAAGACAGAGGGAGGCAGGAAAGGAGTGTTGGAGGAAAAGATGTGAACAGAAGCAGGGTTATATAGAGATGCTATGTGGCTAATTTTGAAGATGGAGAAAGGAGTCACAAAGCCCGAAGATGGTGGACATCCTCTTGAAGTTAAAAAGAAAGAAGGGAGCAGAAATGGACCTTCTCCTACCTATATTTTCATCTAGTGAGATCAGTCCCACTTCTAACCTACTGAACTATAACATAGTAAATCTGTGTTGTTTTAAGCCATCAAGTTTGGAGTAATTTATTACAGCACTAGAAAACAGTCAGCCAAAGATTAATTGTTCTGCTTGGCTGTTATCTGTCTCTGAGGTTGAAAACTCCCACACTTACAGGGACAAGTGAGGAGCCATAAATTCATGGAGTATAAGCGTTAAGTCTGAAGTAACCTGGGAACCACATGGGTGAGGTGAAGAAGCCAGCTGCTACAATGGCCTTGTCCCGTTGAGCTAGGCTCTTTGCTCTATCTCCTTTTATGTCCCTCTACTTGCTATGTAGCTGAGGATGAACTTGAATTTCTGGTCCTCCTGCCTTTACCTCCATGAATGGAACCCAGGGCTTCAAGCATGCCAGTTATGTACTCTCCCAAATGAGTTGCACCCCCAAATCGATTGTTTCTTCTTAAAACCCCCAGCCTGAGGACATTGTCCTTGCAACCGTAGGTGCCCTGTCACAGGGTGGGAAGAAGCTCTTCTGAAGTCTGCATTGCTTCCAGCTTAATGAGAAGCTAAGTGCCCGGGGCTCAGGAGAGCAGCCAGCCCAGCTCTTGCAGTCAGGAGGGGCAGAGATAGAACTAAAGCCAAAGGCTCACAAAATTAGAGGTGTGCTGGGAGGAAAGCTTCTGTTTGCTTCTAGAATGTGACTCTTCCAAATAAAGGCTACTAATCAATCGCAGTAAGCGAGTGGGAAATTATTCCAGTGTGCGGTTATCTGAGTAAATTTTCCTGTACTGGAGGCAGGTTTATCCTGGGTGCAGCCGGAGTTCCCTGCTCACTGGGGCCCTCTTTCTGTATTGGTGAGAAACCATAGAAGGTTTAGCAACCAGCACCACAGAACTGACCCCCAGAGAATCTTTTTCTTATCAGAAAATCCATGCTTTGAAAATTCTCACTAACTCCCAGCAAGCCAGGAAACTGCTGCAGAAGGGCCTAGGTATTTATCTTGACTCAGTGGCAAATAATAGCCCACAAAAGCCACGCTTCTGTCTTTGTGTTTTATCCGTGATGGGCTGTGGCTTGACACGAGCCTGCCATAGCCCCTTGTAGCTGGCAATTGTGCTTCTGCTGCCAAGTTATGGATTCGAAAGTTTTCAAATTCATTTTAAAACATACAAACAAAAAAGTCTGAATCTAAAACAATTCTGTTTGAGTGGGTCTGGTGGCACAAGACTAATAATCCCAGCACTTGTAAGGTAGCTGCCGGTGGAGAGATCTCAAGGCCAGACTGGAATATGTAGGGAAATGATATTTCATATGACCAAATCAGGAGTGTTATGTAGAATCAGTTCTTTAAGATGTTTGAAATTATGTACAGTAACTTCCACTTTTTTTCTGAGACAGGGTTTCTCTGTGTAGTTCTGGAACTCATACTGTAGGTCAGGCTGGCCTCAAACTCAGAGATCTACTTGCCTCTCCCTCCCAAGCCCTAGGATGAAAGATCTCCTAGACCTTTGAGCTGTCACAAATAAGAGAATCAAAGAGCAAAAAGGAAAGGAAAAAGTAGAATCATGAGTGAAGGTGTAAAAGGAAAATGCAAAAAGGTCAGAAGATACCCAGCATAGTTCGGTTGATTTACAAAAGGGATCAGAAGACTAGTTATTTATGTGATCGTTTGAGAAAGGAACCATGCAGCCTTAAGCAATATCAACAACACAGCCAAGGCAAATTATGCCTGGACTACTTTCAAAAATTAACCTCCTGTTGTGACTGCCAGAACTCTGTCACAGAGTTCAAGTTGATTGTGATGGACCCTACAGAAAAAGAAGGGCTGGCACATGGACTATGCTGCATTCTTAATGCTGGAATAAAAATGATATTTTCCCCAGTGTGTTGTTCCCCCACATCAGCCCAGAACAGTTAAGTTTAGTCAATACCATTCACTGCAATTGCCATTATTTTCCCCAAAGTGCTTTCTGGGTTACCTCATTATCCGCCAACAAAGTATCACGGAGACATACAGGCAATGAAAGAGCTGCTAATGATGTATCTAGCTTCATAGTGAGACACAGTCACTCTACAGAGTCACAGTGCCCAAGCATTTTCTTTCCTTAAAGAGGATGCTGGCCTCATGCAGCTCTTGCAAAGGCAAAGGCGCTGATTGTTGTCTGGACACACTGCCTTTTTTTTTTTTTTCAGCACTTGTAAATTGCCTTGTTGTGAACAGTCATGGTAAGACAGGACACGCTTTATTACTGTGAGCAATTTCCTCAGTTTGTGCTTTCTAGTTAGTGAGAAGCCACCCCATTTCAATTCCTGGAAAAGGACCAGAGAGAAGCTGAAGATAATCATAGAGACTCCATGATCGTTTAGGCAGAAACTGCAGTCCCAAGAGGAGCCTATTTGGTTACACTATCTTTCCTAAGTAGCTGCTAGAGACATCTGCTTTATTCAACTTGTTCCCTATCACTGAGTGAAATTAATGTGGACTAGATAGCTGCGCTATCGGGCATGACCTTCCCCTGGTATTTAGAATGATTTTTCCTAAGAAGCATAATGATATATGGAATAAGGAAAAATTTTGATCTTGAGGGTGGTTCTTAGTTTAAAAGAGCTGCACATTCTTGGCTAACCCTTGGGACACCCACCTTTGTGCATCTTCTTGGCTCTGTTTGATCACATTCCTTAGGCTCTGTACTCCCCATTCTTAGCAATTAAATGTTGAAGTGCCTTGCTGTGTTATCGGGGTTGCAAGTTCAACTGTCTGATATATATGACTCACTTCGGATGCCCTTCCTTTTTTTTTTTTTCACAAAAGAGAGCCATTTGTTATACATCCAGAGTCCAGAAATCTTTATTACTCTTTGACTGCTGAAGAATAATTCTCTTCTTGTTAGGGGGAAAATAGCAAATCAAAAGAGGATTTCATCCAAGTAAGCATATCCAATATAAAAAGTAATTGCTAGGAGTTCAAGGTCACTGTGTGAATTGGAACAAAAGGAGGATAAGATCCTATTGCTTTGATTTGCTACTCCGTTTGAATGCTCCAATCTACTAGACTGTATCTTAAAGTAAACAAAATGGATTAATACTTGTTTATCATAGGCAGGGGATATTTCACTAATTTGCTTTTCTGTTTTATTTCCATTCATTTAGTGACTGCTGCTCAACACCCACTTATTCGGTGCTTCCTGTATGCCAGACACTCTTAGGAATCATCAAATTCATCACCATATATACAAGAAATACTTTATTATATATTCTAGAAGATAGAAATATCACATGTGGCCCTTAGGGCTTTGGAGATGAGAGACACACAATAAAAATAGTTATTTAATGGGTGCCCCAATACCAACTCCATGAGCATGGGGTCAGAGAAAACCAGGCCTTGAAGGAAGGGAGTCCCAAAGGAGAGTAAGTGTGGGTGTAGTATATAAAAACCACTTGCTAGATGAGCATTGGTAGCCATGCTAGGTTAAATTGATTGGTGCCCAAGTATCCTCCTATGCATCAGCTCCTCTTTCGTGAAGATAGTGATGACCGCATACCACTGTGTGAGTGGGCATGAGCAAAGAACTCAGTCATAGACACTAAGGCAGTAAAGCATGCTAGTCATTATTATTTTATATTATGAGGATTATAAGAGGCCATGATCTGACATGTGAGCCTAATCATTCCAGAAACATGACACCATCAAAAATTTAAGCAAGAAAAAAAAAGGTTGGGTACAAGGGTTCTTGCCTGTAGGCCAGTATTTGGGGGAGCTTAGAGCAGGAATATCACAGTGAGATTGAGGTTGGTTTAGGCTATAGAGTGAGACTCTGTCTCCAAGGAAGGAAGGAAGGAAGGAGAGAGAGAGAAGGAGGAAGAAACAGGAGACAAGAACAGCAAGAAGGCCATTGTTGAAATAAGTCTGAGAAAATAATGTGTCCACAATGACAAGGAAGAATTGTAGCTGCCTTCTTTTATGGTTTGCTTCAAATTCATTTTTAAAAATCTCCAGTGCTCAACTATAATAGAATTATTCAAGAAAAGAGAAAAATTACTTGGTTTTCAACCCAGTTTCCCATAGCGTAGAATTGTGAAATCTATTAAAATGTGATAAGACTATAAGATGATACAGAAAGAGATAAAAATGAGTGATAGGTTGCCAGCCTTCTGGAGGGGTTCTCCAGAAAGACAATGTTTTTGCCATTCTAGTATAACTAAATGTAACTCAGTTTTCTCATAAGGTTTGGGGGTTTTCTTCCTTACTGTTCCTTCCATCTTTGCATCCTTCCATCATTACAGTTTTGAGACTTACCATGACTCTTGCTTCCCCTTATCTTTGGAGACAAGAGTTTCACAGTGCAGCCCCAGGCTGGTCCTGAATTAGTAATCCTTCCACCTGTGTCTCACCAGTGCCAGGATCTTGCTTTCTCCTTTTCCATGTTATCCTGCCATTCTGTTTAGTTAAACACATCAGTTAAATAGATCCCCCTGCCTCCTTTCTCCATTGCTGCTGGCCCTCCTACTCTGTCTCTTATTCTTCAAAGCATTCCTTCTTAGGACTTCTGCTTGTGGGTAGGGGAAGTACGCACACTCTAGATAACACATATAAGTAAACACCCTTGCGGTTTGTTATATAAGGTGTGATGGTTTGCATATGCTTGGGCCAGGGAGTGGCACTATTAGGAGTTGTGGCCTTGTTGGAGTGGGTGTGTCACTGTGGGTATGGGCTTTAAGACCCTTGTCTTAGCTGCCTCAGTATTCTGCTAGCAGCCTCCAGATGAAGACGTAGAACTCTCAGCTCCTCCTGCACCATGCCTGCCTGGATGCTGCCGTGTTCCCACCTTGATGATAATGAACTGAACCTCTGAACCTGTAAACCAGCCCCAGTTAAATGTTGCCCTTATAAAAGTTGCCTTGGTCATGGTGTCTGTGCACAGCAGTAAAACCCTAACTAAGACAGAAGGTAAAAGGTTTTTCTAATTGGAAGGCAGGGTAGTAGGCATAGGCAGTCCACCATTTCTGCTTGTCTTCCATCTTTGATACAACTGAGTGACAGCCTTTGTTCCTGGTCCAGAAAAGGTCTAAAGTGTTACCTTCCCAACATTTCAGGGGTTTGTAAAGACTTGATATGACATGATCCCTGAGAATCAGCTCTTCTGGCTTGTTGTTATCTCTCCTGGATAGGCTAGTCTTGAGGATTCTCATTAACTAAGATGGAGAATTGTCATCTGTGTTCACTATCTAAGAAAAATAACAAAGCCAAGGAGGATGAGAAGGATGTGGGTATTACAGAGAAGTAGCATTCTATTTCATTAAAGTGTTGATAATATAATGGAGGAGGATGAATCATCATGTTTTTCTTTTTGAAAAACATGTATGAGTTACAAGCATTATTGTGGATTTAAAATAATAGCTGACCTTAACAGTCTAGAAAGAACCAGTAAAATTTAAGTGATAGATAAATGGAGGTATATTTGGATAGGGTTCACACTACAAAAGAGTGCTACATTTTTTATAGGTACTTATAGACAACCACTAAAGTACAGTCCTGAAAGAAAGTGGAAAGGGAATTCTGTGACTATTCAGGCAAGAGGATTCCTGGCTAAGAGCAAGAGGAGAAATGACTTAAAGGAGCTCCTTTGGGGTTCTTGAGGAATGACACATAAACCAGTGTAGCTGGAGCAGTGTGATTAGATACACAGCTAAAGGCTCTGGAGATGGCTTAGTTGGTAAAGTGCTTCCTTTCAAGAATAAGGAGCTTCATTTGATCCCCCAGAAGTAATATATAAAAGCCAAGTGCTGCCCTGCTTGTCATCCCAGTACCAGGAAGGCAGAGACAGGAGGACCATGGTGCTTGCTGGCTGGCTAATCCACCCAACTCTGAGGTCTCCTGAGAGACCCTGCTTCAAAAAAAAGATGGAGAGGGCTGGAGAGATGGCTTAGTGGTTAAGAGCACTGATTGCTCTTCCAGAGGTCCTGAGTTCAATTCCTAGTATCCACATGGTGGCTCACAACCATCTGTAATGGGATCTCATACCCTCTTCTGGTGTGTCTGAAGATAGCAACAGTATACTCACATATATAAAATAAATAAATCTTTTAAAAAATTCTTTAAAAATAAAGATGGAGAACAATTGAACACATATACAAACAGTGAGCTGCGGCCATATGTACCATGTTCTAAGCTATAGTACAGATGTTATTTATTTAAAATTTATTTTTATTATTATTGTTGTTTTGGTGGGTTTTTTTTGAGACAGTGTCTCAAGGAGCCAAGATTGGCATCAAGCTCTTGATCCTCCAGCCTCCACACCCCAAGTGCTAGGATTACAGGTATGTGGTAAAATATCCAACAATTTTAACTATTTCATACAAACATGTTACATGTTAATTGCGTAACATGAGTTTGAGACAGATATACATTTTATCATGTTTAAATTAGATTGAACATATAGTCTCATTATTGTGAAGACCTTTAGCCCTTGCTTTTTTGAAGTGTACAGGACATTTTGTAATCACATGATTGTGTAATAGCACCCCAAAGCTGCTGCTTCCTCTCTGGCTGTCACTGATGATCTCTCCCCCCACTGCCTTTCCTCTGCACCTTCCATAGCTTGGATTTTGCTCTAACATTAATGGGAAGCCATTTCAAAGTTTGGGAAACACTCTCTTTGTGGATGTCACAGGATTCTGACTCCAATTTAAGTAGTGGCCACTATGAACTTAAGTATGTTCTTACTCTCTCTGGTAGGCAAGGTGGGTGTATATATATCCTGTAAAATAATTAGCTATTGATATCCAAGGACTGGAGGCCTTTCAATGAAAGCTGTGATGTAGAATTATTATTTAAACATCTATCTTCTTTCTGAAATGTACAAAAATATTTACCTGTAAACTAAAAATTTTAAAATATCTGATTTCTTCTTGTTTCTGTAGGTTTAAGTTAGGATGTTCCTTTCTTCTTTGAAAACTGGGTTTACAAACTTCATAAAAGTTAAAACCCTGCTGGGCGGTGGTGGCGCACGCCTTTAATCCCAGCACTTGGGAGGCAGAGGCAGGCGGATTTCTGAGTTCGAGGCCAGCCTGGTCTCCAGAGTGAGTTCCAGGACAGCCAGGGCTATACAGAGAAACCCTGTCTCGAAAAAAAAACCAAAAAAAAAAAAAAAAAAAAAAAAAAAAAAAAAAGTTAAAACCCTAACATATAGCTGTGCTAGAGAGATGCCTCAGAAGTTAAGAGCACTTGCTAATCTTGCACAGGACTCAGGTTTCATTATCAGCACCCACATGGCAGCTTACAACCATCTGCAACTTCAGTTGCAGGGGATCTGATGCCCTCTGTTGGCTTCAATTGGCACTAGTCATGCAAGTGGTGCACATACATACGTGGAGGCAAAACACTCATACACATAAAGGTAATTTAAATAATTATTTTCAAAAACAGGAACATCATTGAATATGAATTTTAGAATGAGAAGAGAGCATAGCCATCTCCCATCTGTTGTCCACTCACATACCAATTTCTACACAAGGATGACTTAAAAAAAAAACAATCCTAATCCACACCCATGAGTCATTGCTACTCTGGTATCTGAGGCAAGAGGATCAATTGACCCAAGAGTAAAAGGTTATCCTGAGCAATGCAGTGAGACCTCCATTTCAAAAAAAAAGTAAACTAAATAATTCCTCGCTATGCAAATATTGTGCCTCTAATATGTGGGCTCATAAGTGTTTGTGTATATGGGGGGTATAACTGTCAGCCCAGGAAAGTTAATGTGTAACTTGTTCAGTGAACTTCTAATGCTGTGGAGTATCTCACCTGCAAGTGTGTGTTTGTGTTCCAGAGAGATAACTGTCACTAGGAAAGCTAATGTGTAACTTATTCGTGTCAGTGAAATGATTGTAGAGTCTGACAAAATTGTTTTCTGATCTGGTCCAACCATGTTACAAGCAAGGAGACTAAAAGAAGGACATTATCACATGAGGACCTGAATGATGGGCAAGATCCTAAGACTTTGACACATCTGTTTCTTTTTTTTTTTCATTTTGTTTTTGCTTTGTTTTGTTTTTCGAGACAGGGTTTCTCTGTGTAGCCCTGGCTGTCCTGGAACTCACTCTGTAGACCAGGCTGGCCTCGAACTCAGAAACCCACCTGCCTCTGCCTCCCAAGTGTTGGGATTAAAGGCATGCACCACCACTAGAGCTCTTTTAGGCAGATACTCTCTCTGATTTGTGAATTACCTCCAACATTACTGTGAAGTATAATTGCTAAGTTACAGAGAGTTATTTCCTACAATTTCATATCCTGTTGCTAATCTCGGAAGGTGGTGGCTGCTGCAGAATGTCTTTGCTTGGTGAGACAGCTGTATGTGAAAGCATTTGTGCAGACAGTAATTTGACTCTAGGCTACACATAGTTTGCTCTTTGTTCTTCCTTCTCCGGCCTCTCTATGGTTGACTGTGGGTTCTTCAAGCAGATTTGGCCAGCTGCATCACTAAATCTATATACTTGGAGTTTTACATTTGGTAACAATTAAAATTTTAAATAGGTTGCAAGTTTTTCTAATCATATTAATTTTGCCCAGAAGATATATTCTGATTTTTTTGTCATGTAATTACTGTCATAACTTTTAAAAAGTCATATTTGCACCAAGTGTCTCACTGCTCAGGAAATTATTCACAAAAAAAAAAAGAAAAAGGTCTGTACGTAATTTTATGATTTTCTGTTCCATTATTTTATTAAGAGATGTGAACCATTGTCATGAAAAATCCTTAAGTGTAAAGAATATCATCACCAGTTCTGTTGTTTATTTTTGAGACAGGATGTCATATTGCCCAGACTGGCTTTGAACTCACTGTGTAGCCAAGAAAGGCTTTAAACTCCTGACCCTTCTGCTTCCTGAGCATTAAGGGCATGTGCCAACCTGCTCGGCTATAGTAGTCATTTTTGTTTAATATATACATATATAATATATATGCAAGAAATATATTAATATATAATATATATTATAATATAATATATATAATGTTGCATGTATAATGGTATAATCATTACATATTAAATATGCATTAATATATATGAAATACTTGAGTACCTCCCATCTCAAAAATCCCAAATTCACTGATTTCAGATTTCTGGATTAAGGATGTATTCTTTTAAAATGCTTCTCTGGCACCAAGCACTTTAGTTAAAGGCTATTCAACTTGTATATAAGTGTATGAAAAACATAAATGCACATACAAGCATCTGAGTCTTAATAAAGTAACATTTACTTGAGGCACTAAAAACCAAGCTGGTGTTTTCTGCTTGGCCTCCCTTCTGTTGATACAATATATCCCATATGGCTGCTACCTGAAATAGAAGCTGCCCCATTTATCAGTCTAACTTGGTAAGGGGTTCTTAATACTGGTTTATTTATGTATTCATTCACAAATAGATGGCACTTAAGTCCAAAATGTTTTTAAGCATTATTATTATTATTATTTTACTGCTTTTTATTTGTAAAATGAAACTGCCCATAACAAATCTGTATAATTTTACTGGTTCATGCTGTAGAGAAATAAATAGTTGGTGTTTTGAGATGCTTTGCCAGAAGTTTAAGTAGTCAGCAGGAATGATCCGGTCAAATGATGTTCTTTTCATAATTAAAGTCCTTTAAATACCAGACCACAGATCATAGTGGATCATCTGCAAATGGCAAGCTTAAATCTTAAAGCCAGCTTTTGTGAGTAAGACATTACACATAGGCATGGATTTCCTCCATGATTACTTGGAGTCTGTTTTTTTCTGTCTCTGTTACCATTCTCATTCTGCAGTGGTTTTAGACACACCATCCTGGGAAATTATGATGGGAGTAAGTTTTCCTATCGTTTCTGACCTATTGAAAAGAAAAACATACAAACCTCAAAGTGTTCCTAAATGCCCTTTGCTCACTCCATTCATTGTGTTCTATGGGAGTGTTTTGAGGGAGGAAGAAAGGGACAGCATGAAGGAATTCCGGCAGTCTTCCTCTTTTTCCTCATTCCTGTGGGATTTGCTGTGAGTTGTAGCAAAAAACTGCTCTCATCTCTGATCTCATGGCACAGTCCCCTTGGGCTTATTGATCCAGACTTCAGCACTGCAGGCATCCAAAAACTGATCTGGCAGCTAGTGATTCTCTCTGCTTCCCTGGGAGGAAGGAAGGTATATGTAGGGTTTTGGAGAGCAAGAGCCCTGGTCCACCGTAAGTGTCATATGATGTAAAGGTGATGTAAGTGCATATGCCTTTTTATGTTTGGATTGACGGCGGTAAAACAAAGTTGGAAAGGATCCAGTTGTAGCTTGCAATTAGATGGGAAGGGATGCTGGGTGAAGAAGCCAGTGATTTATATGTAAGAGCGCTTCATACATATTAAGGTGTTAAATACCATTTCCTATATGGCTCATTATCTGAGGGTAAATTACATACTATCTTTAAAGAAACAAGGAACAAAATTAAATGTATTTATTTTAGGGGTTGTGTGCTTGTGTGTGCTTGAGTGTATGTATGAGTACATGCTTGCCACAGCACATGTGTAGAGGTCAGAGGACTACATTCAGGAGTTGGTTCTTTCCTTCTACTACATGAGTCCTGGGTATCAAAATCTGGTCAACAAACTTGGTGTCAGGTCCCTTATCTTGAGCCTTCTGACCAACCCAGAAACCTGATTCTTAAACATTTCTGTTGTTCAAATATGGTAGCTGACAAGACGTTTAAAATTTTTAGTTCAAACAAACAGCCCTACTGCTATGAGTTTATGTTACAAGTGGATCTTTGCTGCATTTCTCATTCTAGGTGTTCAAGAGACGGTATTTTTATTTGACTCAACTTCCTGATGGTTCATATATTCTCAATTCTTATAAAGATGAGAAAAATTCCAAAGAGTCTAAAGGTTGCATCTACTTGGATGCTTGCATTGATGTTGTCCAGGTAAGGCTATTGCAGTAATCATCCTTTTTTTTTTCTCCAAGCAGGTTGTTGATGAACAATTAGAAACCTAAGCATTCTTTCCTTCTTGGTGCTATCCCCATGCCCAAACACCTATATGAGAGATTTCTAAATCTTCTCAGCACACCACCTTCAGTCAGTGCTGGTATTTAAAGGTCTATCAAACCCATTTGAGTCTGCCACCAAAGTACTTTTTGATACATATTTTCTTTTAATTCTTGGCTTTTTCTCTGGGTATCCTTTGTATTGTCTGTCCTAGAGTTCTGCCTTCTTTTATGTTTTACGATTTCTATTATTATCATTATTTTTATTATGAGTACTTGTGTATGTGGGTGTGTGCACATGAGTGCAGGTGCCTGTGGAAGCAAGAAGAGAGCATTGGATTCCCCTGAAGCTGGAGTTACAGGCACTTATAATTACCTGCTTAAGGTAGGTGCTGAGAATGGGACTAAGACCCTGTGTGTGAACAGTAAATACTACTAAACACTGAGCCATCTCTCTACCCCTAAGTCTTGCCTCTTATTTCCCAATTTGCTGTTTTATGTGAGTCTATCTTCCTGAGACACAGAATGGATCATTCAGTTGTATTTTCAAAACCTTTAAATCTTGATTTCCTGTCCCACAGAGGAAGATTTAAAGCTCTTACCACAGAATTCAAGGCCCATGAGGATTTTCCCTTAGCCTATAGTCTAATTTCATCCCTATTCATTCCTGTATTAATCTGTGTTCTGACCACCTTACACCGTGTATTCCATAGAGTTAAGGCATGTGTGTGACTTCCTTATTTATTATTTATTTTTGTGATGCTTAGAATTGAACCTAGGGTTTTGTGCATGCTAGGCAATATTCATAGCCAATGTTTTATGTTGACACAAAACCTTGCTAAATTGCCCTTATCTTTTAAAACTTGATTTAAATTCCATTTCAACCTTACAAAGTGCTTTCTGTTTCCTTCCTCACTCTCATATCCACCGGTCGAATACAGCTCCTTGTCCCCTGGGCTACCATTTGGCTGTTATCTTTAACAAAAATTCATACTTTACATTGTGTTTTGTTCCCTTTTGGGGTTGCGTTGCAAAAACCCTGCCTCACTCATTCCTGTATCTCTTACAATAATTAATAAGGCTGTGCACACCCTAGGGAGTTAGCAAATGTTTATTGATTTGGATTACTGGAGCTATAGACAAAGGTCAGGTGGGAAGGAGAAGTGCAGAGAAAGTATTTGAATGGTAAGTCAATTGACAGCGAGAGGGAGCCTTGAGCTGCTGAAGAGGGAGTGCTGATTAGTTCAATAACTTTAGTTTATCTGGATCCTCCTTTTCAAAACTGTTGTGTTAGATTAATGAGCTCCGTGTACTCTATCCAATGTGATTCCATGAGGTTCAAATGTAAAGAAATTAAACCTGTGAGCATTTGTGCGAATTCAACACGTTTTTATCTCATTTTGTTTAGTGTTCACGGTGCTTAGGCTGGAACTTCAGGTCTTAAGTACACTGAGCATCGGCCCCAGACCAAAGGTGCTTTTTACATACAAAAGAATCACACTTTTGAATTTTACTCAAAAGAAATACAGGCACACATGATTCTTAGATTTTCTCAATCAGCTCCAATCTAGTGCCCTTTCTTTGTATTGTTCCCACAGGCATCCACTTATGAGTCCCTCTTCCTAGTATTTTCCAGTGCATAAACCTTTACATCTTGCTACACTGGTTTTATTTCATCCTTTTCTATGCATTGAAAACAAAGAAGGAGGACCTTCATTGGTTTCTTCTTGAATAATGACCATGCAGTAGAGAATTATTGCTTTATGGGTCTATGAGTTTTGACATGATTCCTGAGGCTCTGGTGGGAATACTATGCCATTTTGTTTGTCATGACAGAGAAGGTGATAAAAGAAAAAAATGTGTTATTGGGTTTGAAGACAGGATGTTCCCCCGCCCCTTCTATTCTAATATGCAATGTGGGCCGCTCCACATATTTTACTTAGAGTAACAGTTTGATGTGAAACAGTTATGCCCTTCTTTTACCCTGGTGATGTATTTGATACTGTTCATGTTGAAATGAATCATATATCTGTTATAATGAGAAAATATAAAGGAAACATTGTATTTGTTTCAGGTCATATTTTAGCTTGTGACTATCACCAAGTTTTGAAAGTTTCTAAATAAACTAAAGTTTATTAAGTTTCTAAAAAGAAATTTTTGAGTGAAGATAGCAAAATTCATTCTTGTTTGAATGATGGTGGTTTGGTTTTCTAAATGTAAAGGATCCCACAGACCTTAAATGATAGATACCAACTTTGCCCTTGTTTCATTTTTATTCCAATCTGGAAGTAGTATCAAGATTTGATGTGGTCTGGGAGTGTGCATACCTTATTGAAAGAAGCAGTGATTTTGTGAAAGTATTGGTGCACATATAGGCTGAGCTGAATGCACTTAATATTTAAAAGGGCAGCTGATCTAATTGAACGGGTGTTTTCCTTTCTCCCCTTCTATAGTGCCCCAAAATGCGCCGTCATGCTTTTGAACTCAAGATGTTAGATAAGTATAGCCATTATCTGGCAGCCGAAACCGAGCAGGAGATGGAGGAATGGTTGATAACGTTGAAAAAGATTATTCAGGTCAATACTGACAGTTTAGTGCAAGAGAAAAAGGACACAGTTGAGGCAATACAAGGTAAGGATTTTGAAATGATTTACTCTTGAGGTAAAGCCCTCTTTTTTGATCCATGGAAACATCCTTTGTGTTAAGTGAAGAGAGAACGTTAATACTGAAGGCCAACCTGCTTCTTTATGAAGAGTGGCTTTAGAAGAGGCTTTTCAAAGAGTTGGTACTGCACGGGACCTGACACTTAAAACATACCTGTATTGAAATGGATAAGAAATTTACAGCAGATTTTCAAAAGTCCATTAAAGCTTCCCCTGTGTGTTCATAATCCCAATTCTTTGCCATAAATCTAGTAGGAAAGGATGGAGTGGGAGCGAGGAGAGTCCTCTTAGGTAATTAGTAATGGTCTGTATGGTTTGGAACATCTGCTTTTAATGAATTTGCAGAGGAGGAAACTAGCAGCCAAGGAAAAGCTGAGAACATCATGGCCAGTTTGGAAAGGAGCATGCATCCGGAACTGATGAAGGTATATCTTTCTTATGGCAGCTTGCCTTCCACTGACATAAAGCAGGGAAAGCTAGTAAGGTGCTGGATTTCATTTGGAAATGTCACTTTCAAGTTCAAAACCCCACCAAATTGGTTAAACAGCTAGAGAGAAAAGATGCATTCTAAATAATACACTTGAAAGTGTCCCCCCTCAGTGTAGAAAATCTTTTTTCTCTTTCTTTCTTTCTCTCTTTCTTTCTTTCTTTCTTTCTTTCTTTCTTTCTTTCTTTTGTTTTGTAGACACAAGAGAAAAAAAAGAAAAACATTCTAAGCTTTTGTAACCTTATCTATTTTGTCTATTTTTATTCAATTTGATTTGATATATAATTAAATAAATATTCTTCTTTCAATGGGCTAATGATGCAGTTTATGCAAATGATATTCAGCCCAAAGACACATGCTAATTTCTTTTGTAAATTATGCAAATAATTTACTCAGATAAAGACTTTGGTGAGCAGCATTGTTTGTGTTATTTGCCCGTCTTTGTGGAGTTTGAAATGAACAAATTTTGAAAGTAGACAATTATTACCATGTGTATCTTACTCTGTGTTCTATGTTATAATTAATTGAAAGTGAGAAACGACTTATTCCTTTCAATCTTTGTTGAGTCTACTTACATTTTTACTTTATTCGTTTCCCTGGACTTATTTCTGTTTTTCTCTTTTCAATTTGGACCTCTCTTAAAACTTTTAAAACATCTTTAAATTACTGCACTGTACTCATGACCTCATGTGCTATCTATGATTTAGTGGATTTTAATTGAATCCTTTTTATGTTTTTCAGTCATGATAGACTGTGCAGTTCATTATCATCCTTAAGACAATAGAATCAGAACTGTATATGATAACACATGAAAAACACTATGGAGATGTTAGATATGGTATTAGTCTCTTCTTTTATTTCTTGTTTGCATCCAAAATCTTTTGGACTTATGTTTTTACACTGAGTACTAAATGTAGAATATTTTATGTCTTATGGAAATGTATAAAAATCAGATCTCTTTCTTATTATGAGTCTCAATGATGAAGCTGTATAAAAGACATGGTTAACTGGTATTTAGCATTGTTTTGAAGTAAATGTAGCAACATTACATATTTTTACATTTTAGTATGGCAGAGAAACAGAACAGCTGAACAAACTCAGTAGAGGAGATGGAAGACAGAATCTCTTTTCTTTCGACTCAGAGGTTCAGGTATTGATCTAGTTCTAATTCAAACTTGATTGAAATGTTGAAATCACTGATTTTTGGTCACCAGTGGGGAAAACAAATTGTTTTAGATTGGTCTTATTCACTTTGAACATATACGTTGACTGATTCCTCATTTAATAGGACTGTCAGTAGCATGGGGCTGAATGTATTTATCTTTTCCTCTGTCCTTTCATCTTGCTGCAACCGTGGATAAATTAAATAATGCCTAGCAATAATTTCAGCATTCTCTGGATCCATTAAGTACACCTGTGATCTACTGGTAATAAATATCCACAATATAAAGAGTGCTGAATTTAATTAACTACAGATTTTCCCCATTTGATATTGGTGAAAAGAACAGGAAACGTGTGTAGTGTACAGCTCTTAGAGTTTCCTTCATAAAGAATATTTCACAAAAGTATTTGGAGGAGTGAATTCTTTGTTTTCTGTTCCCCTTTTCTATATGAAAACTTCAGTGAACAGTTTATTGTTGTTGGTATTGCTAGTGTGTGTGTGTGTGTGTGTGTGTGTGTGTGTGTGTGTGTTATTTGTATGCCATGGTACATATGTGGAGGTCAGAAGACAACTTAGTGGATTTGGTCCTCTCCTTTACACTGTAATGAGTGCTGCGGATTGAACTTAGAATTTCTAGCTTGTATGGTAGTGCCTTAAGCTGCTGAGTCATTCTTGATTTTGTTTTAAATTTAAAAAAAACTGTATGAACACAGCAGGTTTAGCTCAGTAAAAAACATAATAACAAATATTAAATAATTTGGGAAAAAACTGATTTTATTATTTCTTTTTATGCTTCGTAGAGTTCTCTAATTGAGTTTTAAATTTGACTTGATATTGACATAGTGGGTATGTATAATGCATATTTCGATAAAAATTACCATGTAAAATTGATATCACGTGCTGTATATGTGTGGTGTATGCATGTGTATGTGGGGAGGGTATGTGCGTACCTTTTTGTGCACCTGTGAAGGCCAGAATTTGACTTGAAACATTTTTTCCTGTTACTCTCTACCTTATACTTTGAAATGGATCTCTCACTGAGCCTGGAGCTCACTGTTTTAGCTAGAATGGTCAGCACGCCCCCGGGATCCACCTGTCTCCTGTCATGTTCTTCTCCAGCTCTGGGCTTATAGGTGTACAGTATTATGCTAGGCTTGCCTGTGGGTATGGAGGCTCCCATGAGGTCCTCATACCTGCACTGTAGGCACTTCACCCAGTGACCTTAATTCCAGAGAATTATTTTTTAAAAACGACTTCTACCAACACACACACAGACACACACAGATGGACACACACACACAGACACACAAGTAAATGTAATGTAAATGTAAAGTAAGTAAATGTAATAAAATGTAGAACAGTGAATTTCAGAGATGGCAGCTCTAGATACTCATTCAGAAAACTACTTGTTGCAAGCATGACTGAGCCTTTGATTGGCCTCAGTGATTGGGCTGTAATTGGACATGTCAGGCTCTTTGACTGAGTACAAAGGAGGCAATTGATGGTGGTTGAAACCAAATCTAGTATCTTTAAAAACTTGTGGTGTAGTGTTTTTGTGGTCATGAAACTGAACTGATTTTGTGTTTATCAGTGAGCTACAGTAAGAGAAAACTCACAAATGTGATGAATCTTTAAGCACCAGCTTTAAGAATTTAGTGTTGATTGTGGAAGGTCATCTCACCATGGAGTAATGTTGTGTTAAGTAGAAAGGGTGAAATGCTATCCTATAATTCAACTTCTTTTTCTGGTCACATTTCAGTGTAGAGAGAGATTTTTGCCCGTGACTTTAGGGAATAATGAAATGGTATTTTGACTGAAGGGATACGGATCAAACTTTAAACTGTGGGAGAAGGCCATATAGCTCAAGGTATATACTTGAAACCCATAGAAAGAAAAGGATTTGGGAGCTGGGGTGCTTTGGGCCAATTACTTTTCACATTCCACTGTCTGAGGAAGACCGAAAAGAGAGCAGATAAATGGGCAGAAATAAGAATTGATCTCCATGGCAATGGCTTGCCTCTGCTGGCCCCAAAGTTTTTAAAAGGGATCTGCCTAGTCCCACACTTGCATTATTTTTGTAGATAAATAGACTTAGAGTGGGAAAACCATACATTCAGGTACGAATTTTACACATTAGGCCCTTTACATAGGGGATTTTATTATAGACACAGGCTGGGTCAAAACAGCTATAATTATTTAATTATAATAATTAAATTTTTGTTTTGACAAAGTAACTGAGGGGAAAAAATCTTATATTGCTTGGCTTGACTGCTCCTTCCTGGGAACAGTCTTTGATCACATTCATTTTGAGTCATTTCTCCCCTTCCATTCTTATGGCCTTAGTGAAAGTGTAAGTTGTTCCATAATGGACACTTGGCTTTCTGTTTGCAACTAGAATAGACAAAGGTGCTTGGATTGTGTGAGTGTTGGGAACTAGAGAGTTCTCTAAAGGTTTCTCTGAGGAGACACAGATGCCTACCCTACTCAGAACTGACTCCTAGTATCTTTTGTTTAAAAATTGTATTTATCTTGAAATACAAGTACTTTTAAAAAATGTATCCTTTGTGGTAATTAGAGCACATTCCTCAGTTCTGTTATAAGCTGAGCTCAAGTTTATCTATCTTCTAGACAGAAACTAACCTCCTCTCTCTCTCTCTCTCTC